>NC_067473.1:160848028-161148028 GCF_947179515.1 Apodemus sylvaticus | reverse complement strand
TAAGATTAGGAGAAATGGAAACCATTTTTTTACAAAGAGAGCTGCCCTCGGGCTTCTGAGATGTCTCCATCTAGGCCTGCTGAGAGTAGTTCCTTATTCCTGATGGCGGGTTCCCTAAAGGGATGTGTCTCCTACTTCTCAGGGTCCCAGACACGATCTATGTCATGATAGGCTGTCCCCAGCAAGCAATGGCTCACACAAACTGCATCCCAGCACTTCCACTGAAGAGCATCCTCCTCCTGGAGTTCGGTGCTTCTACAGCCTTTGGAAGGGGCTTTATGAATCTTGTTTCAGGAACTTCCTGAGACTTGTGAGTTGTCTACTTCCTGGATCTTTTCAGTTTTATTTACTTCTTCTGTCTGAAGCCTCCTTTTGGTATGGAGTATTTCAATTTAGAAGACACTGCCATAAATCACTGGTCTCTTACTGAATCTCGTGCTCTTTAATTGGCGAGGCTGCCTGGCCGGTGAGCTCCGGCGAGCTCCGGCGAGCTCCGGGAGTCCGCTTGTCTCCACCGTTGCAGTGCTGGCGCTGCAGAGCTGCAGATCTACCCAACCATGGATGGATGGCTTCCATATGGCTGTTGAAGATCCAAACTCAGGTTCTGAGGTTGTACAACACATACATTACCTACTAATCCATCTTTCCACCCCACCCCAGAAGAGGAGTATAATTCTCCCTACCACATATAATAAAAAAAAAGAAAAGAAACAATTCAAAACCCATAGCAATGTGCTTTGGTGTTTAAAATAAGCAGGGGGTAGGTAATCACACACGTGACTATATTTGCTTGTTTTGTATGACGAGGAAGACATCAAAACCACTGTTGGTTATTGGTGGAAGGCTAGACTGAGGAGGGACAGGATGGGTGGGTGTCTCTCCTCCTTTTGGGAGAGCTCAAACACACAGAAGCAGAAGGACCATGAGGTAAACCCCACATGCCCAGCGAGCAGCTCTAACAATGGTGCTCTTCCGAATCCACACCGACTCTTCACTTTTTAGGAAGTGGGATGAAAAAGCGAAGCTCCCCGGACCAACCCCATCTTGTCGCTCAACCTACAGACGTCCCAGTGTGTGTCGCTGAGACTCGAGACTTTCTTGAAAATGACGGCGTCATCCTCATACGTGACAAAACCAAAAGGCTGGAGCCGGTGGTACACGCAAGAGACAGATGGATCTACATGAGTTTCAAGTCAGCCTGCTCTACGTAGCAAGTTCTATGTAGAGCCGGTGAGAGGCTGCTTCCAAAACAACAACAACAACAAAGTTTACTAATACCAGCTAATGATTAGTCTTTATTTAGGGTTCCCTAGCCAGGCCTGTAATACTCAAGAGGCTGAGACAGGAGGATTGCAACTTTACAGTGCCTAAGCTACACAGAGAGACATCAACCCCCCAAAAAATCTTAATTAATTAATTTCTCCCTACATGCCTGAAAAAAAAGGTCAACAATTGTTCCATCTGACCTAGGAGTCTAATGAGACTGGCGCATTGTCTGCTTGATTCCAAGTCTGCCTTCCTCACACAGCAAGTTTCCAGACCCACTGTTCTTTTTCACTCTTTTGCCTCCTCATTTTTTAATTATGTGAATAAATAAGTTATTTTAAAATTAAAATTAGAAACAGATACAAAGTTAAAGCTAACCAGAATTAGCCTCTGAACAGGCCCCAAAGGATAGTGGGTGAAAGATAGCCTCCAGCAGTAGAAATTCCGGGGTGCAGACAACATGGAATGGGAAATCAGAGACACCTCAGGTAGAGGGCAAGTCAGGGCACCCAAGGGTCTGGCATTCTGTTTTCCTGGCTTGCTTGGCAAAGGGGGATGGGAAAATGGGTGGGGTGCCAGCATCGATGATAGGGGCCAAACAACGGCACATCCAGCCCCATGTAGCTGGAGAAGAACTGGAAAGCAAAGGATGCTGGGATCCTGCTAAACGGGCAGAAGGGGAAGAAACCACGGGACTCATGCACTGCCAGACAGAGCCATGAAACCCTCCAGGACACGGGGCTGAAGCCAAGCACCTGGGACTAGACAACAGAGGAAGATCACAGAGTAGACTGAGGCTAGCTGATAGCCTCACCCCCAGCTCAACGCTGACCTCATGAAAGTCACTGTTAACAAGGCAGGAGAGAAAGAAAAGTAATAACATATTTATGTTTGCTCTTGTTAGAATGTTCTGGAGGGTCATGTGTTTTGAGCTTGGTCTCCAGAGATGGAGGTTTCACAGGTGGGGCCAACCGATAGGCCTTTAGGTCAATGGGGAGTGTGCCCTTAAGAAGGCTGAAGGGCTGAATGAAGCCTGGTGGTGGTGGTGGTGGTGGTGGATACCTTTAATCCCAGCAGACACAGGCAGATCTCTGTAAGTTCGAGGCCAGCCTGATCTACAGAGTGAATTCCAGGACAGCCAGGGCTACACAGAGAAATCATGTCTCAAAAACCAAAAAAAGGAGGGGAAAGGAAGAAGAAGGAAGGAAGGAAGGAAGGAAGGGAGGGGGGGAGGGAGGGAGGGAGGGAGGGAGGGAGGGGGGAGGGAGGGAGAGAGGGAGGGAGGGAGGGGGGAGGGAGGGAGGGAGGAAGGAAAAGGTTGAATGAATCTCTTGAAGGATCTTAGCTGGTAACAAGAGATAATCACATCAGCTGAGCCTGGCCCTATCTGACTTCTCTCAGCTTTCTGCCAGTCAGCATCAGAATCCGTGCTGTACTGTGCCCAGCTATGCTGGGCCACCAGTACGTGCTGTGGGGCTATCCAGCTAAGTGGAACAGGGAAGCCCCTAAGAACACAACGGAAACTTACAGAATTCAGAAGTTACACATTTCACAAGACTTCACCCCTCTGTTGCACAGGCTCTGGCTGGAGGGAAGGAGAGTTCTGCGTGGAGCCACCTGCAAATTTTGCAGGCAACTGTAGCAGCTCCTGGAGAGTCATCGCCCCTGCTGTGGGGCCTATTCGATCACACCTGCTTCTGTAAGGAGAACCCAATAAACCACCGGTTCACCAAGTGTGACTTGAGTAGGATGTTTCTCTGGTCTATTGCCAGTGCCTGGACTAGTCACACAACAGGATTCCAAACTGTGTGCTAAGGAAAAATGGTTTCTTCATGAGCAGTGTCCTGGCTGGGTTCTTGTCAACTTGACACAAGGTAGAAGAAGACCTGGGAGAAGAACCTCACTTTAAAAAAAAAAAAAAAAATGCCCCCAGAGGGAGGAAAAGGAAGGGGAAAGTATTCTTTACTTTAAAAAAGTTAAAGCTGGGTGGTGGTGGTGCACGCCTGTAATCCCAGCACTCTGGGAGGCAGAGGGAGGCAGATTTCTGAGTTCAAAGCCAGCCTGGTCTACAGAGTGAGTTCCAAGACATCCAGGGCTATACAGAGAAACCCTCTCATAAAAAGCAAATCCAAAAAAACCAAAAAAAAACAAAAAACAAAAAAAAAGTTTTTTAAAAAAGCCTCCAATACATCCCAAGACTGTAGAGCATTTTATTGATTACTAATGGATGTGGGCAGTGCACTCCTGGTCCTGAGTGGCATAATAAACCAACTGCACAAGCCACGGGGAACAAGCTGGGTCTCCGTGGCCTCTGCTCAGCTCCTGCCCCAACTTCTCTTCAGGATGGACAAGCTGAAATAACCTCTCCTCCCCGAGTTGCTTTTGCTCATGGTGTTTAATCACAGCAAAAGACACGGAACTAAAAACAAACAAAAATAAAGCCCTTGGAGAAACAGCTCAGTGCTTGAGAGCATCTGCTGTTCTTCCAAAACCTGTGTGTGGGTCCCAGCACCAACACGGTGGCTAACAACCCTCAGTAACTCCAGGTCCAGATGTAAATGCCCTCTGTGGCCTCCTCCAGCACTGAGGCAAAACACACATACAATTAAATAAAATCTAAAAAGAACAAAGAAAAGAAAAAAGAAAGTAAAACAAGCAAGTGCTTTGTCGTGTTGGTTAAAGAAGGAGGATGCCGGGCAGTGGTGGCACACACCTTTAATCCCAGAACTTGGGAGGCAGAGGCAGGCAGATTTCTGAGTTCAAGGCCAGCCTGGTCTACAGAGTGAGTTCCAGGACAGCCAGGGCTACACAGAGAAACCCTGTCTGGGGGGGGGGGGGGGGGGGTAGGGGGGAAAGGAAGAGGAGAAGGTGCAATGTTGAGTGAGATACTGCTGGCAGGCAGCTCCCCAGACACCCAGCGTGGGCCCCGCCCTGAGAGGGGCAGGCTGCTGCAAGAGCAAGGGTTTCCTGGAAACAGAACAGAGCCACAAGGCCGAAAAGGTAGTAAGACAGAACGGAGCCCAGCCAGGCCAGAAGAGTCTAAGGAAGGCAGAATGCGCAGCGCCCTGCAGGAACTTGGTTGGACTCTGGAACACTAAGACATTAGTGGAAAAAAATGAGCAAAATCTGATCAAAACCTACAGCCTAGCTACGGCACCACAACAATGCTATGTTATGGTTTGGTTTGTGGTTGTTGCTTTAGGGGGAATGTTTGGGTGAGGTTGTTGATTTTTGGCTTTTGGGGGGGGGGTTCTTTGTTGTTGTTGTTGTTGTTGTTATTGTTTTATTTTGTTGTTGTTGTTATTGTTATTATTTGATTTTTTTCAAGACAGGGTTTCTTGTGTAGTCCTGGCCATCCTGGAAATCCTGGAACTCTCTATAGACCAAGGCTGGCCTTGAACCCAGAGATCTGCCTGCCTCCACCTCCTGAGCATTGGGTTTAAAGACATGTGACACTATCACACCACAATTGAGTAAGATGTTAACATTAGGAAGACACTGTAACCACTGTGGCATTTCTGTAAGCCTGAAATTACTACAAAACAAAAGTTTAGTGGGGGAGAGGGAGAAGGAACCATGAGATGCTATAAGGGACGGAAGTGGGCAACTCTCAGAAGCCAGGTCAGGGGTCCCCACGTCATCAGACAGAGTTCAGACTCGAGTGTCTTCAAGCAATGGCTTCATGACAATCATAAATAGGTCCCAGGTGGACATCCAGACAGCCTTTTAGGTTCATCCTGTATGTATTTTGCCTTCCTATATCTGCCTACACTCAAACTCTAAGGTCCACACCATCATATACATACAAAACAGACACATGTTCACACACACACACCACCCCAGACACAGTTGGGGAACACAAAGTACTACTATAAGGAACTTAGGGTGGCAGAGTGCCAAGCCATATGGCCCTGAAGCACAAAATTATTGTCAGCAACATGGCAGTTCAGTTTGACTTGCCCTTTGGTAGAACCTTCTCCAGGCAGGCTCTGCTGAGCTGGATGGAACTGGGCGGTGCCCCCCCACCCCATGCTGTTCCCAGCATGCCCTGAGTCTCCCGGTTGTGGCTTCACACTACCCAAGGTCAGTCCACTGTGAGTCCTTACCTTGGTGCTACCCTTCACTCACTATTTCGCATTCCAGTTGGGTGGTAACTCCTTTTAAGCAGGATGTGGACCCTGCCTGTGCCTGCAACCCCACAGGGCCTGGCACTCACTGTACATGTGAGGTAGATCTCGGGTGAACAGGAATCAACACGCCGCGTCAAGATGCTCGGGAGACAGAACTAGCTCTTCAAAGAGTAAAAGAGTTCCTCTTGCCAAAAGTCCTGGACTCCGAGGCTCAAGGCCACTTATTGTGTCGTAACACTACCACGCCAAGGCCTGAGATGCAGAACTACGGTTAAGTTCAGGCCTGGTGAGACGTCTCACCAGAGAGCAGTTGCGGCTCCCCTAGGGTAGGGTAAGTTCAGACCCCAGCGCCTATGTTAGGCGGCCCTCAAGCACCTGTATCTGTAGCTCCCGAGAATCCGATTCTGGTCCCTGTGAGCACTTACACATGGCACACAACACAATTATGCATAAATAAAATTTAAAGAAAAGTTTAAAGGGTCTTTTGTGAGCGTGTTTCCAGTGTACAGAGCATTTCCACAGCCACGGGCTCATTTGGTTCTCAGATATATTCTCACACAGGAATATGAGCCCACTTAATGGATAAGGAAATGGAGCCTCTGAAAAGGAAAACTATTTGCCTAGGTTGTCATAGCAACCAGGTAAATGTCCTGGAGTTTGAATTTGAACCCGTGAGTGCTAATATTTTCCTTTTCTGCCTTCCTATGAAGAAAGCTCTCTCTCTCTCTCTCTCTCTCTCTCTCTCTCTCTCTCTCTCACACACACACACACACACACACACACACACACACACACGGGAGAAGAGGGCCGGGGTGGGGGTGGGGGAGCCTCTTTTGCAGAATCCAGAAGTACTGCCCAGAGCAGAGAAGAAGTCCCTGTGGACAGAAGAAAAGCCAATGATGATACCTGTGGGTCCCAGTGCCTACCACTGAGCCAAGGGCAGGTTCCACCAGGGTTCCCACCCACCTCCCCACCTCCTATAGTACAGAAGGAGCAGTAATCTCTCTGCAGCTGTGGAAGGAGAGGTTTAGGGGGGACAAACAAAGGGCAAAACCAATATGCAAATTCACCGGAGAATCGGCTTGTTTGCAGGTGACCTCAGGATAGCATAATCCCAGGAGGCCTGTAGTGCCTCCACTCACCCTCTACAATCAAAGGAGCAAACCAGAGAAGAGAGCGTGTCATAGTAAACCCAGCTATTCCCGAGGCTGAGCTAGCAAAGCTCTCTTGAGCTCAGGAGTTCTGGACCAGCATAAGCACACATGGTGAAACTTTGTTTCAATCAATCAATAGAAAAAAAAAGACACCAAGTAGTGCTAATAGTAATATATCCACTCTGGGTCTGGGAGCCAGCCTTTTAGCCAGAGGCTCTCGGGTTGGGCCATCTGAGTTCTTTCAAACTCTGGCTCGCTGCTTCCTCAATTCTTAATTTGTTTTCTTTGCTTATGTGCGTTGATGAGTCCTCAACTTTTGAGAGTATTTACATATTAAATGGGCTTCTCTACATCAGTGAGAATCAGGCCTGAAGTGTAATAGACACCCACCCACGGGTTAGCCCTTGGAGGCTTGCTTTCAGTATTCCGGAATCAAGGTTACTAGTGATTGTTTGTTTTAAAAATGCACGAGGCGTGACATCACAGGCCAGGGTGAATTTTTTAAGAGTCTAGTAGATAATTAAAAAGAAACAAGTAACCGGGCATGAAGGTTCATCCCTGTAAATCCAATATGTGTAGCACCAAGGCAGGAGGATGGCCTGTGGGTTCTGGACTAGCCTGGACTACACACTAAATTCCAGGTCAATGTGAGTTAAAGAGTAAGAGCTGTCCTAAAAAAAATGTTAATCAAGGGCTGGTCATGGTGGCACACACCTTTATTGCCAGCACTTGGGAAACAGAGGCAGGAAGGTCTCCATGAGTTTGAGGCCAGCCTGGTCTACAGAGTGTGTTCCAGGCCAGTCAAGCTTATGTACTAAGACCCTGTCTTTAAAAAAAATAGTTAAATTAAATACATTGCAAATAAACAAAACAGAGATCACTACAGGAGCATGTTAGGAGCGCAGACATGAGCAGCCTGGGAGGCTGATGATGCTGGACCGGTAGGAGCTGAGCTGGCCTCGGAGACAGCTCGGTGAAAGGCAGAAGGACCAGGAACTGGGGCTGGGGAAGGAAGGAAGGCACCCAGACATGAGGGCGCATGTGACATCCTGAAAGAGCAGCAGCAGGGAGAGCGAAGGGCCTCTCGGCCAACCTCAGATCCGTTCAATATTTACTATACGCTACTTTGTGTCTGACCTATTCAAAGCACGCAATAAACACCAAGGATGGCCAGGCCTTCCCACCTCTGTGGAATTTGCCTTTTAGCTACAATAGTTGGGTAAATAATAATAAGCACTCTAAGACATCTCTGCACCATATGAGAAAGTTGTAGTGTTACAGAAGAGTCGTAGGATACTGGGGAAGGGAACTGGGAAGTCTTCAAACAGGAATAATGGGCAAGAAAAGGTTAAGGGGTCTAACGAGTCGGCGGTATAGAACATTGGTTTCTTCCAAACACAATCTCACTATCACTATCACACACACACACACACACACACACACAGAGACACACAGACACAGACACACACACACACCTTCTGAAGAGGATGACCTGAGAAAGATGAACAAGAGGAAGGAGGAGAGAGAGAGAGAGAGAGAGAGAGAGAGAGAGAGAGAGAGAGAGAGAGAGAGAGAGAGAGATTGGAATGCCCAGCTAGGGCTAAACTACTCTGTATAAACATGTACAGCCAACATTCACAGGCAATGAGGATCAGGGGTTGGCAAAGGCTGAATATAGAGGCAGGAGACAAGGTTGTCTGCCATTTAATGGGAATTTTTGTTTGTTTGTTTTGTTTTTTCGAGACAGGGTTTCTCTGTGTAGCCCTGGCTGTCCTGGAACTCACTCTGTAGACCAGGCTGGTCTCGAACTCAGAAATCTGCCTGCCTCTGCCTCCCAGAGTGCTGGGATTACAGGCGTGCGCCACCACTGCCCGGCTTTTTTTTTTTTAAAGGTTTATTTACTTATTTATTTATTTATTTATTTATTTAGATTTGGTTTTTTTCAAGACAGGGTTTCTCTGTGTAGCCCTGGCTGTCCTGGACCTCACTCTGTAGACCAGGCTAGCCTAGAACTCAGAAATTCGCCTGCTTCTGCCTCCCAGAGTGCTAGGATTACAGGCGTGTACCACCACCGCCCCGCTGAAATGGGAATTTTTATAAAAGATTGATTTATTTATTATATGTAAGTACACTGTAGCTGCCTTCAGACACTATAGAAGAGGGAGTCAGATTTCATTACAGATGGTTCTGAGCCACCATGCGGTTGCTGGAAATTGAACTCAGGACCTTTGGAAGAGCAGTCAGTGCTCTTAACTACTCCAGCCCTCTCTCCAGCCCTGAAATGGGATTTTTTTTTTTTAAAGAAAGAGATATTCAAAGGAGATTTTTGTAAGTGTGCGCTCATGTGTGTGTGTGTGTGTGTGTGTGTGTGTGTGTGTGTTCACATAGGGCCACACATTTGGGGTGGATATACACATGTGGAGGTGCACATGGGATGTGACCATACATATGGAGACCAGAGGTTGATGTCATGTCAACTGTCTTCTCCCTCAATCATCCTCCCCCTGTTACACTGAAGTAGGGTTTCAGAGCTCAGGAAACTGTCCAATCAGCCAAGCTATTCTGGGGAGCTCTTATCTCTACCTCCGTATAGTCTTAGATGGTTTTGGTTTGGATATTTTGGGAGGTTGTCTGGTTAGTTGAGAGGAGGTCTCTCTGTGTGTGGCCTTGACTACTCAGGAATTCACTTTGTAGATAGGCTGGCCTTGAACTCACAGATGGTCACCTACCTCTGCCTCCCAAGTGCTGGGATTAAAGGTGTGCTCTGTCATGTGAGACATATTAGGAAACAGGGTCCTAATCACTCAGCAGGAAAGAGGAAGAAGGAGGAGAGAGTCCCAGGCAAGCAGGGCTTGAAAGGCAAATGGAAGGAAGAAAGATAGGACTGAAAAAGACGAAGTCCATTTTGCATGTAGGATCCCACAGAGATTTTGCACCCTGATCCCAATGTTTATTTCAGTAACTGTGTTCATCTCCTTCTGGTATAATAAATTATAATAAATTATGATAAATGTAGTGGCTTAAAATAACACATTTAGCCGGGTGGTGGTAGCACACACCTGTGATCCCAGCATTCTGGGAGGCAGAGGAAGGCGGATTTCTGAGGCCAGCCTGGTCTACAGAGTGAGTTCCAGAACAGCCAGGGCTATACAGAGAAACCCTGTCTCGAAAAAACCAAATCAAAAAAAAACAAAACAAAACAAAACAAAAACAAAAACACATTTATTTATCTTACCACTCCAGAGATCAGAGGTCAGTACATGGGCAGTGGTGAATTTGTTCCTGACAGTTGGAGGGGGGAATTCATTTCTTCACCTAGTCCAGCTTCCAGAGGCACCTGTGTCCTTTGGCACAAGGTCACACATCACCCTAACCAGGGCTGCTGTCCTCACATCTTATCCTCTGGCTAGGAACCTGTGACCTCCCTTTCATAAGAACGCTTTGGAGGAATGGCAAGATGGCTCAGCAGTTCAGAGCATTGGCTCTTAACTAAGTTCTAGACTTAGTTAACTTAACTCCAATTCCGGGGAATCCAACACAATCTTCTGTCCCTCGTGGGCACCAGGCATGAAAGCACTACATAGAACACACACCTGCTAAACCACTCATCACGCATACACAGTACAGGAAATAAACACGGGTAAAAAGAGAACTCCGCAAACTCGAGGGTGGTGGAGCACAACCGAGTTCCGGTATCAGATCAGCTGTGGTGGTGCAAGCCTTTGATCCCAGGATAAAGGGTTCTCGGTAAGTACCGGCCAGTTTGGTCTATATTGAGGTCTAGGGAAGCCAAGACTACACAGAGAGTCCTTGTTGGGGGGGAGGGGGGGGAGAAGAAGGAGGAGGAGGAGGAGAAGAAGAGAAGGAGGAGGAGAGGAAAGAGGGAGGGAGAGGGAAGAAGATGAAGATGAAGAAGAAAGAAAGGAAGGAAGGAAGGAAGGAAGGAAGGAAGGAAGGAAGGAACAAAGAAACAAAGAAAGAAACAAAGAAAGAAACAAAGAAAGAAACAAAGAAAGAAACTCAGTACTCAAAAGGATGAGACAAGAGGATCTAGAGTCAAAGACCCTGGGCTCCTTACTGAGATCTGTCAAAACATGAAAGCAAACAACAGAAATCTCTTGTGATTACAAAGTCCCACCAAAATAATCTCCATTTCAAGATCCTTAACTTAATCCATCTACGAGTTCCGTACTCCAAGCACACTGGCACATCCACAAGTTTCGGAGACTAAGGTGAGACAGGTTTGGGTGACCACTGAACAAATATGATGATTGGAATTGACAGAGGTAAACTAGACAAAGGACATGGTGGGAATATGAGAGCCAAGGGAAAAACAGACATGGGAGGACCAACTCTATGCCGGAGGCACATCTCTATGCCGGAGATATTTACAGAAAGCCAGCAAGGGATGTAAATTAATCCAGGCAAATGGTCTTTTAATTTTTTTTTTTAAATCTGGCCAGGCAGTGGTGGCACATGCCTTTAGTCCCAGCATTTGGGAGGCAGAGGCAGGCAGATTTCTGAGTTTGAGGCCAGCCTGCCTGGTGTACAGAGTGAGTTCCAGAATAGCCAGGGCTATACAGAGAAACCCTATCTCAAAAAAACAAAAACAAAACAAAACAAACAAGCAAACAAACCTTACTTTGTATTATGTTAGCATGGCTGTTTTGTTAGCTTGAATGTCTGGGCACCACCTGCATGTCTGGCGCCCACAGAGGCCACGAGAAGATGTCAGATCCCCAGGAATATCCCAGATGATGTGCTGGGACTCAAACCTGGGTCCTCTGGAAAAGAAGCCGGTGCTGTTAACTGCTGAGCCATTTCTCCTGCCCCCAACCCAAGTGGAGAGTCATTTGAAGGTGCTCACCACCAACATGTGCACCAATAAAGGAATATGCTGATGATGGTTCAAAGGGTCACACCAGGCAAGCCACACAGACAAGACTAGAGTGCTTACTGAATGCTCACACCGCTGACTTCAGAGAAGTGTGCTGTTCTCAACCTGTGAATCGGGACCCTCTTTGGGAGTCACATATCAGATATTTACAGTATGACTCCTAATGGCAGCAAAATTACAGTTATGGGGTAGCAAGAAAATAATTTGGGGGTCACACCATGAGCCGTTAAAGGGTCACAGCATTAGAAAGGTTGAGAACCACTGCTTTAGATACAGCAGCCAGAAGGATCTTGTTGGGGAAAAGGATCCTGCCTGTGGCTGCATACGCTGGTGCCCACATGGCCACGAGCAGGCTCAGAGACAAAGTGACCACACTGAAGCCGGCCTGGCCGTGTGTGTTTAAATCTTACCACCAGGGGGAGCACGAGGGCCAACTGGGACCCCCTGGGTTGAACAGGGGTTTTTCCAGAAACAGGATCCCACCCTCCACCCCACCCCACCCCCAGGGAAGGCAGAATAAGTTTTCCCAGTCTCAGCTCTATAAAAGTCTGGAAGGCCTGGCTGCTGCCATGTGATCTCTGACTCAAGGGCTTACCCACATTTTCCTCTTCCAGTTAAAGCAAACCACATTTTTTCCATCCCTCCCTTTTCCTGGTTGCCTGCAGCATGGTGCTTGTGTAACAAACACACTTTGGCCCAGAACATCACCGCACAATAGAAGACCAGAGTCCCAAGCCAGGAGCGAACAACGAGTCCCAATAAACCGCAGAGGCGGGACGAAGACCCATGCGAGCTGGTCCCCTAGCTCCAGGTCCAGTGCTTTGGTCGTATCAGGCAACATCACTGTGTGGGCCTGGGATCTCTGGCAGGAGGATTTCCAGTTTAAGGCTACACCACGACTCTTTAAAAATAAACGAAGCCGGGTGGTGGTGGCGGCGTACCAGTTTCTGAAGTGGATGTAATCCCAGCACTCTGGGAGGCAGAGGCAGGCAGATTTCTGAGTTCAAGGCCAGCCTGGTCTACAGAGTGAGTTCCAGGACAGCCAGGGCTACACAGAGAAACCCTGTCTTGAAAAAAACAAATAAAAAAAAACCCCAAAACCAAAAAACAACAACAAAAAAACCCAAATAAATAAATAAATAAATAAATAAAAATAAAAGAACAAATAAAAAAAGTACTTTTTAAAAAGGAATCCATGATCAAATGTAATGGGGTCTTAAGCTGTTCCTTTTCATGGGTATTAATAATAATAGGTGGCAGTGGGGTGGGGCAATGGGGTGGGGCAGTGGGGTCTCTTCTTCAGCACTCACCGCTACCCAGAGCAGTTTCTGATGTGGATGGAAATGTTTACTGAACCCCACTCTCCCACGGCGGGGATGGGGGTGGGATACAAGGAGATAAAACCTTTTCTTTAGAACTTTTCTATAAGATGGACGGACCCCCACCAGAACAGTACAAGGAGACTTTATTTTCTACCCTATCTCAGCCTCTGACGGTGCCTCAGTGGTCTTCTCAATGGCTTACTGAAACAAAGCACCGTGAACATCCCTTGCCCCTGGCAAGAGACTCGGTTAGAACCTTCCTCCTTCCTCTGTCCTCCACTACAGTCAGGAGCATCCCTGGCACAGACAGATGCATGTCCTCAGATGCTGTGCCCTCACGCACAGCTCCACCCGGATGGGCATCCCCTGCTCCGCCTAACTGCTGATGCCCCCTGACTTCCCGAGTCAGCTCCGATCACAGACAGCGCCTGTGTGGGGCCTATCTCAGATTGACTCAGGGACATCCGCAGAATTGCCTGTTAGGGTCTCTCAAACCCCTGTCTGCGGATCAAGGTGGCCTCATGCACTACCCACAGGAAGGATAGCATGGTAAGACAGGGAAACTTAGAAGGAGTGAAGGAGGCTCTCAGAGGTCTGGCTCCCACTCAGACTCTCCCTCTGGGCCCCACCTTGTCCCCTCAGCAGACTTGTAGGTCCCATTGCTGCTCCTGCCTTCCCGTTTGTCCTAAACTGTTCACACCTCCTATCAAAGCTCCATCCCTCATCTACCTGTACCACCCCACCCCCGTTCACGTCACCTAACCGCACCTCCTCAAATACACTCGGATTTTCTGTCCAATGCCCCAAGGTTTTATTTTAAAGAATTATTTATTTTATGTCTTTGAGTACACTGTCGCTGTCTTCAAACACACCAGAAGAGAACATCAGATCTCATTACAGATGCTTGTGAGCCACCACGTGGTTGCTGGGACTCGAACCCAGGACCTCTGGGAGAGCGGTCAGTACTCTTAACTTCTTGCTGAGCCATCTCTCCAGCCCTGCCCCAAGGTTTTAAACCAGGGACTGGAGATACAAATGAGGGTCCCTACCCTCACAGCACTTGCAGGCCGCCCTCCTGCCCTGCCCATGCACGGTCAGGGGTCCACCTAACGCCCCCTCCAACCCGGGGCTCACATTTACTCTCAGAGGACAAGGTCCTCCTCACCCATTCTCTCCATAAGACCATGAAAGCCCCAACCCCGGCTCTGCCAGGCTTCCCTGATTGCAACTCTTACTTTGTGAGAGCTCTCAAGAGACTCCTAAGTTGACCACACACACTCTCCAAGTTTCCTGCCTGTCTCTTTCTCCCAGGTCCTAAGCTGCTTCGGGGAAGAACTAGGATAGAATCTGTTGCCTTCGACTCCTGTCCCCAGTAAAGAACCTTTCTAACATAGACTGGGGGAAAAAGTTTTTAAGTGGATGGATTAATGAGTCAGTCTACTTACTGATAAATACGGAAACAAGAGCTGTGCTATGCTAACAGACGCTGGTTTTCATACATGGAAAAAAAAAAGTCTTGTTTTTATTTTTTGGTTTTGGAGGCAGTCTCCTATAGCGTTGGCCTCCAACATACTGTAACTCAGGTAAAATCTGAACTCACATTCTTTTTGCTTCTTGGTATTCTCTGATGTTTCTATAATAAGTATGGTTTGCTTTTGCAATAAAGAATGCTAAGGCCGGGCAGTGGTGACGCATGCCTGTAAGCCCAGCACTCTAGGAGGCAGAGACAGGCGGATTTCTGAGTTCGAGGCCAGCCTGGTCTACAGAGTGAGTTCCAGGACAGCCAGGGCTATACAGAGAAACCCTGTCTCAAAAAAAAAAAAAAAAAAAAAAAAAAAAAAAGAATGCTAAGGAAACTTCCTGCAGGGGAGAGGGAGAGAAATGTGTAGTGGATAGAGAGGGACCCCCCTCACCCAGTTAGAAGAATCAAGAAAGAATGTAAAAGACCCACAGAGCAGGACGTGGTGGCCTGAAACGCTATGGCAGGAGGACTGGAGTTGAGGATAGCCTGAGCTACATAAGCAAATTCCGGGTCAGTAGGGCTACAACAGCTAGATCCTACTTCAAAAATAATGAAATCGCCGAGAAGAATGGCACATGCCTATAATCCCAGCAGAGGCCAGCCTGCCAGCCTGGTTTACATAGGGAGTCCCAAGTCAGACAGGACAGCATAGTAAGACTCTGTCTCAAAATAATAACAAGTTTAAATAAAAAAAATAAAGCACAATAGAATTTTCACAAGGGGCAGGGCGGCCAGCACACACTCCTGCGGGGCACCGAGGTGCGGCAGAGTAGGGGTGTGGCACCAGGTGGGGCAGGGAAGGAACGGAGTAAATACCGAATGAAGGGTTTCAACTTAAGTCTCTGGATATAGAAAGTTTTTGAGCAAAGGAGAACTACTCAGATTGAGCACATTCTGGAGGCCACCGTGCTCAAATAAGTGAGTTCAGTCCGGAAAGGTTTACAAGGAGGTGTCATAGAGAACGCAAACCAGGCAAACGGGCGGGCGGACTTGCCGCAGGAATCTTTAGATTAGATGGCCCTTGGGGGTCTTCCAACGTAAGCTCTTACGCAGAGCCCAGGATGAACCAGCCTCGGCTCTGCTGATGAACCTCGGGAAAAGCGAGGCCGACACTTAACTCTCTGAAAAAGAAGTCGGGTATGGAGGTCTGGAAAGACCCCGAGACGGTGGAGAGAAGGAAGATGGAGGGAAAGAGGATCTCAGGAACCGGACTGGGAAAGCAGTTTGCAGGGAGAACTCCGCAAGGAGGGTGGAGCCGCAATCCCAGAACCTGGTCTGGGGAGGGGATTAAGGCATGGGCGGGGCAGGTGGGCCGGGGGGCGGGGTCGGCATTCCTCGGCACATGCGCAGCGCAGCTGGCCGAGCGCCGTAAGGAGTGGCACTTTTTAAAAGTGGAGCCTCAGGCCAGCCCCCAGCCGCAACTCGTCTCAGTCGGTTGTCGAGTCCCTTCTGTCCCAGTCGTGCGTGCCTCTTGTCCCACGCAAGTCCAGCTTGTACCATGCCGGTCAAAGGAGGTAGCAAGTGCATCAAATACCTGCTCTTCGGATTTAACTTCATCTTCTGGGTGAGTGAGAGGCGACTGTCGCGCGCTCCTCTCCGAGGCCACCTGTTCTCGGGCCCGGGACGGCGTCCGGGCAGTGAGTGTCCCGGCGGCCGAGAGCGCGGGGAGCTGCTGGTACTGTGCACGCCAGGCGGACTCCGGCTGAGAAAAGAAAGGCGCAGCGGCTGCCAGCTGGCCGGGCGGGACTGGCAGGTGGGCGGGAGGGGGGAGTGGGTGGGAGAGCCGAGGGTCCTGATGGCTCCGGCTGTGCACTTTGCTCCTGTGGGTCCTTCTACCGCCGAGTATTTGAGATGGGCTCTGTGCCCGCTCCCACCCCGAGCACCCGCCGAGTGTGAGAGAGCAGTGAGGGAGGAGCGGAGCACCCATTTTCGAGTAACTCGATGCCCTGGCCCGCGAGGCTCCTGGCCAGCAGGGCAGTTGAGTGTCGCCCACATCGGTGGTCCCACAAGTGGTGAGGGGCGCCACAAGAGAGAAGAAGTGGGTGTGAGGAGTCTTCCCTGCACCTGGAGGACAGACTTTCCTTGTTTAGGATCTGAACTCTCAACTGAAAACGTCCGTGCCTCCCTCTAAACTACCTGAAAGACGAGATTGTCTTGCTTCTTTTTCAAGAGCGATAACTATCTTGGCTGGAGAGAGAACTCCGGGAGAGTTAGAGAAAGGAAGGCGGGGAGGCGCCTCTAGATGGGATAAATCCGGTGTTTCTGCATTTCCCAGGTAATCAGGCACTGCAGGCTTGAAGCCTCGCCCTAAAAGTGTCCAGGTGGGGCCAGGGGAAATGGCCGCTCACCTGCCGAGGACCCAGAGGCAGGTGCTGGTAGACTCCCTACCGCTCTGCAGATGGACCCCTGGGAAAGGAAACAGAGTGTCCACTCTCGGAAAACTTAGAGGGCAGAAGCAAGGAAATACACGGAAGACTCTTTTGTCTTCGTGCTGAGAGGGCACACCCCCTACACACGAATGGACAGCATTTAATCCCGGGCAAGCAAGAAAGAGTTTAACTAGGCAACTCCGGTGCCCCCACAAAAGTACACTTGTTCCCTTGGGGCTGGCCACCGGGATGCTTCCCATCTTCCAGTGACTGTAAGGTTTAATACTCTCCGGGGTTGCTTGGAAGTGTTGCACAAACTGCCTTGGGTTTCTAGGAGCCACCACACCCATACAACTGGAGAGGATGTCAGAGGGCATTCCCTCCTTGTCTGCTCTGCAGACAGGCAGCCAGTTCCCTGGCGTTGCTTGGCCCACTCATCAGTTTGAGCACTGGCAAAACAAAGTCTGAAGGCAGCCGGCCCCACCCAACCCCGCCCTGTCCTTTGGGGAGTCTCCTCCTTGCTAGCCTGTTGGTCAGTCCCAGATGCTTGCATAGATAGTGTGAAGGTTTGTGTGGTGCTAAGGGGAAACTACATAGTACCACAGCCTGCCTGCATCACCCCCCCTGCTCCCATGGCATATGCAAGGGGCTGAGGAGAGGTGCCCATGGCCGCCCTGTCTTCCCAGTCTGTTGCCTGCTGGCCTACAGTCTGCTCATCTTGGCTCCTGCTGCCACTCTACTCCTGTCCAGAGCCCCTGCCCTGCCGAACAGGGCAGAAAAGGGCTGTTTTGGGGGTTGGCAACTGCATTAGAAATTATGTACCAACTGTAGGTGCTAGCGCTCATGCCCACCATGAGGAAACAGTGCCCAAGATCGAAAGCCAAGTAGTGCTCTAACCTCTGGGCCTCCTGTTTTCTTTTCTTTTCTTTTCTTTTTTTTTTAAAGATTTATTTATTATATGCAAGCGCACTGTAGCTGTCTTCAGACACACCAGAAGAGGGCGTCAGATCTCATTACAGATGGTTGTGAGCCACCATGTGGTTGCTGGGATTTGAACTCAGGACCTCTGGAAGAGCAGTCGGTGCTCTTAACCGCTGAGCCATCTGTCCAACAACACCCCCCCCCTCGTTTTCTTTCTTTACTCTCCTGTCTCTCTTACCACTAGGGAGGTGGGAGTTTACTAATTGTTGTTACCTGTCCTACCCTGGGCTCTAGTAGGGACGGGCATGTTACAGTCTCTGTGTTAAGTATTTTACAGTCTCCAAAGGCCTCTCCAAGCTCCATGATACAGCCAAAGAAAGAAACATTATCCCCATCTTGCCTATTGATGACCGGAAACCTTGCCCATGAAAGGTTAAGTGCTTTAGGCAGGGTCAAGTGTCAGGGTATTATCAAGTGAGGTGAGCAAGCTGGGTTTGGCGAGTAAAGGAAGGCTGAGAGGAAAGTCCTCAGAATATCTTTTAGGGCCGGCAGTGATCTCAGGGGACCCCTAGGGATTATTATGATGTCACCTCTTCAATCTCTTGAGACCAGTGATTTATGAGCTCGATATTTGGTACCTCGTATGGGCTTTGAGAAGCAGGGGCCACCTTCGTGGCCCTCTGTAGAGGTTGCCAAGGGGCTAGGTGGCCGGAATCCAAAGAGAAGCCAGCCCTTCTTAGTTGCAGTGGGACAGTGGAAGAGAGGAAGGACAGGAAAAAGGGACTCTGCCTCTCTCCTAGGCCCGAGCGTGTCCCCTATGGGCTGCTCTGTGACAGCTGAGTCTGCCCAGCCTGCCTTTCTGAAGTTGGGTGTCGCATGCCCACAACCAAGCCAGCCATCAGTGTGTTTTTCCAACATCCTCCGAGCCAGACCTCACAAGCCTATTTTGGTTGTTCCCAAATTTCCCTCAGATCTCCATGTCTATCTCTCCACTCCCTCTGAAGAAAAGAAAGAAAAGAATTGAGAAAGAAAACATCTTTCTAATGTCTGAATGGCAGGTGATAGAAGTATTTCAGGCTATGGTGTGGTAGCCAGCCTTGAGCCAGGCCAGGACTATGCCTTTCCCATTCATTTTTGTTTGTTTGCTTGCTTGCTTGTGGCCTTGTTATGCAGCCAGACTGTCCTGGATCCTGTTGCCTCTGTCTGGCCTTTCCCCATCCTACCCATTCCCCCAGATCGCATAGTGAGGTCTTTTAGGGTCCTCAGCCTAGGCAAAGGACAGGACCGATTAAGAGAGCCAGATTCTGCTTTCACGCACCCCTTCCCCATCCGGCAGAAGGATGGAAGTAGCAGAGGGGCCGCTTGGCATCGCCTTCAGGGAAGCTGCTTGGAAATGCAGGCAGAGAGTGGGCCCGGGGTTCTGAGCCGGGCCCTGGCGGAGGGCAGATTACTTGGGAATTGTGGGCCGCTCACTTTTCCAATCCACACTGAAGTTTCCTCATCACAAAATCCACAACTTGGCACAAATGGTCTCAAAGGTCCATTTGAGATCAGCCTATAGAACAAGCCCAGCCACCCCCCACCCCACCCCCCACCGCCCCTCTGGTTAATAAGACTCCCCAGCAAGCCACGTAGGAGTTGAGAAATCACCGTGGCTACTGAGAATTGTTTTACAAGCGAGTACAAACCTGTTTCGGGGATTTTCCCTCACTCTTGGCAGGCAGGGTTCTCCTTATCTTCAGGTTCTGTTGTAGTAGGTGCTCCATTGCCTAGGCCTTTATGGTCATAGATGGTATTGGTCAATGCCCAGCCCTGGATTAGGCATCCTCAGCCCCTGGGAAGGCCAGCTTCTCCCTGTAGCTATTGTGCTTTTCTAGTAGAAAGTGATTTGAGGCCCTGGAGAGAGAGGGTGGGAGCAACTCCCAGGTAAGTGTGGATATTTAAACCACAGATCAGGCCGCACTCCCACTCGGTGTGGCCTTACCGTGTGACTTTGCGGCTTCTCCACATCTCCCTGCCGCAGGAGCCGACGTACGAGCTGGCCTCACACTTGAAAGAAAACAACTGACTCCATTTTGTACACATCTGACTCAGGGAGGAAGGTACACCCACTCCTGAAAATGAAGCTGAGGAGCCTCTAGAGAGTTCTGAAGGCATCATCAGGGTTCGGGTCAGGGCAGGCTGTGGAGGGGTGGGTGGCTGTAACGGGAGGGAGCCCCTCCCCACCCAGATGGCTGCTCCTCAGGAGTTGTTTGACTTGGATGTTGGGTTGAACTGTGGCATAAAATGGCTTCCCACAGGGCGCCTGGGCTAGAGCGACACTGCCCTGCTTGTATTGGAGCTGGCAGGTTGGGGAGAGGGTGAACTGAGGCTAACTGTCTGCACAGCTATGGAAATACCTGGCCCCTGCCCAGAGCTTGGGTTGCTCCCCCCGCCCCAGCCATAGTTACCAATAACCAAGATCAGGAATCCCGATCTCTTGGTGGTGGTGAGAACTGGGTTCATGCGTGCACCCTCACACACACACGCTTCACAGACACTGTCCCTGTTTTTCAAACTGCTGGTGGCAACACTCCAGACCTTGCTAAGGCTCCGGAGCAGGGGCTGCTGGCTACTAGTTACTTCCCAAATTTGGACAGGCTTTGATAATCAGCCTTGCAGGAGTGGATCTGGGGTGGCCACTCGGGTGCTCACTCTCCTCAGTTAGCCTTTCTTGGTTCCTGCGCTTGCATAAACCTTTAATCTTAACACATAGGCCTGTGTGTCCTGGGGTAGTTCCTCCTGGTTTGGGGTTCAATTCCAGTTTTATAAGGAGCTGTAGCCTCTGAAATGGGTCACACAGTTTGGGACCTAAAAATACCTTGGGTTTACGAGAAGCATGTTTTCTTTGGTAGCACGCACAGAGGTGGATGGTTTTGCCTGGGTGTTTTCTTATTTCTGGCTTGGGACCGGGGCAGGGACAGGAATCGGGGCTCAAATCTCAGGGCTCTGGTGGCCTTGTAGCACTGTTGCTGCCTTGTGTGTTCTGGGCAAACCCATGTGGCATTGTGAAAAGAAATCACAGTGATTTCTGAGTTCCTCCCTCTCCTGTTTGGGTGACAGGGACTTTAATAGGACCCGTCTACTTTTTTATTCTTTTGGTTTTCAGTGCTGGGGATTGAAGCCAAATCCTTGTGCATGGAAGGGAAGCTGTCTGCCCTTGAGCTGCACAGCCCCCACCCCCCACCCTTCAAGCCATCGAAGTGTTGGGGTTTGCTTTCTAGTCAAAGTCTTGCAGAAACGGGTTTTACTTCTTACACACAGAAGAGCCAAACCCTCTTCGTTTCAAAGGCTGTAAACCTCCCTGACCCTGAACTACCAGAAGTGGATTTCAAGGGAAGAAGTTCTGGATTGAGAGAAAGGGTAGTCTTGGTAATTTTTTGTATGTTGTGCTTTCAAAGTCTGCCTGCCGGACACCTGGCTGCTCTGTTCTGTGGAAAAAGTCAGGCTGGTCCAGGGACATTTCTATTTTCCATCAAGTGGCATGCAGCTGTGGAAAGCAACATCCTGTCCCAGATGAGACAATTTTATAAAAATTATTTTCGTCCGGGTAATTTTCTGCCCCATCCACCCAAGAAAATACTTAGTCATGGGTTCATGTGGGGAGGGGTGTTTGTTTGGGGGGGTTGGTTGTTGTTTTGGGTTTTGTGGTGTTTTTTATTATTACTATTTGTTTGGTTTGTGTTTTAAGACAGGGTTTCTTCATGTAGACCAGTCTGGTCTCGATCTCAGAGTTAGATCTTTCTCCTTCTACCTCTGTCTCTGCCTCCCAAATGCTGGGATTAAAGACATGGGCCACGACCATGCCCAGCTAAGTTTTAAGTATTTTGAGTATATTGTTACCTTTTTAGGGAATCCCATGAAATTTGTAGGACTTTCTTTCAGGAAGAAAAACGTTATACGTGATTTTGGTTTTGTTTGTTTGTTTGTTTGGTTGGTTGGTTGGTTGGTGGTTGTTGTTCTGGGGGGGCATGAACTTCAGATCAGGGATAGCCATATTAATTTGTTTCCCTTGGTTTCCAGGTAACCTCTGGTTTTCCCTGAGTCCCATGTTTCTGACATGAGTGATTTCCTAGAATTGAATGGGGGGGATGAATAATAGGTTTTAAAAGTGCTGTTAGAAACCCCAAGTTTAGCTGGGTATAGTGACGCATGACTTTAATTACTCCTAGCATTCGGGAGGCAGAGGCAGGGGGATCTCAGAGGCTAGCATGGTCTATAGAGTGAGTTTTAAGGACAGCCAAGACTACTTCATGAGACCATCTCAAAAACAGATAGGCAGGTAGGCAGATAGATGATTTAAGAAAGAAAAATACTGAAATGACCAAGGTAACTGAACGCCATCTTGTTCTGACCACCCCTTCACACCACACACATACACACACACACACACACACACACACACACACACACACACACATCTAGTCACATCTACCTTCGAAACACATTTGAGATTTCCATGACCTTGACAATGGTCCATTTGTGTTAACCAAAATACCTGTCCAGTTCTGTCTAAAATAACTATTGTGCTCTGCCATGAATGACCTTTTCAAGGTTACTCTGACCCTCCTCTATTATCTGCGTGGGTTTCACCTTTAAAAACCTTGTGCCCCTGAGCATGGGCACTAAGGGATTCTTCAGAGGCTCAAGTCCACTGTCAGTCTGGCCATCCATAGAAAAGACTAAAAACTTTTAATTAGCTTAATCGGCATTGACATTAGTCAGTGTCTCTTAGATCATTACAAAAAAGAAAACAACGCAAAAGAAACCGCACGTTCAAGGCTGTGGAGAGCTCTGGGGCTAAGAGCACTTGCTCTTACGGGGGACTCAAGTTCGGTTCCCAGCAACCACATGGCGTCTCGCAACCACCTTTACTCAAGCTCCCACACCTCCTCCTGGTCGGCAGAGCATCATACAGCACTTACATGCAGGCAAGACTGTCCTAAAGACGACGGGGCTGTAGATGCAGGAGGCCCTGGCTCCAGTCCCCAGTACCAGAAAGAAGAGAGGAGGAGCGGAACTCTGAGCTCCCATGATGACCCGGGGCAGCCCACGCAGGAGAGCCGCCTCCCCTCACTGACTGCAGTTAATCATTGCTGGGAGACTTGTTGACTGGACTCTTGCTTAACGTAGCTGGTGCTCTGTATTTCTAGAGCACACAAGGACTCCGGCTTCTGAAGCTTCCAGAAAGGTCTTGCTCATTGGTGATTCCTCTCATGGCGGTAGAAGGCCCAGCTCAGCCTTATCTTGTCTCTCCTTTGGGGACTTCGCGGAGGGGGAGGGGAGAAATTGAGTCTGGAGGGGTAAAGAGCTACCCGGTTAAGTGACAGAAACAGCCAGAAGAGTCTAGTTTGGAAATAGCCCATGTTAATTGCATTCCAAAGAAGGCTGCGTGGGTTTGGGAACTGTTTTCTAGAAGTTTCACCAGCCCAGCCGTTAAGTCCTTGCTCAGTGAGTACAAGGGGCACTGTGTATAGGGACAGAGCAGCACAGCTGACCCGACGCCCGTCGTGGGTCCTTGTGAACACAGCTCACTCCAGGGCAGGTCAGTGGCTGGCTTCCACTGACTTCCCACCTCCTCTTAGCATCAGAAGGCAGCCCCTGTTCACTCACACCTGCCTCGGTTTGAGCTGCCAGTGTGTCCAGATCAGAGACAACACAGCCCTGTGTGGCTCACTGGCGCTATCCTCGACTTGGGCTAAAAATACCAGAAAGTCAATTGAACCGTTCTCTTAAAGTCAAATGGATTCCTGCAGTATTTTAATCTTTATTCCTTTTCCACCTACCATTAGTAATGTAATATGTATAATATATTATATGTTAATATGTAATATATTACATATATGTTAACATAATATATTATATATTAACATATAATGTATGTAATATATGTTGACATATTGATATATAATACATATACCTTTGCAGTGCAGTGGATTTACTAAAACTGAATGAAAAGATGGACAAAGCCATGAATAATTATGAGCTCGCCATGCCAGTGGGTATGGGGGGGAGCATGTCACAAGAATGAGCGTTTGGCAGAATGCCAGTTTGCGCATACATCACATGTTCACACCCCAGCTCGGATGGGTGTTTTCAGGCTGGGGAACCTCCCCTGCCTAATCCTAAAGAGGAATGTGCACCCCAGAAATGGCCCCTCCTTACTAAGGCGGCTTCCTATTGCCGCCCCTTTGCAGTATGAATACCATCACCTTTCTGATACCGCAGGAGTCGGTCATAGACCGCTAATGCCCTTATATGTGTGGTGTTGGGTTGGGTTTGAGACAAGGTCGAACTGTATGGCCCAGGCTAACTCTGTCTGAATGCTTTGTGTACACCTTACTGGCCTCAAGCTCTTAATAATCTCCCTGCCTCCCAAAAGTTGGGATTATGGATGCCTCCTGACCTGTCAACGCTCAAATGTTAGACCTCCTTTTACCAGGCTGGGACAGTCTTCCACACGATGCTTTCCGGTAATCAAATCGTTACCCTGGGTCTAAGGCACATAACCTTTAAGTGACCCAGAAAACTCGGTTGCCAAGTAGAAATTAGATTATGGTTCAGTGCTGGGCTTGGAGGACCCTCAGCCCTTTGAAACAGGAAGCTCACATAACACTCATGCCAGTTACCTCAGGACCCCGTGGAGGGCTGCTGCAGGGCAGGAGCAGAGGCTCCAGGTTCTATCTCGGAACCCAATTTTCCAAGAGATAAGAACACTGTCAGCCATGGCCAGTGGAGGGTGGCTGTGGCCGAGGGCAAGCTAAGCCAGAGGAGGCATGAAGTCCCTCAGGGCTCTGGGAAGCAGAGTGCAGTGGAACTAGGGTGTGGGCAAAGCTCAGAGGAACAGCAGCAGGAGAAAGGAAACTTAGACCCCTGCCCAGGCTGTCCGACAGCCGCTCGTGTGAGAAACGCAGGGTTCAAGAGCACCTCAAGCCAAACTTAGTGGTTCTGGGACAGAGATGTGACACGCGCGCGAGTGTGTGTGTGTGTGTGTGTGTGTGTGTGTCCCTGTATCCATTTCCCAATGGGGGGGAGAGTGGGGTGGGGGAGACACAGCTCGACAAAATGATTTTGAATTTGAGCTTTGCCACCAGAATTAAGTCCAGTATGTTATATGTGGTGTTACCGCAGAGGAGCAATTTACCTCTATGCCCAGTTTTCTCGTATAAAAAGATGGGAGGTAAAATCTGAAGTGTAGGGATACAGCTCATTTGATAAAACGCTTGCTAGCCTGAGAACCCAGGGTTCAGACCCCAAACCCACATAAACAAACCCTGGTGGCACTCGCACCTGTGATCTCTGTACTTCGGTGGTGGAGGCAGGAGGATCGGTGGTTCAAGGTCTTCCTCGAGGGAGGTCAGCTTGGACTGTGTGAGACCCGGCTTCTCACACACACATAAAAAGGAAGTTGGTGTTATCTACTAGAAGGCCCATTGTGAAAATAGCCTAAGTGAATTAATTGCTTAAGGTAGGGTGTAGGTCAGGGGACAGATGTGTGAACGCTTGTCATCTAAAACAGACCTAAAATATGAAGGAAGAGATTGTGCAAAGGATTGAGGTACAAAAGGATTGAGGTACGCGATTAGGTAAGACACAGCAATGTGCAAAATATGTGTGCTGTAGAGCACTCAAAACAGATGTGTGTGAGCCAGGTGGCGCTGTGCGTGCCCGTGGCCGGCACTGCCAGGGCACACCCTCGTGCCCCTGTTTCAAAGCTGTACAAGAAGTGCCACCTCCCACCATCATCGCTTCTGCGTGTGGGATGAGAGCCGCCGGGCCACACAGAATACGGGGGCCAGCAGGAGCGTGCACGGCTAATCGGACACTGTAGCAGGGGGCGCGCGCTGTGGGGAAAAAAACCAATGTGTGGAGCGGAGCGGGCTCTAAAGCAGAACAGTCCCCACATCCATCATCATCATCACGTGATCAGAACGCCTGCTTTCAGCAGAAAGGGGATTATTGATGAGCTGGCCAGCAAGGGGGGGGGGGAATGGGCGGGGTCTGGCAAGCAGGCAGGGGAAACTGCGTGTCTCAGGCCTCAAGCACGCCAGGCTGGTTCTGCAACTGAGCAACACCCCCAGCCCAAAGGCCCTGCTGTTTAAATGATGCAGACTCTGTCTACGGGAGAGAGGACTTTTTTTTTTTTTTTTTTTTTTTTTGGGGATTTGGCTTTTTCGAGACAGGGTTTCTCAGTATAGCCCCGGCTATCCTAGAGCTCACTCTGTAGACCAGGCTGGACTCGAACTCAGAAATCCACCTGTCTCTGCCTCCCAGAGTGCTGGGATTACAGGCATGCGCCACCACCGCCCGGCGAGAGGGGACTTCTTAACTCCTGAACTTGTCCAGACCTACCCTGTTACTAGGATGATACCCTGAGAAAAGTTGATGTGTCACAGATCAGTAGTTCTGAACTTTCCTGATGCTGTGACCCTTTAACACAGTTCCTCATGTTAGGGTGACCCTCAACCATAAAATTTATTTTCATGGCTACTTCATAACCATAACGTTGCTACTATTATGAATCATAATATTAGTATCTCAGATTAGATATCTGATATGTAACCCCTGTGGAAGGGTCAGTCCACCCCAAAAGACTGCTGCCCTGAATCTTCTTCCATACCCTGGAGAGGTAAATCCAATGTAAACCGTTTATACCAAGAATGAGGCTAGGCTTGAGAAACAGACTTCTCTCTTGTGGTCTGTGTCATGCAGGTGACAAAGAGAGCCCACAGCTGAGTCACCCTGAGTATGCTGTGACGTGGGCAGGTTACCTCACCTCGCTGAGCCTGTTTCCTCTTTTCTGACTGATCATGGCTAGAGAAGCCATCTAAGACAAAGCTCCCTCCGGTCAGGTCACCATGCAGAGCAGCCATGTTCTCAGACTGCCAGCCACACAGAAAAGCCTGGAACGTGAACGGACTCCTTCTTTAACTTTGGTATTTTACAACTGGATTTAAAAAAAAAATGTTGAATTATACGAGTATCAAAATGTTCTCAAAATTTAAGACATAAAATAGAAGAAGTTGCTTTCTTAAGGGCCTGGCTTCTGATGGGTGGTTGGAATTTTTAATTTTTGTGCTTGCACATGCAGCCCATGGTGCTACAAAAGAGTCTTAAGGACCTGGGCCAAGTGTCACATGTCTATAGGAAGATCAAGATGACGGTTCGTGTCACCTCCATAGTTAGTTTAAGCCCAGGGACAGAAAAAAAAAAAGCAAAAGATCATTTGTGAATCAGAGTAATTTGAGGGAGTTGGTCTGTTAAAAACACTGGCTCTTGAGAGATGATGGTAAGTTAGGGGCATAAGCCTCAGTTTCCCTATCTGTGTAATGGAGGAAGTAATGCAGCATTTAATGCAAAGCTATTGTCCTTTCCCTGGCTCACTGTGAGAGCCTAAAGGTTAGGTTAGCTAGCTTGAGTGTCTACAGCCATCACTGGAGTAGCTTTCTATAAGGTTTGGAGCATAGAGCTGGTCCCAACATTTCTATTCACCCAGATCTCTCTCCTCTAGCTCTGTGGAGTGGCAACACAGGATGGCTCAGAGCTGAAACTGGCCTCCATCCAGCACGTGTGTCACAGGGCTCCTCTCCATCCACACAATGCTTGGCTGTCTCCCCAGTTTGGGAAGGGTGGTGAAATGAGCCCTTGCTCAAGGCTCACCTCGTGAAGCTGAACTTCGGTGTTAGTTCCCAGTAGTTCAGGAGCTACAGAGGCAGAAGGACCCAGGTCATCCTAAATGGTGTAGCAAGTTTAGAGACCACCCTGGATTCTGGGAGGCCTTGCCTCCAAAAGACTACAAAGAATCAAAGGGAATTGGGGGAGGGGCAGGGACAGGGAGAAAGTAAAAGAAACAATCTTTACCCTAAACCAAGAGTAAGACCTTAGCCCCTCCCCCTTTCCTGTCCAATTCACCCCATATGCTTCCCAAAAGAGGACCGAATTTTTTCATCTAGAACCTTCTGGACAACAAGGACACCACACACACACACACACACACACACACACACGCACGCACGCACACGCGCGCCCAGGAAGCCAGGTCCTAGAGGGTGTCAAGCCAAAGTCAGCATTGCTTCTGTATGGACATCGGGATAGAAAAACGAAGGGCCCTTGGGTGGAGCTCCCTGAAGCACATTTTCCAGGGACCACATCCTGTCCTGCCTCAGCAGAGAGAAAGAAGGATGAACCCAAGGGAAGCGCTGGCTTCTGCCCTTCCCTCCCCAGGATGCTGACGCTTCATCCTCAAGCCTGGACCAGAGAGGAAATCCTTGCCGTTCAATTAAAGTTCAGGCTAGGGTATTTTTCCAAGTCCAGCCTGTCCGGGACCTGGGGATTCCCGGTCACTCATGGGCAGTTTTCTGAAGTAGAGTTTTCGTCTCTGTGACTGTGGTTCAATTTGAGCCCTTCCTGTTCCGGCTGTGTCATTCTGAGTGAGTTGCTTAACATCTCTGAGGATCCCTAGTCACAAGTAAAAGAAGGATCCTAACATGATAAACCACCTCCCACCTCCCAGCCCCTGTTGTAAACATGGTCTAGTTACCCTCTTCTGCCTGACAGGAAAACCTGCTAGGTGTTCAGTCTGTGCTAAAGCTGAATAAGCTACAGCTGGACTGCAGTCTCTGTGTGTTTTCTTGTTTAAAAATAAAAATGGAAAATCTCTTAATAAGAGTCTGGGGTCGTGTGAAGCCAGAGTCTGCGCTCATGTATATAGCAACTTGGCCTTGGAAAAGAGGCCTGTAGTTTTCAGGAAACCAGCCCTGGCTGGCTATGGGAGCCTCTTCGACTCCCCTGAGTCACTGGAGAACTGAGGTAAAGAGGTAAACGCACCTTTGGGAAACAGATGCAGGTTCCAACTTGAGAGCGTTGCTCCTGCTTCTGAGACTTGATTATTCAGTGTGGAGCTGCCCAGCCGGTGGGTCTGCCGCTCCGTCTTCCCTCCCCCACCCCAGCTGGCCTCACTGGCTCTGGCCAGCAGTGCAGGAGGACTTCCTGTGGCTTTGTGGTTGGGTTGGTTAGAGTGCCCGGGGCCCACTCCCTGTCTCTGTGACCAGTGGGGGAAACAGCCGTGCTCCTTTCAGCCTTGGCCACAAGCTCACCCCCCATGAACACAAAACTTCAGCCCAGGAAGTCCCACCCCTCCCTCCCTTGGTGTTTTACAAAAAAAAAAAAAAAAAAAAAAAAGTGTGGGGAAAGCATTCCTTAAGGCTCACAAGTCCAGAAAAAGCTGTTTCCTGCCATCCTCCTTATGCGGTGTTTAAACAAAAGCCCAGGGTAGTGATCGGAATCGTGAAAGTGTCGGAATAACCCAGGGCTTGTGATCAAACACACACTGCTGGGTAAGCCCCACCCCGGCCAAGTTTCCCACAGGTCTAAGAGGAAGGCAGGTTCTAGGGACCATCCTTAGTGAACTGCCCTGCTCCTCCCCCACTTGAGAGAAGCTGAGTAGAGAGACTTGCCCTGGGCCTGCCGGCCAGTCCTTCTGTTAATCTCACATCCATCCTCTTGCTCTTTAAACAAAAGCTAACAATTGTGATCTTCAAGGAAAGGCAGGCATAAACTCTTCTGCTGGAGTGGACCTGAGTATTGTTCATACCTGAGGGGTGGTACCTGGCTGTAGGAGGATCCCTTCCTCTAGCCCTGGCTATGGCCTTCGCTTCCCACAGCCAGCAGTTCCCGTCTCGGGTGGGGGAGGGGAGACGGGCGAGGAGGCTGCCCCTTGGGAGATCCTGTGTGTGCCCCGCTGGCATTGGGTGGCCCAGCCACCTAACCGCCAGCAACTCAGCTCATCTCAGGCTTGGCAATCGCCGGTGAGAGGGGGTTACCATGGGGATGGGTCCGGGCGGCCTGTCTTGCTTTTGAATGTCAAAGCCTGTGGACACAGAGGGCCTTATCTTCGCCTCTGTGGCTTTCTTCAAGCTTCATGTTTTAGGGCCTGGCAAACGGCTGATGGCAAAATTGCATCCTGGCTGTTTGGTCTTCCTGGGCAGGGTGGACCAGTGCCTCAGGTGCCCAAGGGCGCTGTGTTCAAACAGAGGCTGGGCGAGGGGCATCTGCTGAGGGGGGCAGTGATGGAGCTGGTGTCCTGTCCTGTGCCAGCCTGGGACAGTGTCTCCCTCTCTCAGAGCCCCCTGTGCACTCGGAAACACCAGGGAGACGCCGTAGCCTGGGGCTGAGTTCACCTCCCCAGCCTCGCCTCCCCCGCCGCCCTCAGCTTTGGCAAGCATTTTGTGGGTGTAGAAAAGGTAGATTTACCCATCAGCCTCCCACCCAAGACACACAGCCTCATAACAGAAACCCAGTGTCCCAGGTTTTGCAGCTTCTGCCAGCCAACTCCTCAGATCACAGGGGTACATAAAACCTCCTGGGAGCGCCAGCCAGCCAGCCCGCCCACTCACTCGACCCGAGTCTTTCTCAAGGTTTGTTATTATTACTATTATTACTACTATTTTTCACACTACAGACCAGAGTGTTTTATGTGTGTGTACTTCACAACCTGTGTGTGTGTCCGCGCCGTGTGTGTGTGTGTGTGTGTGTGCGCGCGCGAGGGATACATGCATGGTGCATGCAATGAGACAAATGACAATGAAACCGGTTGTGTGGTGCATGCCTGTAATCCCAGCAGCATTCTGGAGGCTGAGGCAGAAGGATCACCACAAGCCTAAATAAATAAATTGCGCCTGTCTCACAGAGAGAAACCAAGCTGAGGAGATAAACGAAGACTCTTAATGGTGAAGGAAAGTCCTTGGTGTTGAGCTCCTGACTGTGCCAGAATTGCATGGAGTCCTTCTCCACCGAGCTGTGCCTTCACATGGCCTGGCGTCCTTGGTGGAGCCAGGGTCAAGCACATGCCTAGAATTCCCCAGGCGATTCTGGCACCACCTTATGTGCGGCCAGGAACCGGTGGCTGGGTGTGGCAGGTGGCAGTTCTAGGGCTCCCTGCTCCTTGCTCGCCACATTTCTGTTATGCCACCATCCTTCCCTGAAATGGGCGTTGTTTTCCCAAAAGAACAACAGAAAGACCCCCCCGCTTCCCCAGACCTCCGCTCCCCAGCACCCACCTCAGTCCCTCTCAGCCTGGCAAACGAGGCTGCTTCAAGTCCATCCACTTCGAGTTCAGCTGGAAGTGTAGCTGGGTTAGTTGGTAGAAGAACTCTTTCCTAACATGCACAAAGCCATGAGTTCAATCCCTGGCACCCCAAAACCAAAACCGGGCTTGTTTGAGTTTGTTACTGTTTGTGATGGAAACAGGAAGATCTGACGTTCATCTTTAGCTACATATAAAATGTATACCTAGGGTTCATGAAATCCTGTCTCAATTCCCACCTCCTCCCCATCCTCTCCCTCCCCCAACCTCCTCCCCATCCTCCCCCTCCCCCATCCCGCCTCCTCATCCCCACCCCTGACGAATACAAAGAAAGCCCAACAGGCTGAGGTCACCTGCTCTCTAGCTTCCGGAACCCCAACTAGGGAAAGCAGGGTAAGCATTTTATCTTCAAAAAGAGAAAAAAGTACTGCCAATCAAAGCACATGACAGCCCCACCCAGGATACCCTGGGCACCCCAGTGTGTTTTGATTGCCATCTGTCTCGGGGGTCACACACCACCTCCCACGTGAGGGACTGGGCAGTTGTGGCTCAGTTGCTAGTCTCTTCCTAGTCCATCTACCCACAGAGTTGAAGAGTTTCAGTTGGTTCCCCTTCCCCCCCCCCCGCCCCCCGTGGGTGTATACCTCCCCAGGTTCTGGCTGGATCCAGTTTGGCCAGGAACAGCTGAGCCACCAGGTACCCCTAAGCTTTGTTATTACTATTTAGCTTTTTTTTTTTCTTTCTTTTTTTAAGTTGACCTTTTGGAATTGGAGGTATTTCCATTGCCTGTAGGTCGTGTTTCAGGGCGAGACTGTCCCGCTAGTGAGGTTTTCCATGTCACTCACTAAAACCCTGCTCTGCACTTTCTGTGGAGTAGGGAAAACAGGCGTGAGCTGGAATGTGGTGCCTCCGCGGTGGTGGTTCCTGGGCTAGCCTCACAAGTCCAAGGCCTGGGTTCCCGGATAAACACCAGACAGCAAAGGCAGGGAGGAGAAGGTTTTGTGCCTCTGAAATTGACTTAAGCCAATGGCCAGGTTACCCACGTGTTCACCCCAGAATCGAGGGTAGGGCTGGATTTCTCGAAGGGCGGAGTTACAGAGTGGACAGCAAAGCAAGCTCTTTGCAGAAACTTGGCTTCTCAGAAGGCTTTACAAGGGGCGTGGCGGTACACGCCTGTAATCCCAGCCCTTGAAAAGCACCAGGGACAATGGAGAATCTGAGACCAGTCCCGCTGTGCTTAGAGAGGTCCTGTTGGGAGGAAGTGGAGACTTCCTAAGCATTCGCTCACTTCTCCTCCAGGGCCTTACTCCTGGGAGGCAAGTGTCCGACCACTAAGCTACTCTGTTTTAGTTTTAAGTCAGGGTTTACTACTTAGCCCAGGCTGGCCTTGAACCCAGTGTGTAACCCATGCTGGACTCAAAAAGATGTTCCTCCCTCAATTTCCTGAGTGCTAGGATTACAGATGTGACCCACTGCACTTTTTTTTTTCTTGGTGGTTGGGGGAGGGGAGACGGCGTTGGAAGGTGGAGAAGAAAACAGGATCTCACTGTGAATCCCTGACTTGCCCAGAATTCACTATATTGACCAGACTGGCCTCAGACTTAGAGATCTGCCTGCCTCTGCCTCCTGAGTGCTGGGATACAGCTGCAGTGAGCAGCTTCGCCTGTCGTGAAATAGTAGGCAAGGGCTCTAGGGGTCTCTTTGGAGCTGTCCTTAGGATGCTGTTTGAAGGTGGGTTAGGATGGGTGGGTGTGAGGTGAATAAGAAAAGGAATAAAGAAGTTGATCTGACCTTACTGAGCCTGTGCTCTTTGAGGTGCTGGAGCAAGAGCAGTGTAGGTGGCCAGGGTGACATTTCAGGACGGGGACTTGGTGCACACAGTCAGGAATGCCAGGGTTGAAAACTGAGATTCCGGTCTAAGGAGGAGGAGCCTGGGGTTCCTTGGTGTCAGCTGCAGGTTGGAACTATTCACCTATGTGAGAGGATTCAGGACCTTAGGGAGCACTGTAGGGAGCAAGGTTGAAGAAAGGGAGTCTGGGTTTCTATTTTGCTTTTTTTTTTAAGGGTTGAGGAGGCCTGCCAGTGTGGTGCTGGCAGAGACAGGATCACAGAGGCAGCAAAGCTAATTAACTGAGCCGTCTTGGAAGGAGACAGGTGGGCGGCATTAGCTACTGTGCTTTAGACCTACAGAGGCAGTAGCCAAGCTAGACAGAGTAGCCTTCGCTGGCTTCTGCTGTCACGCCATACGTTAACATGCTTGTTTAGGATTTATTTGAGTTTGGGGGAGATTTTGTGAAATAAGGGTTCATAATAGAACCCAGGAGATCCCGGAACTTCTGGCCCCAGCCTGGAGTACAGGATTGCCCGCCACACCTCGCTCCGCCACATTGTTGTTAACCTCTCCACACTTATCACTTCCATCCGTTCATTGTGTTCCTGGGTCTCACCCTAGGTCCCACATAACAGCAGGTGTTGTCCTTAGGGTTCAAGGATAGGCTGGGCTTCTTAATGAAACTTCTCAAAACCCAGTACAGAATGTGTGGGATTGGGGGGGTGGCTCAGTGAGCTAAGTGCTTTCTCAATGAGCCCGAGGACCTGAGTTCTCGTCCCCAGAACCTATGGAAAGCACTAGATGGAGAAGGGAAGCCAGAGGCTGTCAGACGCTATGCTTACCTAACAGCAAATAAGACACCCTGTCTGGAGGTGGATGCAGGCTGTCCTCTGATGTCCACACATTTGCCATAGCGCACGCACATGCACACACACTTACACAGACATACACACATATAACACACACACTGTTTTTGTTTTTGTTTTGTTTTGTTTAGAAAAAAAAGGAACCGAAAAGTTGAGAAAGAAGTTCCGGGCTGAGTTCTTTGTAGACTCTATGCAGTTTAGGTTTGTCTCAGTTTTTCTTATGGTCCATCTTACACTAATTAAAAAAAAAAAATCCATATGAGCCACAAAACAAAGCAAGCCCCAGTGAGACAATGAGAGAAACTCCTTGTTTCCTTTACTGTCACATGGATGGAACCATTTGGGGCCAGATGGCAAAGGAGCTTTTCGAAGCAAAACCAGACTGTTTCCATTTGGCTTTTGTTGGAAACAAAAAAGGTAGCGAGGCCAACTGTAGGCAGGGCCTCGGGCTGGGAGAGCCGCCTCTGGACTTCCCTCTCCATCCACCGCTGCTCCTCGTGATCCTGTGGATCCGGAGATACTGTGGATCAGGCCAGCTGCCGGTTTCTAAGGGCCAGGCTGAGCATCTATCTGCATTAAACTTGTCAGAGAAGGACATGACAGAAATGGGCTGGGCAGTTCGTTTTGTGGCTGATGTGACTGCTACAGTCAGGTAGTTGGCCTGGAAGGGAACTTATTGTCCTTTGGGTTACGATATCAACGACATAAGCAATCAAGAGGGGAAAGTCTGTTCTGGCTCCAATTAGAGTATTCAAAGCATCAGGAAGGGAAGTCCTGGGGCCCCAGCTTGGGGGTGGGGTTGGGGGGGGGGATGGGGGGGGGATGGGGTCCACCTCGCTGCCTCTCAGATGCACATGCAGTCCTCCCTTGCTGTCTCCAAGGTGACATTCCAGGGACTCCTGATCCTACCTTACCCAAGAGCCCTTGTCCCCACCCTGCCCTCTACAGATGCCAAAATTCGCCGACGCCTTAAGTACAATATTACATTTACATGTAACCCGTACATATCCTAATTCAAACCCACAGGCCTTCAGCACAGCAGACATAAAAGTCCCTTGAGAAATGATTGACGTGATGCTTTTTAAAGGTTGAAGCTGCCTGGGCCTTGCTCCTGGTCTCTTAGTGTCTCCTGTGACAGAAGTAGCTGGAGTGAGAGCCAGGAGTGGCGACTGAAGTACCCCCCACCCCCAGACCCCTGCCACCAAAGCACGGTCCCCTGGGAAGTATCAGAGCGCCTTAAACACTGTTGCCTAAGGAAGCAGTGCCCCACCGCCTCCAGCTGACCCAGCCAACTGGAGCATCTTCTCTTTCTGCAGAGCAAGGCGGCTAATGACTTAGACAGCATCCCCTCCAGCCACTCAGCTCCAGAGGGTTTTTTTTAAAAAATACAAAACAAAACAACACGGCAGTAAGTAACCGCCTGCAACCACCCCCCCCACACACACACATACACACACACACACACACACACACACACACACACGCACACGCACACATGCACACACACGGCACGCGCATGCACTTGGAAGGCAGGAGGAGGTTCCAAGACCAACTCGATCCACACAGCAAGTTCTTCACAAGCCAAACTGCAAAGTGTGGGACCTGTCTTGTGTCTTGCAACAGAACAAGAGCTGAGCTTGGTAGTGCACACTCTTAGTTCCAGGCACGGAGGCAGGGACCAGCCTGGGCTACAAAGTGAGTTCTAAAGTAGCCAGAGCTACATAGTGAGACCGTGTCTCAAAAAAACAAACAAACAAATAAAAACAAAACAAGAAAACTAATCAAAGACAACAGCAGGCCCACACCTGACCAAGTGTTCATGCACTGTCCCGTCTTCTCTTGTCCTTCCTGTTATCTGCTTTCTTGAGCTTTGGTCCTTCCTGGTGACTTTTTTGACAACACAAACAAAACACCCGGTTAGGTGACCTTCTCCAAGCCTCTGAGGCCACCTGCATTTGCTTCCTCAGTGTCAGGCACCTTTGTGGTGTGGAGAGCCTGGAACTGTGACACCAGGCTTGCAGTGAGGTAGGACCGTCTTCTCCCCTCAGTGTGGCCCAGGTGACACCTGAGATTTCCCTTTCCTGCCAAGTTTCTGTTGTCTAACCCAGATTTTTTTCCCCTCCCACCTGTGCTCACAGACTCAAAGGGGCTTCCAAAGTCCTAAACCAGGGCTTCATAGGTTTTTTTTTTTCTCTTTTCACCACAGAAAGAAATTGCATGTCCCAAGGTAGACAGGTATATCAAATATATATGCAAATCACTTCCCGGTCGTAAGCCAGAGTCTGGCCCAGGGCCCAGCCAAGCATGGCGTCCCCCAGCCTTGACTCTGGTGTTTCCTGTGGTCAGGTGCATTCTATTGAGGAGACCAGCCTGGCCTAGCCCGAGAGGACTCACCCTTCCACTCCGTGAAGCCATGCTCTGCACTGTTTGGACTAGGCCTAAAGAGGCTCTCCCTTGTGTCTCAATAAGGAAGAAAAACCTGACCCCTGTCTCTGGGCACACAGTTCTCAGGTTCATGTTAACACTGTAATTCCTGTACCTTCAAGCCTGGCATTTAAGAACTCTTCCAGTGTCCAGCCAGGGACACTTGGTCTGGGGCCTTCTTAGTGGCACTTGGCAATGTCTTATCTAAGAGGGGGACTGAGCATTGTGGGAAGAAGACCATCCACAGAATGAGGGCACTGGGTCATGTGACCTGGTGCTTTCCTAAAGCCCATTAGGTGCCACCTCCTCCTAATGGAGTTCTGATGTCAGGCCCCTCAGTCCCTGGCCAAACTGGCAGGGCACAGGCAGGCCACATCCACCATTCCCGTTTGCAGGTGGAAAGGCTGAGTGAGTTTCTAAGCCAGGAAACGGCCTGTGCTGTGCCAGGAACTCAGTTTGTATGCAATGGGATCGAAGCAGCCTACACCTCTGTGGGTACAGACAAGGTGGTTTCCATAGGCTGACATCCTGGGTGGCCCTTCCTGGTGTCTCCATGCACACTTGACGCGAAGTGCATCCAATCTTATTGTCACAGGATGGGGAGAAAGAATGGAAAGGGGTGTCTACACCACAGACTCTCACACGGCTCCTAGAGCAGAGAATCAAGATTCCCCCAAAAGCAAGATGGTGACCTAGGTGCTTCTGATAGGGTGGGTAGACCAGCACACCCAGGTCTGTCTCCCACATCCAGCCAGCTACTATGCTGGAGAACTGCGAGTCACTCCCCCAGCAAGCCCTGGTACCAGTGATGGGAGGTCAGCTGGCACTGGGCGAGTGGGGGATGGAAAGGCTTGGCAGAGGCTTCCCCGACAGCATCTGCGTGTCCAGGGCCAGGGCCGGGGTTGACTGGTAAATAAGAGGCTGGCGTGGGCAAGTGAGGAGCACGTCTGATCCGTCATATTGCATGCTGTCCCCTAAACCATGCGTGCGTGCGTGCGTGCGTGCGTGCGTGCATGCATGCATGCATGCATGCGTGGGTCTGTCATTACTCAGGGTAAAAATTTCAACCAAATTGGTAATATATACCTGTTCTTTTTGGAGGCTGAGGCAGGGGAATGGCTAAAGCCTAGAAGTTCAAGACCTGCCTGAACAACAGAGGAATAAAGTGTCATTTAGCATTCTGTTTAACACCCGAGGGGCTCACCTGCCCTGCTCATCCTAAACACACATACATACACACAAACACACACACATTCACACTCTCTCACACACACACACAATCACTCACACACACATTCACACTCTCTCACACACACACAGTAACTCACATATACATACACACATAATCACTCACACATTCACACTCTCACACACACAATCACTCACACACGCACACACTCTCACACACTCACACCTGGAGCTCATCACTCATTTGATGATCATTGGTTATCTTTGTTCTGTTTTGTTCTCCGCTATTACTTCTACGACATATATTTTATATTCGTGCAGCTTACCAGCATACTGGCATGTAATTATACGGAGTCCCGGGGTGTTGTGAGCTCAGTGACTTGGGCCTACATACTCGTAGTGTCTGGTAGTCCTCGTGATTGTCTTCACTGCTATGTAGTATTCAGGTCCCGCCATCTGCAATACTTCCGGCAGGGAATTGTTACTCCCAGCGAGCGTTCTGGTGATTTCACCGCACGGGTTAATCACATCTTTCAGATCGCTTTCTGCCCACAGATGTCCTTGGAGGGTGGAAAGAGAGATGATGCCAGAGTCCTTTGCGAGTCTCCTCTGCTCTGGCTGCGTGTGTCCCCGGCAGTTGGGACTAACAGCAGCCAATGCCCTGGGTGTCTTACAGCTCGCCGGCATCGCAGTACTCGCCGTGGGACTATGGCTCCGATTCGACTCCCAGACCAAGAGCATCTTCGAGCAAGAATCTAACCATTCCAGCTTCTACACAGGTGAGAGAGAGGGAGGGGTCAGCACGTCAACCCTAGAAACTCTGGCTGGGGCCTAAGGACTGGGGAGCAGAAGCTGGTAAGCCAGCCCTGTCCCTTTCAAGTTAGGTGGCTTACGAGTGCATCGCTGTGTCTGTGCGTTTGTATCTGACTGACTCCTGTGGTTTCTTGTCTCGCCAGCTGAGTTTGGCGTCTTGACCATTCTCTGATGTGAAGTTGTCCGGCTAGGATGCTACCACTCCTGAGGGTTTAAGAGCCTCACTTCCCATGCCATTGTCTCCAAACTAAATTGTAATCTTCTTAAGTCAGAAACCATTGTCCTGTGTGCATCTGCAGAGCCCGGAAGAGAAGGGGCTCCCCTCCTAGTCTCTCCTCAGACCAGTTTCCTGAATAGACAATCAAAATTAAGATTAATGGGAATGGAGGTGGGGGAGCTTACAGGAGGCCCTGAGATCCGGGAAGTCAGAAGAGAAGCTAAGGGAGAGAGCCGAGAGGCAGAAGGAGAACAGGGAAGAGAGAAGAAAGAGAAAGTGGGGGATGGAGAGCTGGCTCTCAGCACTTACGAGCACTGACTGTTCTTCCAGAGGACTGGGGTTCGATTCCCAGCACCCACATGGCAGCTCACAACCGTCTGTAACGCCGAGATCTGACACTCTCACAGACATGTGCAGGCAAAACACCAATACACATAAAATAAAAATAAGTAAACAGAAAGAGAAGAAAATAAATAAGTCAGTGGACCTGAGAGAGAGACCACCCGGCCTTTGGGGGAAACAGCTTTTGCCCTTGAAGGGTTTCCACCATCAGTAAGATGGGATTCACCCAAGCTTCAGCCAGCCAGGAGCTGTCTCCACGCAGTAGCTGTCTCTACGCAGGAGCTGTCTCTACACAGGCTCCTCTGTCCTCCCTGGCTCCTTTCTGTCCCCTTTCTCTCTTCCTCTGGGAGAGGAGATGCCACAAGGACCATCTCATGGCCGCTGGCCTGAGTAAGCTCAGCCTTTGGTTCCAGTCTACCCGATTTAGAAGTAGGAAGCCCCCTATTTTTAGGGTGATCCTGTCATGCCATGAGACCCAGCGTGAGTGTCACTTCCTTTCCACCCACCAAAGTTATTTTTACAAAAGACAAGAAAGCATTCTGACAGGGTTATCATCTCGCAGAGCCTGCAGGGACCAGGGGGCCACACAGGCTCCAGACAGTCAGCCTCCCCCTCCTCCCCCTCCTCCCCCTCCTCCCCTTCCTCCCCCTCCTCCCCCTGGCTAGACTGGGCCAGGTAGACAGGAGGAGTCTCTAGGGGGCAAGCACCTGAGCTCTCCATCCTCCTCCTGTTTTCCTGTCCTTTGTTGTTGTTCATTGGCAGGGGAGTGTGGAAGGCCTGGGTGTGTTGCCCTATTGTTAAAAAGAAAGTGGGCAAAAGAACGGTGGGTGGTTTATGGTTGGGCCTTTTGGGTTTTTTTGTTTTGTTTTGTTTTTTTAACTACAGAGTTTTTAGGGAGCATGTTTCCATAGTGCCCTGACTTGTTTTAGCAACAAAGCTTTGATTCTGATCAGAGGGTGAGGTGTGCTTCCCTGCTGCTGAGGGGAGCCTGTCACACTCCATGGCCCAGCACACAGGGAGCTGTGAGCCCACTCCCTAAGGACGGCCAGGAACAGGGAACCTCGGGCTGATCTCCTGGCCAAGGGCCTGATCGGTCCTTGTCCTCCAGAAGAGTTCTGACTCCCTAGGCCTCCTTCCTGTTGACTGCTCCTGATTGCCTGTTACTTCTTCCCAGCATTCAGGACTCAGGCTAATTCTGTATATTTTTTAGATGTGGGAAGAAAGATTCTCACTGGTGACTAGGTGACCTGGAAAGAAACCACGCCCACATCTGAGCCCTCCCTGGTGTTCATTGGTTCCATCCCTGAAACTCCACAAGGAATAGGAAATAACTCCCACATCACAACCTAGAGAGCCCAGTCGCCTGCCCAAAACTATTAATTAAACAAACTAAGAGAGAAGCCCCTGCCCCCTGACTCTGAGCTGGTGTTAGGTAAGAAAACTGTGTGAGGAAGCAGAGAGAGCTTACTCACCATGTGAGTAGAGGAAGAGCAGCCCAGTTCTGGGAACCTCCTGGGGTTCTAATCCTCCCAACTGTTACAGAGTCAAAGCGGTCTTCAGTGGTCCTCCCTAAAGAGATGGAAGGATGATTCAAAGCAGAGTCCCAGCCAGCAGCGCCTCACTGGAGGCTGGCATCCTCAACTAAGTATTAAGTCAGTACTAAGCCCCTTTGCACTGGACCCTGTCAGCATTTTAGAGTAGTGGTTGTTGATGATGACGAGGAGGACGACGACGACGACAATGATTTGGGGGAGGGAGGCCCTGGAGACTGAACACCCGGCCTGCAGCAGGCTAGATACCACTCTGACATTGAGCTGTATCCCTAGTCCTCTTTTCCCTTAAGACTTTGAGACAGGGTCTCACAAAGTGCTTGCCCTTGAGTTTACTTAGGTTGGCCTTGAACTTGTAGTCTCCTGCCTCAGCCTCTTGAGTGGCCTGTGCCATCAAGCGTTCTAAGAGTTCAGCTTTGAAGATGGCACTCTGCTTCCAGGGACAAGGGGCCACTGCCAAAGACACTAAACCATCGGGGACTGAGTGGTGCCTAGGTCTGGGCCCTGCCTGGACAGCCATTATCTTTTGGGAAACTGGAATTGTCCCAGGGCAAAGGGCCAAGGAGGCTTTGCCCTCTGGGTCCTCTTTTCCATCGGACTGTGACACCAGCCCTTTGTGGGAACCTCAGTCCTTCCGACACATGTGCTAGGAGGACCAGTTACACCCAGGCTGATTTCTCTGGCTCGATAGGATGACCAACCCTCTCACATGGCCACCCTCAGGCCAGCCAAAGAATACAACTGACTCCCCCCAACCCCCACACAGGGTTTCTCTGTGTGGCCCTGACTGTCCTGGAACTACTCTGTAGACCAGGCTGGCCTCGAACTCAGAAATCCCCCTGCCTCTGCCTACCCAGTGCTGGGATTACAGGCGTGCGCCACCACCGCCCCACAGCTGACTTTTCAAGCAACCTTTTTTTGTTCAGGCGTGTGGTGAGGCGGAAATGCATGACTTACCAGAACAGCCGATACCTTACCCCTAGAAGGGTCTTCTTTCCAGGTCAGCCTGGGTAGATTCATCCTGTCAGCAGGACACAGTCCCAGGATTATAAACATGTCACAGAACTACATTTTCCTGGTCCCCAGCCCATGGCTCTTAACGCAGTGTCCTTCTAGATAGAACCTTGGCCGGAGTGAAGGAATTTAGGAGATATGGCCATAGGCTGTCAGTGTATATCCCTTCATCCCTCCTTGGGACCTTCTGGATATAAATGCCCTCAGTAAGGTGGCCTCCCTGCGCTGGGTACGTATGCCATGGCGGATTGTCCATTTTCCCACCTGAAACTAGTGTGGGTATGGCATACGCACCCATGGTTCTCTGAGGGTCCCCGTGCTCAGCGTGTGAAACGCCAATGTCTCTCTTCTGAATGAGAGTAACCTGCCGTGGGGGCTGGGGGGAGAGAAGGCAAGAATGAGCTGGGGGGGGGGGGGCGGGGAGGAGCCGATTGTTTGCAGGTAATGAACCTGAGAAGGGGACATGAGCCTAGATCAGGTTCTTTTCCAACACAAATGGTGGAAGGGAAATGCTTATGAGTTACACTGAGCTGGGCCTTCCCGGGAGGCTTCAGTGTCCTCATGTCCTCACTAGCCTGAGCTCAGAGCCCAATGTACAGGTGGGACAGAACACCCTGCTTCCCGTGCAAAGGGCACCCTGACATATGCTATTGCCACACCAATCCTTCCTCCCCCCCCCACCCCATTTAAATAGGCCTATAATGTCAGCCTAAGGGGGAAAAAAGTACAATAAACAGCTCTTAAGCAATTTAGCATGGAGATCCTGAAGAAGGCCTCTGACGAATAAATTTTTCCATGAGTCAGACAGAAAGCTAACATTCACTCCTTTTATAAAAGGGAACGCTCTGTCATTTACCACTGCCAGCCCTTGCTAACAAGCTCCGGGTGTGGGGCTGTGAGCTGCCTCCTTCCCAAAAGGAAGCAAGGGGACACTTCCTTTCTAAAGCTAGCCAAGAGGTGGGGCAGAGCTTGGGAGTGGAGCTCAGAAGGAAGGACCGCCTCCAGGAAGCCCTGGGTTTGAGCTCTAGCCCCTCAAGGCTAAAGTGGGGAACAGATTCAATCCAGGGCTTGCATTGGCTCCATGACTCACAGGCGTTGGGAGACCAGCTTCCAGATGAGCCACCCTATAGCTTAACCGCCAGGGTTGCTGGCGTGCTCCTGACTAGAGAAGGCTAAACAGAGACACTCCAGAGCTGCAGCTGTCTGAACAAGATTTAAAGCCAACAGGCCTTTTAGTTTAAAAATCTTTCTGGAGTGGATCTGTCATATGAACCAAGAGGCCCGTTAGGGGAACATTCTCTCTGTGAGAACTGCTCCCCCTCTAATGCTCACTGCTCGCCCGGCTGCCCTGGCCTTACCAGGGTGCCCAAGCTCCCTTAGCGGGGTGTGGACTCAGAGAAAGTGCATATTTGTTTGCATTTGATTCTATTTCATGTTCCTATAAATCCTTTTGATCTCTTAATGCTCTTCCCCATTTATTCAGCCCCCGCTCTGCAGCTCAAAGGAGTGACCTCATCCTTCCTTGTCTTGCCCTGATCCGACAGTCAGCACCAGGGTTGTATTACTGCCACACTCAGTGGTGTCCCCTTGGCAGCTGGTGCTCCTCCCCAGGGGCTGTGCACGGGACTGCACCGCCTCCCATGTTCAGGCCCCAACTACATTTGGCTGTCCAGGAAGATGACTTGAGGACAAGATGCACTTGTCCCCTTGCCCGGTCTGGGCCAGGCATGCACAGAAACAATACCCACATTCATGCACTGTGGGGTTTGCCAGTAACCCCACGTGACTTCGAGTCACCACGGCGATAGGAGGAGGCGAGAGAGGCACAAATACCCACTGTGTGTGCTCCACTCTGAGCTGCCATGAGCATCAGCTGTGGCCAGTCCCACGGCCTCCTGCCTGCAGAGTCCAGCCCTACGCTGGGTGCTGCAGAGAGGGATGATGGTGAGGTCACTGTGGCACCTGCCAAAAGCCCTTGTCACGTAGTGTGCTGTGTTCCGTGAGAAGGCACATCTCCCCCTCTCGGTTTTTTTCAGCCTATTTGAAGAAGTCTCACTGATCCCAGTGAGAGAAGAGAGAATCAAGGACATAAAAATCACATTGTTCTGCAGTGGTTACCTAGGCCTTATATTGAGATTAATAGCAGTTGGCACTGTGTGTCTGTGTGTGTGTGTGTGTGTGTGTGTGTGTGTGTGTGTGTCTGTCTGTCTGTCTGTCTGTGTGTGTACTCGATGCACACATCACAACAGTTCCAGGAGGCTGCACTGTTACCACCCCTCTTTCGGTTATACTACAGCTTGAACACAGGGCTTCTATGTGCACCCCAGACCCCAGTCATTTCTCTTACATTTTATGTGTGCACATGTGGGAGCCAAAAGGAATGCTGGGTGTCTCCTGTGCTCTCCAGATGACTGAGACGCGGCCTCTCACTGAACCGAAGTTCTCTTTTCTTCAGCTGAGCTGAGCAGCCAGCCGGCTATCTCCCGGGATCTGGCTGGCTCCGCTCCCCAGCGCTGGCACACACATGTAACCTGGCTTTTTTATGCGGGTGTGAGTTGTGGGATCTCAAACTCGGGTCATCATGGGCACATAACAAACATGCTTAGCCATTTCTCAACCCCAATCACCCCGAATTTTATTTAAACAAACAACTTGCCTTTTCTTTTTCTTTTCCTTTTCTAAGACAGGGTTTCTATGTACCCTGGCTGTCTTGGAACTCACTATATAAAACAAACTGGAATTCAGAGATCCTCTGCCTCTGCCTCTGCGTACTGGGATTAAAATTGTGTTAGCTGAGCATAGTGACTCAAACATTTAATCTCAGCATTTGGAGGACAGAGGCAGGTGAGTCTCTGTGAGTTCAAGGCCAGCCTGGTTTATAGAGAGAGTTCTAAGACAGTCAAAGCCACGTAGTAAGAGCCTATCTTGGAGGAAAAATAGGAGGGGGGTAGGGAGGGAGAGAGGAAGGGAGGGAGGAAGGAAGGAAGGAAAAGAAAAAGAGTAAGAGGCATGCCACCTCACCTGGCTGAGATGTACGTCTGTGAGCCCAGCACTTGGGAGGCAGGAGCAGATGGAGATGTATGAGCTTGTGGCCAGGCCATTCTCCATTCTGCACAGTGTTTCCGGACAGCCAGAACTTACTTGAAGAGACCCTGTCTCAATACATATCCACCCTAAAGCAACTTTTTTCTAAATAAATGTTTCTGGGATGACAGAACTGACTTTCAAAGCCAAGCTTTCTGGGCTTTAAAGCTGGGGCTCCCGACATGTCACTGTGTCCCTCCCTCCCGAGGTTGGCTAGAGCACGGTGGCAGGGTGGGAGGTATGAAGACGTGGCCTGGGGTGAGAGCGTGTGGTGCTCGTGCGGGGGACCCACGTTCAGTTGCCAGCACCTGTGTTGGACGGCTCACCACTGCCTGTAAGTGGTGATCTGGAATAAATGTAGCCAGGGCTATCCACTCTGGTTCCAGATTGAGGGACTTACATTGCTTGGGTGTGGACAAAACTTAGAGTCTTTGCCCTCCCCTCCCCTCCCTCCTCCCCAGTAGCCACTCACATTGAAGACTTAGGCATGATGCCACCCATTTTCCCTCAGCGTGAGGAATCCTTTCACCCTTAATCTAGAGTAACTTCATTCCAACCATAAGATTTCCCAGGTGGGCTGAAGAGATTTCATGGCATTTAAGGTGTGTGTATGTCTGTGTCTGTGTGTGTGTGTGTGTCTATGTGTGCTGTGTGTGTGTGTGGGGGGGGTGTCTGTGTCTATGTGTCTGTCTCTGTATATATGTCTGTGTCTATATGTGTATGTTTGTGTGTGCATGTCTGTGTGTGTGTCTGTGGCTATGTGTGTGTCTGTCTGTGTGTCTGTGTGTGTGTCTGTGTATGTCTCTGTGTGTGTGTGTCAGTAATGTGAGGTGCCTGCAAAGGCCAAGAGAGGGCATCGGATCGTGGGAGCTGAAGGTACAGGCCTTTGTGAGATGCCAGTATGGGTACCAGGATCCAATCTCTGGTCCCCATATTAAGCAACAAGTACTCTTAGTCACTGAGCCATCTCTCCAGCCCCACAAACACAGTCTAACTAAAAGACACACAGCAGTTAGTAGCAATGTTGAAGCTAAGACAAGGCTCTTCTGATTTGATACCTACTTATGTGTCCATTGTACTAGAACAAGAAATTCTTGCCAGCATGGGTACTAGGGTGTTGTGTGCCAGGCAGCATGCAGAAAGTATTTCTGAGGGGATCGTATTCTCCAGTCTCAAGCTGTAGTTTGAGAGGTCTCAGTAATTAGCTCAAGTGCATTGTCCTGCTGGGAAGAAACATAACAGATTGAGCCAGGGTTTGTCTCCTAAGCATCAGAGGGTACCTCTCCTTGGGCGCCTTCTAGGAAAGGGCCCACGGATAAGGTAGAGTGTTGATGTGGTGGAGCAGCCTTCCAGGGAGAGGAACCAGGAGCCAAGGTGGAGGAAGCTGTTTTGTTAAGAAAAGGTCTCAGTCCCTGAGCCCAAGGGGAAGAGGCCTGAGCCTCCACACTAATGTGGTGTGCAACCGAGTGTCTTTTCCTCTCCCCACCCCTCAGGAGTGTACATTCTGATTGGAGCCGGGGCCCTCATGATGTTGGTTGGTTTCCTGGGCTGCTGTGGAGCTGTACAAGAGTCCCAGTGCATGCTGGGATTGGTGAGTTTTCCTTCTGTATAGTAGTTAGCCAGTCTTACCTCAGTCCCGTTCCTTTCCCAAAATGTCACCAAGCCTCGTGCACAGGACCGGCAGAACCTGAGGAAGGCGCCTGCGCTCCGCTTAGCCTCTCAGCATCCTTACTCCAGGCCCAGCCCCATCTGCCTGGCTCCACCGCCAGCTTGCCCGTGGCCCTGGATTCCTCATCATTCCCTTTATGCCGCCAAAATGCCAGGACTTTATTTCCGCCTTTCTCAAAGGCCATGTTTGCTTCCCTACCACCACCACCACCGGATCCACAGGTCCTTTTGCCATCTCTCCTCTTGTTTCAAAAATTGTTTCCGTCTTGCCCAAATGCCACGGAGTGAATGTGCTGCCTTTGTTTCCACGTTCTCGGTGGCATTTGTGCGTGGGCAGTGGTGGTTTATTGCTGCCCAGCTCCAAAGTAACAACCCCACGTACCAGTTTAGAGGCAGCGAATCACATTTCCCCCCAGAATTCATGGGCTCTCTGCTTTTTGGTCACCCTCTTCCTGCCTGGTCACCTGTGCCACCCGCATGCTAACTGTCCTCTATGCTTTTGCTGTTGCTGACTGGCTTGCTGGAGTCTCTCACCACGCCCCCTGTGTCTTCTAGTTCTTCGGATTCCTCTTGGTGATATTCGCCATTGAGATAGCCGCAGCCGTCTGGGGCTATACCCACAAGGATGAGGTAGGTGTTTCCCATAAGGATGCGTGGGTCCTACAGAGATTTGAGTTTCTGAGCTGGGGAGAGGGTTTAAGAAGATCGAAGGCTAGTCACTTGCTTGGTTTTCCACTGAATACACCTCTTTATCCAGTATGTTTCCAGGTAAGAGCAAGACATGCAGTCCATGGGACTGGGAACGTGGGGCTTAGCCTGCCCCGTGTGGCTAGCACCATAGTAACCTTTCTGAACATTTTGGAAACTGTTTGTGTGTGCGCCCATCTGTGTGCCTGTCGATCACAGCTAAACAGCCCTTCCCGGCTACTCCTTGAAAGGTCACTCAGAACAATATGGCTTTCCGTAATCAGCAGACTCCCTTTCTGTAATCTGTAAATGCATCCTGCAAGTACCGCACCAGATGCCATGCAAGGTCCCCAAGTATCCGGGTTCCAGGTCCCACACTTCACGCAAGTCTTTTATAACCAGAAATACCTTGAGATTTAAAAAGGTGAGGGTGGGCCAGGGCATCCCTTCCAGTTTGTAAAGTTAGGAGTGTGGATCTAGACCTTGAATGAGATGGGGCGTCTCAGGGGTGGGGGTGGGGGGAACGGGAGGAGTGGGCAACTTCTGGGCAGAGGAAGCAGCTGAGCATGTGAGTTTGAGTTTCTCTGGTGAACTCTAAGGAGTTGTAGGCCAGGCTGGAACACAACCAGGGCAGCGTTTGTTTAAAGGCAGAGCCCCTTATATTCTTCAGTGAGGGAAGAAGGAAAGGGATTGAGGCGGGAATCTCTGTTTTCAAAAAGCTGATAAAAGAATTTACAAAGGAATAGAGGCTGGGGATTCCCAGTGCCGCTCCACCTTCTCAAAAGAAACGTAGCCAGGCAAGATGGCAGACTCCTGTAACCTGGGCACTTTGGAGGCTGACGTGGGAATGGTGCTGAGAGAGACCATACTGGTGGCGATTAGCCAAGTGCTTAAGAGTACCCGTGAAGCAGTTTTTGAGAAGCCCACCTCTGCTCCTGATTTGTCTGTCCCTCGTAGGTGATTAAAGAAGTCCAGGAGTTTTACAAGGACACTTACCAAAAGTTAAGGAACAAGGATGAGCCCCAGCGGGAAACGCTCAAAGCCATCCACATGGCGGTAGGTCACCTCTGTAGCGGAAACCCCTGGCCCCTCCGGTGCATCCCTGCAGTGTACCCACACTCGTGGATTTCCATACCGGGCTGGCATGCCTCTTCTAACTGTTTTTGGTTTCTTTTTTGTTTGTTTTTCTCATCCGTCATCCCTGCCTTCTCTCTTCAGTTGAACTGCTGTGGCATAGCTGGTGGTGTGGAGGAGTTTATCTCAGACATCTGCCCCAAAAAGCCACTTCTGGAAACCTTCCAGGTTAAGGTAAACTTAGAAGCAACCCTCGGGCCCCCTGCCCTGCTGCTTAGACAAATCCCTGCAAGGGCTTGTGTGAATTTAGCAGCATTCTTCCCACCGGCCTCTTTCCTCACGTGGCAGCGAGACAGAGGCAAGATCAGAGACGGAGGAACACAGTCCCCTAGCTCCTAAAGCTACAGGCACCTGGGACCATGCACCCTGCCCAGGTCCCAGGCCTTAAAGAGCAAGCAGAACCCATGGACGGTATGGCTGCTCCGAAGGCTTTAGAAACAGTTCCCGGTTGGTCAGTTTTCCTTACTCCAGAAGCAGAATTATAAAAATGACTCCACAGCCACCTGGGACTGGACCCAGAGGGGCCTCTTTTAGTGGCAACCAGCCCCAGAACTGACTGCCAAAAAGAGAAGAAAGAAAGGGGGGCGGGGGTGTGTGCTAGAGTGAGTTGGCTCTATGGTAAGGGCACTCACTCTTCCAGAGGACTCAGCCCTGCATCTCGGAATCACCTGTAACTACAGTCCCAGGGGCTCCACAGATACCAGGCACAAATGTGGTAGACACACACACACACACACACATACACACATAAAAGTACATAGAAAGAAAAGATCTCAAACTCCCCCTTCCTCACTCTTTTTTTTTTTTAAAAAAAAAAAAAAAAAAAGTTGAACCACCATGTGGTTGCTGGGATTTGAATTCAGGACCTTTGGAAAAGCAGTCAGTGTTCTTAACCACTAAGCCATCTCTCCAGCCCCTCCCCCTTCTCTTAAGTGTTCTCAAGTTTAGGGTACCCCCATATCCCTCAGTTCCCCCGTCTGGTCACCAGCCAGGACAGCCCTTGTACCCAAATATACCCACTCCAGTTGGCCCTCTGGTCACAAGGCCTCCCAGAATGATACAAGAATCAGCAAGACAGCAGAGAAGTACACACCGGAAGTGAGAGCCGTTTCTGACCCTGACCCTGCGTCTTGTTTGCCTCCCTCAGTCCTGCCCGAAAGCCATTGATGAGGTCTTCAACAGCAAGTTCCACATCATTGGAGCAGTGGGCATCGGCATCGCCGTGGTGATGGTGAGTGGCAGGACGTCCAGGGAAGAAAGCTGGGCGCAGGCGCTGTTAGAAGTGCTGTAGGGTCCTGGCCAGGTGGACACCACCATCAGTATCTCCTCCTTACTACTAGGAAGTGGGAGCGCTCTGACTGTGGCCAGAGGCAGGGCACTTGGCTGGAATGGGCAAAGCCCTGGGTTTCCATCACCTCTTTCCTGCAAAGGAAAGAGGGCGGAGAGCATCCTAATCTGCATGCTGTGTTGGAAACGCTGCAGATAGGATTTAAAGCTGTATTTTAAGGGTCTCACCCTGAATGTTCTCTAAGGAACTATCTCAGCAGCTGACTGTCAGAATCCGAGTCCTGCCATTCTTCCTGTTATCTGGCCTTGTCTCTCCCACGTCAGTATCCTTCCTGGACCCTGTTGCTTCGGTCTTTTGTCTTGAACTGGATGATGCGCCTTCCCTTCCAGCCAGGCAGACCACGCCCCCTTCCTGTCTTTGCAGATCTTCGGCATGATTTTCAGCATGATCCTGTGCTGCGCCATCCGCAGGAGCCGAGAAATGGTCTAGAGTCTGCCCCAACCCCGAGCAGGAACGACGGCCCCCAAGACTGTCCGGGTCGTCTGGTTTTTTTATTTTTTTTTTTTTTGCCACTAATATTAGTATTCATTATGCATTTCTAAATAACAGTCATTCTGTTTGTCTTTTTAATGCTTTATTCATTATTGACATTTGTAGTTGAGGGATCTGGGGGATTCAGTTTATCTTGATTTTTTTTTTTTGGTTGTTTATTTTTGCTTGTTACGTTAAGCAAAAATCCTGCAATGAAAGGTACTATATTTGCCAGACTCTAGACATAAGATATTGTACATAAAGAGAATTTTTTTTTTGCCTTTAAATACATTAAAGTATCTATCAGATAAAATCAGGTTGTAAGTTATATTGAAGACAATTTGATACATAATAAAAGATTATAACAGTGTCTAGGGCTGAGTGTTGGTGTTGTTTTCTTTAGTTTTCAGAAATGCTTGGGTTGAAGGCATTTTTCAGCTTTTTTTTTTTTTTAATCTGTTATCCAGGCTAGCCAGGCATTCTCTCTGTAGATCAGGCTGCCCTCAAGTTCCAAGCAGCCCTCAAGTCTCCCAAGTGCGACATCACCCTTGTGCACCAGCCCATCCCCCCTTTTCAGCTGTTGTGTATTCTTTAGGCAGTAAGTGTGTGGTGCCTTGGGGACTCCCAAGTCTTTGCTGTACTCATTGTTATGCCTCGAGCACCAAGACCTTGGTAACTGTGCAGAGCCAGTGCTCACTTTCTTCTCCGTGAAGGGTTCTTGGTTGAATGAATACATCCATTGGGATTTAATCAAAGAGACGAGACCACTCTAAGATACACGCACGCAGGGCTTCATCGCAGGACTCTGTCCCCACACAGACCCTGGAACTAGTTGAGTTTTTCCAGTGGGTAGGGGAGAGCAAGAACCAGCTGGCGGCGGCGGCAGCAGCAGGCAGACAACCCTGTGGCAGTTCTTGTCTCCAACACTGGCAGAGCCTTGCCTAGGCTGGACCCTCCGTGGTAGAGCTGAACTGAGGTGCGGGAAACAGCTTCATCCCTTATCCTGGATTCAGGTTAACATTGAGAAACCAGTGCGGTGGCTGGAGAGATGGCTCAGGGATAAAGAGCACTGGCCACTCTTCAGAGGGCCCAGGTTTAAGTCGTAGCCTCCACATAGCTCCTCGCAGCCATCTTTCCAGGGGATATGATGCTCCTCTTCTGGGCACAAGGCATGCATGTGGTGCACAAACACACTGGCAAACAAAAGAGCCGTAGACTTCTTTTTAAAAAGAATTAAAATGTGTGGTATAGGGGTACATACCTGTAGTCTCGGCCCTCAGGAGGCTGAGGCACAGTTATCAGGTCCAGGCCAGGATTGGCTGCAGAGTAAGGTCCTGAATCAAGACAAGAGAGACTTGGGGGGAGGGGACTTGACCAGGAAAGGGGACAACATTTGAAATGTAAATAAAGAATATATCTAATAAGAAAAAAAAAAAAAGACAAGAGAGACTCAAAATGTTCCTGGATGCTATGACGGGTTCACAACAACGGATAACCCAAGTAGAATATTATCTGGCAAAGAGTGGTGACGCACACCTTTGATCCCAGTGCTTGGGAGGCAGGGACTATTGAGTTGGAGGTGGATGAGCCTTGATGTCACTGTGGCAAGTGAAATAAGCCAGACCCAAGAGGGCCAGTAGCTGTAATTGCACCGAGTGCCTGGAATAGGTAACGTCGGAGACAGGAAGTAGATCTGAGAGGACTTAACTAGGGAGACGGAAACAGAAAATTACCAGAGTTGTTTGTTTGAACTACTTTTTTATTGCATATGTCTGTTTAGTTAAGGGAGGGCGGGGTTCACACCACAACTCACGTGTGGACATCAAAGGACAGCTCGTTAAAGTCAGTTCTCTTCTACTGTGTGGGTTCCAGGGCTCGAATTCGCATCCTTGGGTTCCAGAGCAAGCGCCTTTACCCGCTGAGCCATACGTCTTGGGGGCCCAGGATCTGCTACTGTTTAATGAGTCCAGAGATTCCGATTGGGGTAAATGACACTTTGGGGATACAGAGGATTCATGGGTGTCCCTGCAATGACTTCTCAAGGAACTTCTCTTCCCCTCAATCTATCCAGGCCTAGGTGACCCAGGGGTGCCCACCCCACCCACTCCGAGCTGGCTTGGTGAACAGATAATGTAATTGTCCCCACCCCGTCTTGGCCATCAGACCCCTGGAGAGCTAATTCGATTTCTGTCCTTTTAAATTGGATTTTCCCAAACCATCTGCTTCCCTTGTGGAAATGCAGGCAGGGTGAGACCTTCTGACATGAAACCTCCACCCTGCAAACCCCTAAGCCAGACGACCTGCCTCTGGCCAGGCAAGACCTTAAGGCCGGGTGTGCTGTTCTAACCACCCCTACCTGGACTGTCACCAGCACCCACAGGTGTCAGCCTGACTTGAGTTGCAGTTGGGGAGCTCTGTGGACTCTCCGACTCTCCGACATTGACACTCGGGGAGCCTGGAAGAGCCACGCCCTGGGAGTTGATCCTTGATCACTGTTATCTCTTGACCCCTCACCTGCCAGGGACATCAAGACAGTCGTTAGAATAAGTAAGCAGTTACAGGGCTGTGGTGTAACTCCGAGAAGCTTGGGGGAGGCTGTGGATTTGGTCTCTCGTATGGAAGAGAAGAATCAAAAGCATCTCTGTACACCATAACTGTGTGTATGAACTGCGCGTGACTGGCTGGCAAGGGGTGTAATATTCCAGGGCTCAGTTGATGACCAGGTTACACCACCCTTGAGATATCCTGGGGGTATAGGAGGCAGCACTAGTTTACTTGAATTTCTTTCTTTGTTTCTTTCTTTCTTTCTTTCTTTTGTTTGTTTTTGTTTTTTTGTTGTTGTTGTTTTTTCGAGACAGGGTTTCTCTGTATAGCCCTGGCTGTCCTGGAACTCACTCTGAAGACCAGGCTGGCCTCGAACTCAGAAATCTGCCTGCCTCTGCCTCCCAACTGCTGGGATTAAAGGTGTGCGCCACCACTGCCCGGCTACTTGAATTTCCATAAGGCTGAAATTTAGGATGGTTTTGTGTTTGTTTGTTTGTTTGTTTGTTTGTTTGTTTGTTTGTTTTTTGGCAGGGGTGTGGGGGGAGTGCTTTTTTAAGTTTTATTAAAAACCGGGTTTCTCTGTGTAGCATTGACTGTCTTGGAACTTGCTCTGTAGACCAGGCTGGTCTCAAACTCAGAGATCTGCCTCCCTCTGCTGTGGTGCGACCAAAGATGTGTGCCAACACTGCCCAGCTCATCTGTTTTGGTTTTGTTTGAGATAGCATGTCAATTTGTCGTCATCGGGCCTTGAACTCACCGTCCTGTGTCTGCTTCCTGTGCTGCTATCACAGGGATGCACTGCAGTGCCCTGTGAGGTGTGGCTTTGATTAAGGTTCCTGTCACATCTACAGAGGCAGAAATATCAAGGAATTTAGCCTCGAACTACATAGTTTGAAGCAAGCCTGGGTTTCAAAAATAAACACGCTGGGTACGGTGGTGCATGCCTTTAATCCCAGCATTTATTTGGGAGGTAAAGGTAGGTGGACAATCTCTGAGTTTGAGGGCTAGCCTAGTCTACATAGTGAGTTCCAGGACAACCAAGGCTACCCTGTTGGGGGGGTGGGGTTTAACTGAAGAGAATGAAGAGAAAGGAGATGAAATACACATGGTATTCAGAAAGCTGGCAATGCCCTGACTGGGAAACAGGCATAATCTCCCTGGCATCAAAAGAGACAAGAGGGGGTTTACAGATGACCCTTGTTCAGTTCCCACACTCCAACTCCCAACCTCCTGTAACTGTAACTCCACCTCCCTCCCTCAGCGCATACACACATACACATGGATTTAAAAAAATTTAATGTTTTAGCAGGAAAAATGCTAGCACTTCCTCCAAAAGTCCGGGCCCAGCTAGACTGGGAAAACCCAGCTCAAGGTCAATGACCACACCCTCCTGAAGGCTTCCCTCCTGTTTCCTTCTGGGCCAGCCTGGAATCCCCACCAAGGATGGCAGCACCCCACACCCCCTTGGCAAGGACCAAGTATCAAAAGGCGCAGTGATAGGTTAGACCTTGAGTGATCGAACCACCTGCTGGGTTTAAGGTGAAGGTGAAAAGCTGGGAACTACTCCCCACCCCCCCACCCACCCCCCACCCCCGCTAATGAGAACAAAGATGAATCGTTTTCTCTGTAAGCAGTTCAGCCATTGTACATAGTATAATTTATATCTCCTTTCAATTGTAGTTGATTGGAAATTGTTAAATGACCAGTGGAGAATCGTGATCTAGCTGGAGAGAACAAAATGTAAAATGGGTCATTCATCAGAGGAAATTTAATCTAGGAAATTGGCTCGGTCCTGGCAGACAGAGGGATCTCTCAGAGAACAAGGCAGTAATGTGTGTACGAGAACACAGCTGCCAGCGCTGCGGCTGGGGACCCCCCTAGAGCAGGGTCGCCTGGGGACCTCCCGCAGAGCAGGGAGGCCTCAGGGAAGGGCGTGTTCCACTGCTGTGGGTTCCTTTAGCGGGGCAAGGAGAGGCTAAGTCTCAGACTGTTGGATTCCACGTGCAATATTACCCATCACACCACGGGCTCCTCTGAACCCTGGCTGGTGATCTCTAGAACCTTCCCTGGCTCACATAACCAAACAAGCATATGGGGAAATGTTTGATAGCGTCAGCCAGGGGAAACTACAAATGGAACCTTCGATGAAGCACCATCTCATTCCCATTAGAATGAGGAGGCTGAGGGGACTCCTTATACACTGCTAGTTAGAATGTAAGCTCATCCAGGCCCTGTGGACATCAGCACCCTTCCTCAAAACAACTAATAGAACTACTGTATATCCAACCATACTGCCCCTGGATACGTAACTGAAGGGATATGGTCTGCTTACTTCAGAGACACTTGAGTATCTGTGGATATCAGGACACTCTTCAAAACCGGCAGCAAACGGAGTCAGCCTGGGTGTCTCCTGAGGAGGAGATAAAGAAACTGCAGTACACATACCCATCAGAGTATTGTTTGGCCATAAAGAAGAAAGAGGCCTGTCATCTGTCACACAACAGAACTGGAGGACACGATGTTAAATGAAATAAGCCAGATCCAGAAAAACAAGTCTCACGCGTTCCATATCATGTGCGGAGACTAAAGGTTATTATTCTGAAGCTGGAACTGTGATTACCAGGGACAGGGGAAGCTGAAGATGGCACACTGAGAGGAGGCTGATTTGATCAGTGCACTTCTGTCCACATACAGATACCTCACACTGAACCACATTAATATGTCCAGTTAGCAAATGTGTAAATCTATGTTAAGGGAAAAAAAAAAACCAGCCGGGCGTGGTGGCACACACTTTTAATTCCAGAGGCAGAGGCAGGTGGATTTCTGCATTCGAGGCCAGCCTGGGCTACAGAGTGAGTTCCAGGACAGCCAGGGCTACACAGAGAAACCCTGTCTCGAAAAAAACCAAAATAAATAAATAAATAAATAAATAAATAAATAAATAAATAAATAGCAATAGATCCGGTTAGGTGAGCAGACATTCGAGAGCCAGAAAAGGACTGCTGTTCCCAACTCCCTTCCCCCAAGGCAGCCCCTCCCCTGCGCAGCAACCTTGCTTTAACTGTAATTAGAGGCTTCTACGACAACGACTGTGTCAAGGGTAATTTGAACAAGGAAATTCTGGATTCAATATATTGCACAACCCAAAATTGCCACAGGACTTCGCCGGGAAGTGACTGGAGAAATCCAAGACCATCGCATGTGGATCTTGGCAACTGTGGGCCCAGCTGATTTGGCCTACTGTGTGCACTTGAGACACACCCAGCACAGACCCACAATAATGAAGCTTCGATGGAAGTCCTGGTTCTTCGGTTCATTGTGGGTTTGGAGGACATGTTTGGTTTCTAAGATTATTTTTTTAAGTGTGTGTGTGTGTATGTGTGTGTGTGCACGCACACACACACATACACACACGAACATGTGGGTATATATACCAGAGTCCTGATGCTCAAAGACGGTGGATGTAAGAACCCCGTGTGGATGCTGGGAAGCAAACTCAGATTCTCTGGAAGAGTCGGTGCTCTTAATTCCTGAACCATCTTTCCAACCCTTTGTATTCTGTTTTTCCAGCTCTTTCTGTGCAGCCCTAGCTGGTCTAGAATGCCATATGTTAACACCAAGCTGACAAAGATTCTCCTGCCTCTAGTGAACCCTCCTGCAATGCCTGATTGGCTGTAATATAAATTGGTTGCAGCATGTGAGACCCTGGCTTCTGTCCCCAGAACTGGAAAAAAAAATATTAGACCCTCACTTCTATGAAAGATTACCAAGTCCTCAGGTTCTCAGAAGCTAAAAGCAGGGTTGTCTGAAAGTTACAGGGAGCTCATTGTGAGTTACACTGACCAAGCACAGTTAGGGCCTGTAATTCCCCACCCCGGCTCATCTTCGCAGTAGCAGAGATCTGCAGATGCTCTGCCATTCTCCACAACTGAGCTAACATACCCAAACCCAGAGACTGAAAGCAATCTAAGGGTTCTTTCTTTGTTTTTTTAAAGATTTATTTATTATATGTAAGTATACTGTAGCTGTCTTTATACACACCAGAAGAGAGCGTCAGGATGGTTGTGAGCCACCACGTGGTTGCTGGGAATTGAACTCAGGACCTCTGGAAGAGCAGTCTGTGCTCTTAACCAGTGAGCCATCTCTCCAGCCCCTAAGGGTCCTTTCATTAACAAGGTATTTTTGGTATTTCTTGCCGTGAACCAACATCGTCTTGCTGAATTGGGCTTGCGAATCTTCCTTCCTCTAATCTCTACCCATGATGGGAGAATCCTTATCAACCCAGGGTGTGGGAGACAGAGAATTCCTCCCGAAGTCCCAGATGCTTAACCGATGAGCAAGAGCCTGGCTCTCAGCACTGCCCTCTACTCTGAGGAGCTCGAGGCTAAGGTAAGTCAACGCAGTCCCAGGTGCTCTAAGTTTCTCCTCCTTTTAACTGTGTTTATACACCTCTGACCCTTGAGTGGCAGATCCGATTCGATAGGTTCTTCTCTGGATCAACACCTAGCCTTAACACCCTCGGCGCCTGACACCCACTCCGAGCTCCCTTTCCTGTGCTGGAGAGATGTTCTGTCAGTAAACTTCCTGCTGCTGAAGCATGACGACATGACTTCAACGCTTTAGAACCCACATAAAAAGCCAGACACAGGGCTGGAGACATGGCTCAGAGGTTAGGAACACTGACTGTGATTCCGAAAGTCCTGAGTTCAAATCCCAGCAACCACATGGTGGCTCACAACCATCCATAATGAGATCTGATGCCCTCTTCTGGTGTGTCTAAAGACAGCTACAGTATTTACAGTATTTATTATACTTACATATAATAAATAAATCTGCTGGGAGTGTGAAGACGGGGATTCCCTAGAGCTCATTGAATGGCTAGCCTAGCCCATGAGTGAGCTCCAGGTTCAATAAGAGACCCTGTGTCAGAAGGCAAGGTGGGGAGAGATTAAGGACGGCAACAGAAGTCAGCCTCCAGCCTCCCACATGCATGTACACACACAACACACACGTCCTTCCCCTCAAGGCTATCATTGCTTTAAATAGGTCCTATAACCCACCACTAAGCTGATGACACAATCACCTTCCCCCAAGTGATGGTTCCAGGTCCCTACCCTCTCTTGGGCGGGCACTCATAATACAGGAGATAGCTTCTTGTGCGAGAGAGCACATTACTGTCTCTGGCCAGTGGAACGATGAGTGGTTGATTGGCAGCACAGAGGACTGAGGAAGCCTCATGCCTTCCCTACGGGCTCAGCAGAAACAGCTCATGGCTACAGAGGATTGGCCAGTGTCTCCTGGGCCTGGAATGAATGACATCACAAGTCACCATGCTGGCAATGCTGTATAGGCAATGCTGCAGCATGGAATATTTTACCTCAGATTGGTTGTGCGCTAAGCTTTCTGCATCTCTGTTCCACCAGCAAGCCTGTGCCTCTGGCTCTGTCCCTTCTGCTTTGTCCACCTACCCCTCCAGTGCCTACTAGCTGAGAAGCTCAAAGTCAGAGACATGCATGTTCCTGTGTGTGTGTATGTGCACGTGGGTTTATAGGTGAGTGTACATGTATCCTCACATATGTGGCAGTCATAAATCAACCTTGGGTATTTCTCTTGAGAAGCCATCTCTCTGAGTGGATTAGATTGTCAAGCAAGACCCAGGGACTTGTTGTCCCCACTTTGCCCACTCTGGGATAACAAGCACACAGCACCAGACCTTTGACTTATGCAAGGTCGAGTCAAAGATTTTTATGTCATGAGCGAATTGTATCAGAGACAGGAAGTTCAAAGTCAGGGTGTTCCGTGGCTGAGTGTTAATAGATTGGTTTTTGTCCTTGAATTTGTCCCATTGTGGTCACAGTAGCTGCAGCAACTTGGGGCTTCATCCGTCCCACAGTATCTGTATTTAAAGACTGGGAGAGTAAAATTTCCCTACACTGTTAGATAGAGCTCTCTCGAGCTCTCTCTCTCTCTCTCTCTCTCTCTCTCTCTCTCTCTCTCTCTCTCTCTCTCTCCCCCTGCTGTGTGTGTGTGTGGGAGGGTGTTGTTTGAGTTTTTTGATTTGTGGTTTGTTTTGGGGGGGTATTATTGAGACGTAGTCTCACTCTGTAACACAAGTTGACTTCAGCTTAACAATTCTATTATCTTGATCTCCCCGAGTGCAGATTACAGGTAGAGCTCACCATTTGTGGCTCTTTAAAAACATGTAAGTTACTCTTAGAATTCCTCAGAAGCCCTTCTGTCACATCTCCTTGGTCAGAGCTGACCACATGACTGTTTTTAGGACCAAACTGAGTAGAGTAGAATTAAAGTAACAGGATTGAGAGACTCACTGTGCCCAGGCCTGGAGAAGATCTGGCTTCAGGTGAAGCCCGTGGCCTGTGGACACCTGGAGCCAGATATCACACAGCACCTGGGCAGACCTCGCCTGTAGGCCGGATTCACAAGCCGGTCCATTTCCCTCTGACACCCTCAGCCTGGAAAAGGTTGAGCCAAGCACGGTGTCCTTATTGGAAGGCATCAAGAATTTGCTTGATTGGCCCGGGGTGATGCCTCAGAAGCTGACGGGCCTGCCACACCAACATGAGGACTGGAGTTTGGATTCCCAGAACTCATTTAAAAGCTGGGTAGGTGTGGCAACCCACATCTAAGGAAGTAGAGAAGGAATCTGTGAGGCAAGCTATGAGGGATGGGGAAGTCAACACTGTGAAGGGAAAAAGTGGGATGGAGGCCGAGGCGCCACAGGCTCCTGCAACTCCTTGAAAAGTCCTGATCTTCCATATGCAGCATTAGATCTAAGATGGCGCCCGCGACACCAGTGAGACAGCAAAAGGGAACCGAGGCCAGGGTGGTGGCTGTTTCTTTGGTCTTCACAGAAGTCCTACCAGGTGATAATGTCCGCCTCTGAGTTACCTCATCACGCAGGGCTTTCACAGGGGCACAGTGACTATGGTGAGGCGAGATACAATTGGCCGAGTATTTAGTGTTGTGTTAGAATCGTGGCTTGAGTCCGGACAGACTACACCAGGCCAACGCAGTTCCATGTCGCACAGGTTTATTGTGGGAGAAAAGGGCAAAGGTAGTGGTGAAGAAAGGGGGAAGAGAGAAAGAGGTCGGAGGGCTCTGCCTTTTATTTGGATAGTGACGTAGCCGCTCGCAGGTAAAGGTAGGAGGTGAGCTGAGTGGATTCTAGGAATGTGTATCGGTTGCCATGGCTGCAGATGTGCGGGTCTCTGTCGCCTGGGTGTGATGTCACTGGGTTCGGAGCCTATCCCCATACCAGCATACCTCCCTTTTTCTTATCATAAAGAGAAGAAGACAGGAGAAGAGGGAAGCCGATGGAGAAAAAGGAATGGGGGTGCTGTGTCTCTTGAACTGCTTCCTGCTGTCTAGGGGCGTCGTCAATTTTGGGTGTACCTGACTTTCACCATTGGGGTCCACTTGGTAAACATTCGCATCAGGTTCCTCTGTGGACAGCGGCTGGTAATCCTGTAACAGAAATCCATTAATAGCTTAGTTAAAAAAATTTTTGTATTTGTCGTTGAAGGAATGTAGAAACAAGATTAACGAGGCGGGGAGTGAATAATAAAGTCAGGAGGATGGCAGGGAGAGGCGTTACAAAAGGGAGGATCCACTTCCATAGAGGGTTTTCGAAAATCCCAGAACTGGAGGGCTCGAGTTCCCTGAAATTCTGTATGTCTGATTGTAGCTCCTGGATTTTATTTCTCACTATCCTAGATCTGTTGACATGGAAACAGCATTCTTCTTGGAAGAACAGGCAAAGACCACCTTCTTTTGCTGTCAGGACATCTAGGCCCCTGTAGGTTCTGAAGCACCACAGCTGCCAAAGAATTGATTGATCTGTTTCTGTATAGTAAGCACAGTTTCAGTCAGTTTTTGAAAACTGCTTTCAAACTTGGAAGTGAACTCATTATAGTTGATCATGGAAGTTGTTATCCCTGCAATTCCAGTACCAACACCTATAAGTATTCCCGCAGCGGCCAAGAGTGGCACGACCTGAACTGCCCTCTTACGTTGGGCAGCTATCATATCTACAATTGGGATTGGCAGGGACTCGTTTCTCTGGACAACTCCTAGTTCAGGAAAAAGGAGTACCAATGTGCAAACTCCTGATCAGCTGGCGGACAGGCGATCATACACCTGGGTACCACAAAGAATTGACATTTTCTGATCTGCAGGGCATTGTGGTAGAGATGAGGTATCAAGGGTCGTGGTTCTACTGCAGATTAGGGAGCTTAGTGTTCCTACAGAACATGTCCCAGAGGCCGTAAAACAGTTTGCCATGCCAAAGAGAGGGCTAGAGGAAAGGTAAGGAGTCACAGCAATATCAGAGTCAGGACAGCTGACAAAAGGTGGGGTAAGGTTACCTGGCAGTATCACTGGAGAGGCTGTAAATGGCAATTGTGATCTAGTTCTAGGGGGTATGCATAACCAGACATCTTTAAAACGACCAGGTCTGATGATATTAAGGAGCTGATACCCCGAGGACAAGATCTGAAGCAAAAGGCAAAATGACAAGTTAGTGCCATTTATGAGGGGTGATGTCAAAGAGGTAAGGACCTCAAAGGAGTGTTTGGTTACTTCCCCTACTTTTCTGATATCTAGAGGTTGGGCAACTGAGACATATTTTCTCTGGATACAGATAGTATTTCCTGGGGACCCAGGTTGATTTTTACAGTAGAGCAAACCAACAACTCCTGTCTCCCACCTGGAATCCTATGGGTCTTGTATGTAGAAAAAGAGCGTCTTGTGTAGAAATCATAGAAGAAATGATTGGTTCATGATCCTTGTGATGTATCTGACAAGTCCAATATGGGCAGCCCCCATATTCATCTGGCCATTGTCTGGTCAAAGAGAAAGCAAGTATAGAGATCATAGTATTTAGATGGGATAACAGATACAGGGATGAGAGCAATGTGGATCGATTCCTGGCATCCAGCTATGGAACAGTTTCCTGACCCTATTTGGAAAGACAGTTTTATCATTTGTCTAATCTTGGCGGTCTAGAGTCCCTGGTTGTAATGGCTGAGCCCAGCAGCCTGGTCTTTGCCTTTCCTCTGTAGACACCTCTGGGTTTAGGGTTGACAAGCAGTGAAGACAGTGGCCATTCCCAAGTGTTTACTCTCCAGCTAGGGAGGAAACCCACACACTGTGGTGTGGCAGTGCAATGGGTTGGTCAGCAGACTGAGAGGACAATTGACTAGTGAGGGAAGCTGTGAGTGCAGAGACAGACTCAAGTTCAAATCCTGCCATTCACAAAGTGGCCTTGGGTAAGTCACTCAACCTCTGAACCCCTGGCTTTCCTCTATAGCATAGGGAAACGTTCTATATTGCAGGGTAGTGACTGAATAGAACCCAGAGAAGGGTTGAGCACAAAGTGGGCAACCTGGTTTTATTGTTGTTTTCCTTGACAAACAGTAGAGGGTGGCATAAAGGGAAATCTAAGGACTAGGGATCTAGCCCAGTCTGTAGAGTGCATGCCTAAAGTCCTGGCTTCAGTCTCCAGTACTTCATTTATAAACCAAGGCACGGCAGGTGTCTTAGTCACTGCTGTATAGCTGTGAAAAGACACCATGACCAAGACAACTCTAATACAAGACAGCATTTAACAAGAGGCTTGCTAACATGGCAGCAGTTACAGTGTTGGAGCAGTAACTGAGAGCTACATCCTGGTCCACAGGCAGGGGGGGTGTCTGGAGTTGGCATGGGCTTTTGAGACCTCACATCCCCCAGTGGCTCACTTCCTCCAACAAGGCCACACTTCTTAATCCTTCTAATCCTTTCAAACAGTGCTACTCCCTAATGATTAAACAGTCAATTGTTTGAGTGGGGGGGGGGGGAGGGAGGCTTTCTTATTCAAACCACTACAGCGGGAATAGTTTTATCACTGGATGGCCCAGTGGTTAAAAGCAAATACTGCTTTGGTAGAGGACCTGAGTTCTGACACTGCATGCATGTGAGGTAGCTGACAGTCATCTGAAGCTCTGGCTCCAGGGTATCCAAATGCTTCCTCTGGCTTCTGAGGACACCTGCTCTTGTGTGCACACACACCCTCACATGTACACATAATTTAAAATATTTAAAATCTATCTATTTATTTATTTAAAAAGATTTTTAGATGAAAATTTTGTCCTTTTTTTTTTTTAATCGAGACAGGGTTTCTCTGTTTAGGTCTGGCTGTCCTGGAACTCAGTCTGTAGACCAGGCTGGCCTCTAACTCAGAAATCTGCCTCCCAAGTGCTGGGATTAAAGGCATACACCACCACTGCCCGCCCCCCACCTTTTTTTTTTTTAAGATTTATTGTTTTTGGTTTTTTGGGTTTGTTTGTGGGGTTTTTTTTTGTTGTTTGTTTGTTTGTTTGTTTGGGTTTTTTTTTTCAAGACAGGGTTTCTCTGTATAGTCCTGCCTGTCCTGGAACTCACTCTGTAGACCTGGGCTGGCCTCAAACTCAGAAATCTGCCTGCCTCTGCCTCCCAGAGTGCTGGGATTACAGGCATGTGCGACCACCGCCGGGTTTAAAGATTTCGTTATTTTATTTATATATGTGAATACACTGTAGCTGTCTTCAGACACACCAAAAGAGGCATCAGATCCTACTATAGATGGTTGTGAGCCACCATGTGGTTGCTGGGAATTGAACTCAGGAACTTTGGAAGAGCAGTCAGCGCTCTTAACCACTGAGCCATCTCTCCAGCTCTAAAATCTCTTTTTAAATGGCATGGTGGCACTATACCTAAAATCCTAGAATTTGGAAGGTGAAAGCAATAGGCTCTAAAGTTCAAGGTCATCCTTGTCTACATTGCAAGCTCTAGGCCGGCCTTAGCTCCATGAGCTCTTGTCTCAAAAGAGAGAGAGAAGGAGGAGGAGGAGGAGGAGAGGGGGCGGGAGGAGGGGAACCTCAGCCTGAGGCTGGGCTCAACACATTGGAGGTGGATTCTAGTAGCAGAGCCTTGACTACAAGAGCAGATTGCAACAGGTTGATGATCTGAGAGCCTGCAGCAGACTCAGGTGCAAGGTCAGCCTCAGAACAAGCACCAAAGGCCAGCTTGAGGCATTATCTCCCAGCTCCCATGACATTTACTAGGGATTACTTTTGTCTTCTTTTGTTTCTTTCTGTGTGCATTATGGTTGTGCTTATGTGCATGGTCTTAAAGATGTGTGCTCATGAGTGCAGACTCCAAAGGCCAATAGTGGATGTCTTCCTAATTTTTTTTTTTCCTTATTTAGTTCTCTCACTAAATCTGGAGCTCAGCAGAAATGGCCTGACTGGCTGGCTGGTTGACTGACTGACTGACTGACTGACTGACTGGCTGTGAGCTGCATGGCCACTGATTTTAATTCCACCGGTTCTGGGATTAGACAGATGCGTTACCATGAAGCTGGGGACCTGAATTAATGTGCACAGCAAGCACTTTATTGACTGAGCCACCTCCCTATCCCTTGCCTTTCATGGTTTTTGAGACAGGGTAGATTGGCGGTAAGCCTCCTCCCACCTCTTCCTCCAGAGTCCTAAGACCACAAACACGGTCCATTATGCTCAACTCTTAGATTTTTGATCCAGAAAAAATATTTTTCTCTCCAACACTATACTTTATGTCATCTCAGTGAGTTTAGGGTTCACAATAAAATCCTTCCAGTGGGTTCTGGGGAATGTAGCCTACAGTGAAACATGGGCTTAGCACATACAAAGCCCTGGGAAGACCAAGAGACCTGACCCTTCACCAAAACAAAAACACCTTTCTAGTGATCTGAACTTTCCATCCGTGACCTCCCCACCTGCTCTCGTAGCCAGTGGCATTCAAACATCTTATGACCCAAGAATACATGTGACACAGAACACACAAACACACCACATATAAACACCCTATCTACACACACATAAATGAGCTGAAACAGCCATGATAATATTTACCCTTGCTTCCTGTGTTACACCGTTTTCCATTTACAGATGTTGACTGAATGAGTCACTAATGGTCTCTGTCTCTCAATTTGCAAAGCGGTGTCCTGACCTTTCATTATTTCACTCCGGAGTTAGAGATCAAAAAGTTGAAGTGAAACTGGCAATTGAGAAAGAAATAAAAGGACAGAACTCTGAGCACCAGTCTCTAATCTAGCAGGAGCTGAAGTTCTAGCTAAGAGGTAGAGTGTGTCTGTCTAGTGTGCACAGGACCTCGGGCTACATCCCATGCACTGAAAAAGCCAGAAAAGAGGGAAGAAATGAAGGAGAGGAGAGGAGGGGAGGAGGAAGAGGAGGGAAGAGGGGAGGGGAAAGGAGAGGGAGAAGGGGAAGGGAAAGGGGAGGGAAGGGGTGAAGGGGAGGGGAAGAGGAAGGGGAGGGGGAAGGGGAAGAAGAGGGAGAGGGAAGGGGGAGGGGAGGGGGAAGGGGAGGGGAGAAAGAGGGAAGAGGGGAGGGAGGAAGGGGAGTGGGGAAGGGGAGGGGGAAGGGGAAGGGGAGGGGAGGGAGAGGGAAGAGAGGAGGGGGAAGGGAGAGGGAAGGGGGAAGGGGAGGGAGAGGGAAGGGGGAAGGGGGGAAGGAGAGGGGGGAAGGGAGGGGGAGGGGAGGGGAGAGAGGAAAGCCGGGTAAAGCTCTTGTCATGACCATTCAGGAAGCATTCTGGAACCCCCAGAGACCACCAGGGAGCCGATTCCGATGCCATCACACCAGGGTCACACCAGGGTCACACCAGGGTCACACCAGGGTCCTTATGAAGCTCAAGCTTGAGCTCACTGCCGTCCCTGCCACAGCAGGACTACCTTGCTACCACAGGAAATCCAATGTGCGATGCACACCTGTAACACCATCACTAGAGAGGATCCTGAGTTGGAGGGCAGCCTGGGCTACATAGCAAGATTCCGTCTCGAAAACCAAGCAAAAATAAACTAAGGCATTGGCCGTGTAAGCGTGGTGACCTGAGCTCAAGCTCCCAGTCCATAGAAAGGTAGACCAAGAGAACTGACCCCACAGTGTTGTTCTCTGACCGCCATACACACGCCACTGAACGTGCACCCCTGTTGCAGGATATCTGATCACACTGTGACACCCAAGATTGGGTTGTTTTACTAGAAAAACCTGCTTCTAGTTGTAGTGTGGCTCAGCCTTTAGCACACATCTTTTTGTTTGTTTGGTTGGTTTTTTTTTTTCAGTTTTTTTTCGACACAGGGTTTCTCTGTGTAGCCCTGGCTGTCCTGGAACTCACTCTGTAGACCAGGCTGGCCTTGAACTCAGAAATCTGCCAGCCTCTGCCTCCCAGGTGCTAAGACCTGGCAGCACACATCTTTAATCCCTCTCTCTCCCTGGAATACAGACTCACCCTTAGTACACGCCTTTAATCCCAAACAATGAAGGTAAATTTAGTTTGTAGAAGCACCACAGGCTGGAGAGATGGCTCAGCAGTTAAGGAGCACTGACTGTTCTTCCAAAGGTCCTGAGTTCAAGTCCCAGCAACCACATGGTGGCTCACAAACATCTATAATGAGATCTGATGCCCTCTTCTGGTGTGTCTGAAGACAGCTACAGTATACCTATATATAATAAATTGTATATATATATATATATATATATATATATATATATATATATATATATATATATATATATATAGAGAGAGAGAGAGAGAGAGAGAGAGAGATGCGTACTTTAGTGGCAAAGTGATGAATCAGAGAAAGGTTCTAACACTCACAAGTAGAGGAAAGGGAAGCTAGTTGAGGGGCCGAGCAGAGAGAAAGAAGAAGCAGTTTCATGGAGACAGTTGAAGAGAGAACAAGCTAGACACAGGTGAAGACGGAAGGGGCCAGAAGACAGGAACAGATTCCAGAGGTAGAGAGAGGCCAAGCAGAGCAAACAGAGGCTAAGGGAGAAGCCAGGTGGAATCAGTAGACAGGAGTTTGAGGCAGAACATCTGGGCTGAGCCAGCCAGCCTAGTCCAGAACTAGGAAGGGTGAGCTTATCAGGTAGCAAGTCTCAAAGGCCAAAAGCGTTCTAGGCCTAGATTAGACTGGATGGAGCCTAGAAGCTTCCAGGACTTGGTCTACATTAGCACACAGAGACAGTAAGCCTCTAAGATGACAATTACTTCAAGTAATAAAAGTTACTTCAACACACCCCCACCTGCAGCAACACACACACACATACACACCATATACACATAATAATAATTAAAAATAAAGGAATGAGCCAGAGGCAGTGGCTTACACCTTTAATCCCAGTACAAGGCAGAGGCAGGTGAATCTCTGTGAGTTTTAGGAACACCAGCCTGGTCTACACAGAAAATTCCTGTCAAGAAAGAAAGAAAAAAAAGAAAGAAAGAAAGAAAGAAAGAAAGAAAGAAAGAAAGAAAGAAAGAAAGAAAGAAAGAAAGAAAGGAAGGAAGAAAGAAAGAGAGAGAAAGAGAGAAAGAAAGAAAAAAGAAGGAAGAAGGAAGGAAGGAAAGAAAGAAGGAAGGAAAGAAAGAAAGAAGGAAAGAAGGAAGAAATAAACAAAAAAACAAAAATTTTAAAAAAATAAAATAGGCAACCCCATAGGAAGACCAACAGTGTCAACTAATTTGGACCCCAAGGAGCTCCCAGAGACTGAGCCACCAACCAAAAAGAACATACACAGGCTGGTCCAAGACCCTGGCACATATGTAGTAGAGGACTGCCTGCCTTGCCTGGGCCCATGGGAGAGGATGTGCCTGATCCTGTAGAGACTTGATACCCCAGAGAGAGGGGATGGAGGGGGAGCACACCCTCTTAGAGGCAGGGGGAGGGGAGATCAGATGAAGAACTCTGAGAGGGGGGGACCAGGAGAGGGGCAACACTTGGGATGTCAATAAAATAAAACAAAGGAACGCAGTGTCCCAAACAAATGACAATAAATATAAAGATCTTAGACTGGCTTTGTTTGAGATTTTAGAATCAGACAATACTCATCTTGTCAAATAAAATAATTTGTTTGGAGAGCCCCGAGTGATGAGGAAAAGGCCATTTCAAAGTGACTTTTCTCGCCTGGCAGCAACGTGAAGACAAAGTGACAAGAAATAACTGGTTACAGTCAGGTTACTTTGGTTTTGGTCTTTGTAAGAGGGAAGCAGAGGGACTTCATTACCATAGTCACCAAAAGCGGTTAGCTCTTACCAGCCTTGATTCTTGGAAGGTCAGATTCCAGCTGAGTCTCAATAGGTCACTGGGAGGCTTTGTTTTAAGAATTCCTATGGCCAGGCTTAGGGGTGCACGCCTTTAATCCCAGCACTTGGGAGGCAGAGGCAGGCAGATTTCTGAGTTCGAGGCCAGCCTGGTCTACAGAGTGAGTTCCAGGACAGCCAGGACTATACAGAGAAACCCTGTCTCAGAAAACACAAAAACAAAAACAAGAATTCCTGTTTTACCACTAGACCCAGCACCACACTCACACCTCTCAGGAATGCAGAGGCTGGAGAGCTTGGGCATCTGAACTCACGGATAGAGTCTGGCCTTCCATGCCTCTAACAAGAAGCAGATATCTCGGTAGTGCAGAAAACCAGTGTGCAAGAGTCCACCTATCCCAGCAGAAATAAAGAGACGGTGACTTCCTTTTTTTTTTTCTTTTTGATTTGGTTTTTTCGAGACAGGGTTTCTCTGTATAGCCCTGGCTGTCCTGGAACTCACTCTGTAGACCAGACTGGCCTCAAACTCAGAAATCCGCCTGCCTCTGCCTCCCAGAGTGCTGGGATTACAGGCATGCGCCACCATCGCCCGTCTCGCCGGTGACTTCCTAATGGCCATCAAAGACATGAAGTGCAACCTCCAGAGGAGACTCACCTGCCCCGTGGCCAGGGTGTCCTCTCCCAGTAGGTGGACCATATCATTAAGTTGTTTGAAGTCAAGCCTGGTGTCTGCAGCCTAAGTAACCAGACATCTGTCCTCACAAAATTAGGTCACCTGTCACTAGGTAAACAAGTGAAGGTGACCTTCCCGCCTGGGCAGCCCTGGGAAGGCCAGTGTCGAGGTGGCCTTAAGTGTTACCCACTCCAGCTGTGGGAGGGCTCTGGCCTCAGCTTCCCGACGCTTCCAAGGAAGAGGACATCTGATGCCTGCGATAGATCTCCCAAAAGGAGGCTGGGAGCCAGGAGCCAGGACAGAGACTCAGGGCCAGAGAGGGTGGAACATCACTGCCAAAGAAAATGGGGAAATGTACTCGTCCTTTTGGTAGTGAGAGAAACAGGAGAGGAACAGAAGAGATGGATGTCGAGAACCAGGAGCCAGAGCTATGGAGACACCTCGCAGTGAGTATCTTATGTGGAGACACCTCGAAGTGAGTATCTTATGAGCCATGGGATTGAACACCCCTTGCAAGTTATGGTCATTGCAGCATCTTGCTAGAACACTGGAAAGTTACACACACACACATACACACACCATACTACACACCACTCACCACTCACATGCGCACACACACCATAGCACACACACCATAGCACACACACCATAGCACACACACCATAGCACACACACATGCACACACAATACTATATACACCACTCACCACACACACACCATACCACACACCACACCACACACACACATCATACCACACCATACACCCCCACATACACACCATACCACACATGTATACCATACCCCACACACACCCACACATACACTATGCATTCATCTGGGTAAGGTCATGAGAGGTGAGTTTTGAAATAAAGGAAGAAGGTGGCTGGGTTGACAAACAGGAGTGAGGAAAGTGTGAAGATGCCCAGACAGAAACAGAAATCAAGACCCAGACTGACGAGAGAATGCAGCCGACACCTGTTCACAGGCTCCCTGGAACCTAGGGGCAGTTTCCAGACTTTCCACAAAGCAGGGCTCGAGGATATGAGCCACTCTTACCCAGATACTGACCGGGGGTGGGAACCCCAGGCTGGTGACTGCTTGGAGGGTCATTTTGCTCTATTGTTAATTGACATGCTTGGGCTGGAGTGCTGGCTCAGTGGTTAAGAGCACTGACTGTTCTTCCAGAGGTCCTGAGTTCAAGTCCCACCAACCACATGGTGGCTCTCAACCATCCATAATGGGATCTGATGCCCTCTTCTGGTGTGTCTGAAGACGGCTACAGTGTACTTACATACATAAAATTAATAAATAAATTAAAAAAAATTTGCCATGCTGGTGATCGAACCCAGAACCTTGCACACACTATGCAAATGCTCTGCCACTGGAATACACTCCCAGGTTTTGGTTAGTTTGGAGTTTTGCCTGTTTGTTGTATTTGGTTGTTGTTGTTGTTGTTGTTGTTGTTGTTGTTGTTGTTGTCATTTCTAAGACATATTCTCTCTTTAGCCTTGACTAGCCTAGAACTCACCATGTAGACCAGACTGGTCTCAAACTCAGAGAGATCTGTCTATCCCTGTCTCCCAAAGGCCAGAATTAAAGATGTGCGCCGCCCCATTTTTTAAAGACAGAGTCTCACTGTGTAGCCCTGGCTAGCCTCTGCCTCCTGAGTGCTGGATTGCGGGGGTGAGGTGGCTCGTTTCACATGTCATCTGGGCTGGACAGCAGCCCTCAACTGGTCCACCATTTGATTAGATGCTTTTGTGGTGGCGTTTGGACTAGGCTGGCATAATCTGCAGAAAGCAGGTTGGATGGGTGGGCATCAACCAGTCTGTTAAAGAACTGGCTAGAACCCGGACACACTTGAAGTGCAGCATGGGACCCTCCCTAGGTCTCTGGCCTGACAGTCCCCTGTAGTTTGGACCCATTAAAACTCATGATTACACGATTCAGTTCCCTAAGAATCAATCTCCCTGGCTCAGCAGTTAAGAGGACACGCTGCTCTTCCTAGAGACCCAAGTTAGGTTCCCAGTACCCATACCAGACAACTTAAAACTACTTCTGTAACTCCAGCTCCAGGTACACCGACACGTCTGCCCCCCACAACCACAGCACTCACTCACACTGAGACATAATTAGACAGAACTTTTAAAAGCCCCCCCCATGCATCTCTCTCTCTTTCCCCCTCTCTGTCACCTATGCCCACTCCCACACTTCCTATTATCCATCCTCTGTAGAACCCTGACTAATGCAGCCCCTATAAGCAGCACACACTAGCTGTTGTATCTAGAACGCTTCAGGATGATGCCAGCCATATGCCTTACCAACCTTGCCAAGTCTTGTAACTTGTCCAGCATCAATGTGGAAGATCTCAAGGAGCTTTCTTTGGTGAGACCCCATGGCTTCACCCAGGCCAGGCAAGTTCCCTATCACTGAGTCACATCTCAGCCCTCAAGCAGCTTTGGAGGTGACGTAGTCAGGGCTTTTCCAGTAGGAATACAAGGGACACAGCTTCTCTAATTGCCCGTCCAATGGCCAAGCACTCTGACTCGTGGGCACGCCTATATTTATACTAAGGGAAATACATTCCTGTCATGTCCACATGCTTCGAATGGCAAATTATCAAATTATAAGGCAAGTCTAACAGACAGAAGTTATTAAAACACAGAGATGCCCTGAGAGATGGTTCACTTCGAAAACAACAAACAGAGGCTACTAGTGGCCAGGGTAGAAACCAGGCCTGCCACACTTGGAAGCCCAGACTCTCCTGCCCACCCACAGTACTGGAGGACGCAGACACGTGCCCACTGTGTTTCTCCATCCCTATGTATCCGTTTGCTCACATCTTCCTTTGGCTTCTTTCCAGCCAAACCACCACCTTCGCAGCCTTTCCCTCCCATCTCCTCAGACAGATCTCATCATTAAAATCTCACATCATGCGCCATTTTGTTGTTACTGTTGTTGTTTCAGGTCTTATACTATAACTCAGGCTGGTCTAGAACTCTCTGTGTAGCTATGCTGTCCTCAAACTCAAGGCAATTCTCCTGCCTCAACCTCCTGAGTTGTTAGAAGCTGGGAGTATGCTGGAAGCAGAGGGCAGACACACCCTTTAGGTTGTGAGTGCCCACAGCATGAGAACTCACAAAAACAGGTCTTCAGTGTGTCCTCAGCCTATCCTCTCAATGCCTCCAGAAAAGATTATTTTTCCTCATCATGAGGCAGAAACTAAAACAAGGGTTAGGCTTGAGGCTTGTTAGTGAGACCTGGCCTTTCGAGTGAGCCTTACAGAGTCGAGATGCCCCTCAGGACATATAGACTGAAGGCTTGGTCTCCAACACCAAGGAGCTAGAATGGAATCTTGAGGTAACACCCAACAGGCAGAAGTTAGGTCTTTTGGGATGGACCCTTGAGGATGCTATTGGGAGCCCAACCAATCAATATCCTCTTCCTCTCGCTTCGCTTTTTGACCATCACAAGGTGAACACCCCAACTATAATGTACCATTACAGACCCCAAACATCAGGACCAGGACCACAGAAGAAACCTACGGAAACATGAGCCAACATAAATGTTTCCATAAGTTGATTATTCCAGCTGTTGTTTCACAATGGTGAAGAACTGACTAACAAAGGCATCCTCAGTAGAGCTCTCCAGCAGCCCCTCCTGGAGATGCACAGGTGCGTTTAGGCATGAATACAAATGGACAGCCTCCCAAGGGGTCCAGGCCTCTGCTGCTGCCCCACCCCCTCCCGGAATGTGAATGAGGAACGTCATCTTGCTACACACAGCATCACAAGTCTGCTCTCACTGAGAGTAAAAGTTAATTAAGCCTTCACAACTACAAAGGGAAAAAAATTGCCTCAGAACAATGAGAATCTGTGTGTAAAATGGGAAGAACGGGACAGAATGCAAACGGGATTATGTTTGCTGAGATGGAACGATGCCCCCCAAATCTGTAAAGATGGTTGCCATTGAGGAAAGAACCTGCCAGAAGGGAAGAAGACATTCCAGCATGTTCCCTTCTGGGCCTTTTGTAAACAGCTGAAGTAAACATGGGTGCTTGGCATACAGCTCAATGGTGGGCATTTGCCTAGCTGGCCCTGCCTGGGTTCTGGCCTCAGCATCAGAGAAAGAAAAAAGAGAAAATATAAAATGTACGCTAGTGCTCGGTGCTACAAACAACAGAATACTTAAGACACCCCTTAGCTGAGGTCTACAGTGAGCAGACACTTCTGTGCGCATATTTGTGTTGCTGGTAATTGAACCCAGGGCCTCATGCATGCCAGACAAGTGTTCCAGCCCTGAGCTACATCAAGAGGAGACAACATAAAGGCCTGGTGGCTAGGGGCTGACTCTGGCAACTGCCAAACAGTAGGCTTCATATTCAGGATCCCAGAGCTCCTTGAGATGGCTACCTTTTTCCTCCTTTTTCTGTTTTCTTGTTCCTGCCCTTTACCAAGAGGCCCAGTTCACTGCTACTCTCCTGTCTGGTCACATCCATAGCCACAAAGCTGAATCACAGTTCTGTCAGTCTGTGATGAGATTGTCTTTGGGCCAGTACCCAATCCTGTAAAAGCAGCCAGTGTAGGTCAGAACAGGAATAAGGAGGCTTTAGAGATAGTTGTCTGCAAAGCTTCTCTCAAAAGGGATTGTAGGCACACAGTACAGAAACAGCCCCAGGACACCATAAATTCAGGACTCTGCATTCACCTTTCCCAGTTGGCCTGGCCTCACCTGACCTGGAGCACTGCATCTCCTGGATGTGTTCTTATGAACAGAGGTGAGGGTGTGATGGATCTTTGTTCTAAAGAAGAAAGCTCAAAGAGAGAAACACCTGACTGCGGGGGCACTTGTCCTCTCCTCATCCTGGCTCTGGTCCCTTTGCCAGAACTCCAGCAGTGATTGCCAGAACTCCAGCATTGGCAGTTCAGCAAAGTCCACACCCACAAAACCAGAGACAGATAAATCACAGTTGGCACGTGGGATTTCAAATCAGAAGTCTTAGGTTTCCTACCTACCTATGCCTCTTACTAGCAATATGACTTTAGGCAAGACATTGAACTTCCTAGAAAGTCACAGGTTTTTTGTTGTTGTTGTTGTTGTTGTTGTTGTTTTTGTAAAACCTCTTTACCATGACACCCAATTCCTAAAACTGTCCAGAGGATTAAAAACAACAGCAATAAAAATGGTGTGCCTGTCAACAGAACAGGGCAAGGCAGTACAAGGTTTCCTCCATCTTATATTCTTTTTGGGAGCCACTAAGTTTAGCTAGAATTTGATCTCTTTGACAAAAAAAGCTTCATGGAAAATTAACTCTTTTCTAGGAACCTGAGGTCCAGGTGCCCCAGCTAACTTATCTTAGTTTCTGTTAAATGCCCTGCTTATAGAATACCTCCCCTCCAACTAACTGCTTCTATTAGCTTCTGTTAAACTGCTTGCTTGTGCAAAAACTCCCTCCCCTGCAGCTACTGAGCAAGGTACCTGGATATAGTTTTTGCCTTTAAAAAAAGCCCTTACTCAGGGGCTGGAGAGATGGCTCAGTGGTTAAGAGCACTCTGACTGCTCTTCCAGAGGTCCTGAGTTCAATTCCCAGCAACCACGTGGTGGCTCACAACCATCTGCAATGGGATCTGATGCCCTCTTCTGGTGTGTCTGAAGAGAGTTACAGTGTACTCACATAAATAAAATAAATAAATAATAATTTAAAAAAACTTTAAACAGTTAACACTACACCTAGGTCTTGAATACCTGAGTGTGACCATCTAAGCTGGCTGGAACAAAGACTTCTGTAGACTGTCTGAGTGGTCATCTCTGGTAGACTCCCCATAACAACAAAGCTGGTCTATTAGTTGCACATAGCAGGAACTCTGATCTCTTTCTCCCATGCATGCTAAGTAAATTTTCTACCACAGAGCCCTATGCCCAGACCTCTCCATCTCTCTCCCTCTGTGTGGTCCCCTTTTCTCTTTTCTCTCTACATCACAATCATATGATAACTCTCAGAATCCCCATCTGCTACTCTGGATTTTTGGGTCCTTATGTGAATGGAAATATTTTGGCTTTATTTTTGTAAATGTATGCCATGTATACACGTGTATGTGCGTGTGTGTGTGTGTGTGTGTGTGTGTGTGTGTGTGTGTGTGGATTTGTGTACGTGCATAAGAGTGCAGATATGTGCACACATAGGCAAGCATGCCTGTAGAGGCCAGAAGACAACCTTGGGTATCATCCTCAAAAATGGCATCTGAGTCCTTTGAGAAAACATCTCTCCTCCCTGGCCTGGAGCTCACTGACTGGTCATGGGGCCCCAGGATTCCTCTTGTCTCTGCTGCCTACAGTGTGGTGCGGCTGGCCTTGGATAATTATCAGCTCTGATTTCCTCTCTGTCAGGTGTATTTTAAGATGCATTTTCCCCTTCCTTTAGTCACCAGATACCTCTTAAGTACCTACTGTCCGTCCGGTCACATGTGGGGCTTGGAGAAACATTAGTGAACAGAATGGACCAGCGTTTGTCTTTCCGTACCTTGCAGCCTAATAGTGGAAGATGATGAGCCTAATTAATGCTAATAATACAGGGCTCGGGTGTGGCTCGGTAGAGCACGTCTCTAGCATGTGTGAGGCTCCAGGCTTCATTCTCATCAGCACAAACAATAACAATGCATAAGTGTATCATAATGCGTGAGGGCTGATGAATGGCGTGGCCAACAAATAGAGCAGATTAAAAGTGGTCCAGCGTGCCTGGGTGGTCACAGCCTGCTCCAGGTGGGCCTCAGGGAGAGGCACTGATGCAAAAGGGGGAAGTTCACTGGAGAGAGCAGAAGAGGACGTCCCAGGCACAGAGAGCCAAGTTCCAGTGAGCTCAGAAAACTAGATGTTCACCTGGGTGGACAGGGAGAACGAGAGAAAGACAAGAAACAGAGTGGTGGGTGTTACAGGCTACCCTGGGTACTTGGGAGACAGAGACAGAGGCAGAGATAAAGGCAGAGGCAGAGGCAGAAGGCCTCTAAGTTTAAGGCCAGTCTGCGCAAATTTTTCTCAAAAATAAGTTTTAAGGGAAAAGGTCTGTAAGGATAGTTCTGTTGGTGAAATACTTGTCTGCTAAGCACCAAAACATGAATTTGATCCCCAGAACCTTTTTTTTTTTTAAAAAAGTTCATATGGTGGCAAAGACTTATAACACAGATTTCATAGTGTTCTCTAGCCACCAGCCTAGTGAGTCCTGGACTGTGCGAATTATGGGTCAGGAAACTACCTGCTAGAAGAAGGAAAATGAGAAGGAGGAGGAGGAAGAGGAGAAGGAAGAAGGCAGCCACATCTGAGAAACAATACCCAAGGTTGTCCTCTGTCCTCTGCACACAGTCACACACAAAATTTTTTAAAAGAGGGGCTGGGGATTTAGCATGGTAGTGTAAGAAACATTAAATATCAGTCTTTTTCTATCAAACATGGTTAAACTTGTGTTTATGGCAAGGAACTCAAAATATTGTGTCTCTCTCATTATGCAAATGTTTAATGCCCCTCCCCCTGACCCGGTCCCATCCTCAGACCTTAAGTGACTAACGTGACCAAACTCTCTCCTCTTTCCTTTATTTCCTTTGTGCGGGAGTCTTTTAAAACCATCCAGTCTTGAAAGACTGTGAGGTCCCACCCCAGCCAATGGGAAAAAGAATCACACCGTGAAAGTGCACTTCCCGCCATGGTGTGCGCCCTCTTCCGAGCACACCCTCTTGATCAAGAAGGTTTTGCTCTCTGGAGACCCTTCAGCTGGAGTTTATTTCTAATGTAGAGCTCTTGTTTATCATGTACCAAACTCTGGGCTCCATCTTCAGTGCTGCTAAGGAGAAAAGATGAGGTCAGGAAGTCAGCCCCGTGGAAGAAGAGGATGCAGTGGGGATGAGCCTTGGGGACAGTGTTAGTGTCCATTGTCACATAGCAACTGTCCCCAAAACCCTACAGCTGAAACAAGAGCATATTCCCCTGAGTTAGGAATCTGGACACAGAAGAGCCCTCTGTGTCAGTCTCTCCGGGGCTGAAATCCAGGTGCTGGCTGGGACTAAGTCATGTCAAGGCACATCTGCAGAAGGAAGGACCCCTCACATGACTGTGGACTTTGCTGTGCCAGCATCTCAGCAACCTCAGAAGCAACAGTCAAGCTGGACACAGCAGTGCACACCCAGCAGTTAGGAGGCCAAGGTAGGAAGATTGGAAGTTCAAGGCTAGCCTAGAAATTAGCCAAGGCTTGTTAATCCCACTGAGTGAGAATACGACCACCACCACAATTCTTGAGACATATTTGAAGCAAGCTTTATTAAATACTGGCTTTATTAAATAGCTAGGATCCCAGAGTATAGTGGCAAGTCACATTTGTCATGGCAAACAACTTTGAAAGCTGTGCCTTTCAAAGGCAAAACCCACAAGGCTACATATTTCCCACCTTAGTTCAATCATGGGCAAGCATGCATCCCAACGTACTTCTTGTTATGTATCTCCTAAATACGTGTGATCTAGCATCCATCCTGTGCAGCTGTATGTAGCCAAGCTTGGTTTTGTTTGTTTGTTTGTTTGTTTAGCCAAGCTTGCTTACAGAAGCTAATACACGGCTTCTTATCTTACATGAACAGTCCACAGCATTCTAGGACGTTTTCTGACCTTGGGCAAATGGGGTTTACAGGTTAGAGATGTTTTTGTTTCATGGATCTCTTGAGCACAGTAATTTAAATTAAAAACATAACTTTAGACATCACAGACCGTCTCCTAAACTAAAATGTAAAAAGGCCCTTTTTAAAGGGTGACAGGGTCTCAAAAATAAGAGTCTGGAGTGGTCAAGGCTGGCTTCTATCCCCAGCCGCAGAGGGGAGGTAAAAACGGTATAGCCAGCAAGGTGGGTAAAGCATTTGTTTTGAAAGCCTGAAAAAAAAATGAGTTCAATCTTCGTGGTAGTTTGAATAGTTATGGCCCCTGTAGACTCACGAGTTTCAGTGCTTGGCCCGTAGGGAGTGGCACTTATTGAAGAAGGTATGAGGTTGTTAGACGAAGCATGTCATTGTGGGGACACGCTTTGCAATCTCATATGCTCAAGCTCTATCTAGTGTGGTGTGTAGTCTCTGTCCAGTTACCTGAGGAGCCAGATATAGAACCCTCAGCTCCTTCTCCAGCACTGTGGCTGCCTGCATGTCGCCATGCCTCCTACCACGCTGATAACGGACCAAACCTCTGAAAGTGTAAGCCAGCCCCAACCAAATGGTTTCCTTGATAAGAGTTGATGTGGTCATGGTGTCTCTTCACAGCAATAGAACACTGGCTAAGACACACACACCACTACCCCCACCCCCAGTATTGTTTGCAAAGAACAACATGCAAAGGAACAGATGTCAGTCTGCAGGGACGGTTCCGGCCTTCGCTGCCTCATCAGACGAGGGAGGCGCTGTGTAGTTTCCCAGCTTGGCTCTCTGCCCCTGGAGGTTCCCCGGAAAGCAAATATCCTAAGAGAAATTCCTTTTCTGACCAAGCTACGAAAGAAGAGCTCCAGTCGTACAACTAAGATCACTGACTCAGTCAGTGTGTAAGAAGTCCAGACCAATGCTTGGCTCCGCCTATTGTATGTTCACAACACGCATCACTCTATAACCCTAAAACAGGGTGGAGGTTATTTCTCCCCACTAGGAAGAACGTAATTCCAGAGCAGATGGCAGCTGGGGTGCTCTGATCTGTTCAGTTCTAAGATCGTCTACCTAGAGATAACATCAGGCCTCACAGGCTGAGGGTTCTCTTTAAAGCTGTCCCCCATACACACAGAGGTCAAGATTAAGTCCCAGGTAGTCGCAGCACCTCTGACATACATTCTATATATCAAGGTTTCTACAAGCTCTCCTTGAGTTCAGACAGTTTGCATCAGTGCTCACCAGGGGCAGCACTTACTGGCCTAGTATAAAGGATTCTTACAAAGGATGAAGACTCACAGAGCAAGGAAAGGAAGAAATGGCCAGGGCTTCTGTTATAGAAGCAGATCAGAGTCTCGAGGACAGATACTGGAGTTTCCAGGTTGTTGTGTGGATAGTCACAGGAAAGCAAATAGATTATTAAAAGGTATCTTAGTTAGGGTTTTTAGACACCACGACCATGGCAACACTTCTAAAGGAAAGCATTTAGTTGGAGCTGGTTTACAGTTCAGAGGTTTAATCTGTTGTCATCATAGGGACACATGATGGCATGGAGGCAAACATGGTGCTGGACAAGTATCTTAGAGTTCTATATCCAGAGCCACAGGCAGCAAGAAGAGAGTGACACTGGCCTGGCTTGAGCTTTTGAAACCTCAAAGCCCACCCCTCAGTGACACACTTCTTCCTATGAGGCCACAGTTCCTGATAGTGCCACTCCCTATGAGCAATGGGGGCCATTTACATTCAAACCACCAACAAGTACAGAGAGGATTAGAAGTGTGCCGGGCCGCACAGGTGATCTGGCTATAGGACGGCTAAAAGGGAAGATGGATAAAGCAGGGTCCACAGAGACATTTTGCTATTGTGTGGGTTACTAAAAAAGTACCTGCCTCTCCTAAGCTGGGATCACAGGAGTGATCGCTAGCTTGATTGAAGTTCAGGGAAAACACAGGCTACCTCTCTCTCTACACACTCTAGGTTAATCTCTGGGTCCTCCTCCTCCACTGATCTCTTGTATCCTGCCTTACTTCCTCATAGCACCCTCCAGAAACCTCCAGGTGTTCATTTCTCCAGAAGCTCCTGAGCCCCGCCTTCTGAGTGTTCCCCGAGTGTCAGAGCACACTGTGTCACCTACATAGATGGATAGATTGTGTCTTTCCATAACACCTGAGTTTTTGAATAGTGACAAATCTAATCCAGCCTCCGTCTTCCAGGTGATCGATAGACACCCAACCTACCTCGGAGATGCTACTAGACAGCTCATATAAAAGAGTGCTACCACATCAGAGGGTCTAAGGATTTCGGGGCTATACACCAGAAAACTGAGGTGAAGACCAAACATTTATATTGCAAAGTCATATACATTGACATGTGATTTACCATTCTCCAAAGAAATTAAGTTTAAAAATCCTCTCTAATGAGTCTACAGATGGTTAGAAACTAACTAGAAGAGTATTGAATGTGGTAAGAAGAAATTGAAGATGGAGACACAGAGACTCTCGAGATGAGACACCCCTTCCAAAAGACTCCTGGGAGCTTTGGCCAAGTCAACGACTGGTTAATCCCTTGATGGATTTATATTGTGGTGGTGTTGATACAAGAACACAACTCTTACCTCAAAAGAGATAGGAGATAGTTTATTCTGGAGCAAAATGTGAGTGGTCATGGCCAGGAAATACAGATTCAAGTTCCCCAAATTCTACATTCCAACATAGAAGTAGTTTCATGAAGGTCCCACAGTAAGAGAGCAAAGACAGTCACAAATGGGAATCTCGGAGACGGGCTACAGCAAGGCAGACGAAAGTCCTAGCCCTTTCAACTAATAGAAACTTGAGGCTTGTCCATCAATTTCAAAGGACTTTTAATCGTTTAATCACAGGGTGTTAGGTTTGAAATGTAGATGAGCAAGGCATGGCTGTTTAGAGAGTAAAGATAGCCCAAGATAAAATGCAAGTAGGCTCTGGGCCTGCGACATTCCAACTTCTTTACTTCACTGGAGTGATAATCAGTTATCCTCTGCAGACACAGCCTCTTTCCAGGAACTGCTCACAATGGCACTTTGGGGAAGTGACAGAAAATTTAGAAAGTGGGACGCAGGAGGTTGGGGACAGGCCTTTAAAGATCTGTCTTGAAAACTTCTTTGGAGAATCTACCAGAGAACTACCCAAATTCCCCCTGAGTGAAGATAATCTGTCTTGGGGAAACCGTCTTCCTTGGCTAACTGCAGCTTTGGCTGTGCATAACACACAAGGTAGGTAGGGAATACTCAGACAGCTGAGAAGCCAAACCAGCCTTTACAACCAGGGTCTGAGGTGTCACAGTCAGGGGATCTTTCCATGCTGGAGGGTACATCTCAAGGGGACAGGTCTTGTCTTTCTGTTCAACAGGAGGTGAGCCACTGCGTCCTGCCACACACCAGCTTCACTGTGCTACTCCGCATGACGCAGAAGCAACGGAGCCCAATCAAATATTTCCCCTTTTGAATAGTTTCAGCGCAAGTCTTCTGTTGTGCAATGAAAGCTCTTTAATATCCCACCTTTCTTTTTTTTTTAAAGGTTTATTTATTTATTTGTTTGTTTGTTTATTTATTTATTTAATGTATATGGATACACTGTCTTCAGACACACCAGAAGAGGGCATCAGATCCCATTACAGATGGTTGTTTAGCCACCATGTGGTTGCTGGAAATTGAACCCAGGACCTCTGGAAGAGCAATCACTTAACCACTGAGCCATCTCACCAGCCCCCACCCTCCTTTCTTTTTGTATCTAACCTAACCTTCTCTGTACTTCCCAGAATGCACCTCCCAAGTTTAGCCAACTTCTAGACTCCAATAGGGAAAGAAAGCTACAGGGAACATCTGATTCTTAAAGGAAAGATTTCTCCTCTGAGCCATAGCCCACTGAACTGATTACTCTTCTATTGCTTTGATAAAATACCATGAACAAGGCATATCTTGTAGAAGGAAGGTTTATTTGGCTTGTGGTTCTACAGGGATGAGTCCATGGTGGTGGAGGGGGTGTGTAGGGGTGGGTGGGTAGGAGGGAGCACAGCATCAAGCAGCCGACATGGTGATTGGAGCAGAAGCTGAGACCTCAGGTAACAAATGTATGGGGGTTGGAGGGTGTGATGCAAGACATCTGAAACCTCAAAACTCTCTTCCAAGGACAGACATATTTCCTCCAGCTAGGCCACAACTCCAAAACCTACCCAAAAAGGGCCACCAATTCTGGACTGAGCCTAGGGAGGGAATATTCACATTCAAATCACCACACCCACCTATGGAAGGTCCCAGCAACAAGGTTGCAAAGTGTATTGCCTTAAAGTGATCTTTCATTGTTTAATTATCAAAGGTTGTGTAACTTCTTCTACAATGGAGCATGTGATTCAGGAAAACATGAACCCATGTTCACAGGTCATAGAAACTCATAATAGGAAATAGTATAAGAAAATAAGAAATATTTTCGGGGTTTCCTTTAAAGTAACATTATTGTTTTATGTTAGCACACAATAGCACCAGCACCACCGGCTTCACCTCCTCTTCCTCCTCCTCCTCCTTTTTTTCCTCTTCCTCCTCTTCTTCTTTTCTTTTCAACAGAGTCTCTACACAGTACTGGCTATCCTGAATTTCACTATGTAGGCTAGTAGACCAGGCTGGCCTTGAACACACAGAGGTCAGCCTGTCTCTGGCTCCCAAGTCCTGGAATTAAAGGCTTGTGCCACCATACCTAGGCCCCAATTTTTTTTAAAGGTTTTTCATTTTAAATAACAACAACAAAACAAAACAAAACAAAACAAAACAAAACCCTCCTGCTCTTGGCCTTCATATACAAGACTCACTTGGAAAATCCCAAGGAGTCCCTTTCAAGTCCATACGGTGTGTCGGGGCCTTTGGCTTCCTGGTCAATGACTCTCAGACAGGCTACACTCAGAAAACAAAGAGAATTCAGCTGCTAAGAGCACGGAGGGTAGACGCAGCCTCTGTTCAACACTCTGGAGAAAGTGGCAGGCCTTGCAGCCCTGGAGGCTGAAGCAAGAGACCCAGAAAGTGCAAGAGACTGAAGCAAGACGATATGGCAATCACTTCCCGTTGCTTCCTCGGTTCCGAACACTCGGGCCTTTCCCCCCTGTCTTCTTGCTCCCAGGGGTCTCCAGGCTCAGGGCCTTTGCTTAGAATGTCTCCTCCCACACATCAAGCCCCTTCTAGAAGCTCAGAGCTCTCTTCAGCTCTTGCAGGAGGCTCAAATGCCGCTTCTCAGTAAGGCCCACCCTGACGACCCTCCCCCTGAAGACCCTCAGGAGCACCTGTCCCAGTGCCTACCTCCCCCCTTCTTCCAGCTCCCTTAATTTTTCTCTAACCCTCGCCCTCTCCCCCAGCATTTTCCATATTTGTTTTTATTGGTCACTAATGCCTGTCAATCATCTGGAGTAGCACCCGGGACATAGCAGGCACTTGAGAAACTTTTCTCAGGTGGTGAATAAATGTATCCAATAGTTAGGCCTGACTGCGGCCTAGGCCTGTGGTTCTTACCTCTACTTTACAGGGTTAGCAAAAAAGTCACAGGGTCAAGGCTAGGACACTTAGCAAGGTTCTGTCTCGAGATAAAAAAGGGGTGGGGGAGAGCTAAGTGATTTCAAAACTGCTCAAGGACTGACTGGCGAGACCGGATGTGTGTGTGTGCGTGTGTGTGTGTGTGTGTGTGTGTGTGTGTGTGCAAGCGTGTGTGCGTGCACGCAGTGGGTAAAAGCACAAGCCTACGACCTGAGTTCTGTCCATCCCAGGAACCCACAGAAGAAGAAAAAGCGATGAAAATGTCAAAGAGCCTTGAAGCTGACAAAAAATACAAAACAAAACAAAAAGGCGAGGCACAGCCACTCTGAAGCAGAGGAGGTGAGGGAGGGACAGGAGCAGGAAGAGCCGTTGGGATGCCTTGGGCCAGAGGAATGAGGACCAAAGCCACGCCCACCTCTCAAGCCTGCCAAACTCAATCTCGTCGGCGCTCCCACTGGCTGGTGGGCATCACTGGGCACAGGAGCCCGGGCTGGGGTTCGCTTTACCCCCTCAATCATCCCGACCTTTCTTAGTTTTCTTTTCCTCCTTCTTGGTTCCGGACAGAATAGTTTCCACGCCGCGTCTATCCCCGAGTGGCGTTTCTGTGAGAACGAGGGATGGAGGTTCTGGGTGGGACTTTTGGGCAGCCACGGCCATGGTCATTCTAGGCAGGAAGGGAGGGTGCGGAGCTGAGTGGGGAATTCTGAAAGGTACACAGAGGGAAGAGGAGAAGATTGTGGCAGAAGGGAGAAGTGGCTTTGGCATCTAGAATACCTAGCTATCAACCACCAGCCTCTATTGGTGCTGGGAAACTCTGGTATTTAGGTCTCTGTCCCCCAAGCAGAGGTCCCTTCTTCCCCTGGGGTGACCCATTAGGACCAGAGACCTGCATGCCTGGGGCACTGATGCTGACTGAGCCTCCAGCCTCCTCCTCTCCACCTCAAGCTGTTCAGCTCTCCCTCCAGAGTCCTCTCCCCACCAATCCAGCCTGCTCAGAGCTTGGGAGTTCTCCTGGCTGCTCTGCATGAGTAGTTCCTGAGCCTTTATTCTTGGTTTCCACTCTGCAAGGCTGAAACAGTCTCCACTTCCATCGGTCAACTTTCACCCAGTGTTCCTTTTTCATTGTATATTATTATTATTTTAGGTGTTGCTTTTTGGTTATCCTGGAACTCTCTGTGTAGGGCTGGACAGAGACCCACCTGTCTTTGCCTGTCACATGCTGAGATCACCAGCAGGCCTATCTATCCCCTCCCCCTTCCTGTTTTTTTTAAGTCTGGTTTTTTTCTAAAGGTTTATTTATTTATTTAAATATTTATCCATTTATTATATGTAAGTATACTGTAGCAGTCCTCAAACACCCCAGAAGAGGGTATCAGATCTCATTACAGATGGTTGTGAGCCACCATGTGGGTGCTAGGAATTGAACTCATGACCTCCGGAAAAACAGTCAGTGCTCTTAACCACTAAGCCTTCTCACCAGCCCCGCCCTTTCCCCTACTTTTAATGCTGTTGCAGAGCTATCTTCGAAGCCTCCTCCTCCTCCTTTACTCTGTGGATTGCCTGCCTCACTTACTGACAGACTGGAATCCCCTGGCCCCTGACTGGACACACACAGTGGGCACCTGTGAGTATATTCCTGTTCAGTGAGAAACAGACACAAAGTTCTATGACCTACCACTGTCTCAGACTTTAACAGTATCTGCTGACTCCTTGAGGACCAAGATAAAAGTAGCACGGAGCTGTCACTTAAGTTAAGCACTCAGCTAGGATGCATAAAACCCTGCTTCTGTACCCTCTGGCTTCTGCAAGCCAGATGTGGTGAATCCCAAGTTCAAGGTATCCTCAACTACTTGCTAATTTCAGACTAGCCTGGGATATACCAGATTATAACCAAAAGGAGCAAATAGAAGGAATAAAAAAAAGGAAAGGTAAAATTATACAGTGTTGCCAGCTACTGGATACATGTATCCAATCCAACTCAATTCATAGATTAATGCTCAGGACACGACTACTGTTACAGGGCTCTGATTCAGCCACTTACTATTTAGCTTAAAAGGAAAACCGTTTTATACAAGAGCTCGGGCCCTAAAGGGTGGAGGGAGTTATGGCCCTTAAAGCTCCTCTTTGGGAAACTCATAGGGAGAAAGAAAAAAAATGTTCAGTCTCCTGTTTGCTGCTGTTTCCTCCTCCCCCCCCCTTCTCCCTCCCTTGTCCTCCCTCCTCCCCTCCTCTCCCCCCTCCTCTTCTTCCTCTTCTTCCCCTCCTTCTCCTCCTCCTCCTCCTCCTTCTTCCTCCCAGACAGCTGTACTCAGTCCCCACATCACTGGGCTAGTGTCTGTATGTTTGTGTATATTTAGGGTTTCCACTTTGTTTTATGATACAAAGTCTTGTCGTGTTGCAAGCCTAGACTGGAACTCTTTCCTCCATCTCCTGATTGCAAGTAAGTGTCACCAAGCTTCACCAGGGAGCTCTATGGAATGACTCAGTACTTTTCCTCAGACAGACTTCTCACCAGTTTGGGACCTTTGTGTTTGCAGAGGCACAGCTAAGAAGTAGGAAGAGCTTCACATGTACTCCAGCTATCTGAAGGTCACCTGTTGTTTTGAGCTCTGTAAATTCCAACAAGTGTTTAGATATAGGTGTGGCCTCCAAAATTAGAATAGCAGGCACCGGGAGGGGCCGTCCTGAACAAAGGACTACTCACAAAGGAGTGGCATTTGCTTTGTCTTGACCTGCCTTCCATGGTAGGGTAACCCCACTCACTTGACAGGCGGAGGTGGTGTACACCTTTAATCCTAGCACTCTGGAGGCAAAGGCAGATGGTTCTCTGTGAGTTCAAGGCCATCTTGGTCTAAAGCCAAAGCAAAGCCAGGCAGTGGTTGTGCACGCCTGTAATCCCAGCATTCTGGGAGGCAGAGGTGGAGGATTTCTGAGATCGAGGTCAGCCTGGTATACAGAGTGAGTTCCCGGACAGCCAGGGCTACACAGAGAAAACCCTGTCTCAAAAAAAACAAGTCCAAAAAAAAAAAAGGAAAAAAGAAAGAAAGAAGGAAGGAAGGAAAGAAAGAAGAAAGGAAGGAAAGAAGGAAGGAAGGAAAGAAAGAAGAAAGGAAGGAAAGAAGGAAGGAAGGAAAGAAAGAAGGAAGGAAAGAAAGAAGGAAGGAAAAAGGAAGAAAGAAAGAAGGAAAGAAGGAAGGAAGGAAAGAAGGAAGGAAGGAAAAAGAAAGAAAGAAAGAAAGAAGGAAGGAAGGAAGGAAGGAAAGAAAGAAAGAAAGAAAGAAAGAAAGAAAGAAAGAAAGAAAGAAAGAAAGAAAGAAAGAAAGAAAGAAAGAAGGAAGGAAAAAGCAGCCGGGCAGTGGTGGCGCGTGCCTTTAATCCCAGCACTTGGGAGTTCAAGGCCAGCCTGGTCTACAGAGTGAGTTCCAGGACAGCCAGGGCTACACAGAGAAACCCTGTCTCGAAAAAACCAAATCCAAAAAATTGGAAAAAAAAAAAAAGAAAGAAAGAAAAAGCAAAAGGTAGCAAAAAGGAAATTTAAAAAAGAAAGCAGGATTTATCTTGGCTCACAGTCTAAGAGTACAGTCCACTGTGACAGAGAAAGTATAGTGATGTGGGTGACCTCACTGTGTGCAGAGGCATGGGGAAACATTACATCTGCGCTCAGAGATCAGAGAAAACAATTCGATGTTCACACCACACCCAGGGTGGGTCTTCCTCAGTCAAAACTCTAGAAATTCCTTCATATACTTACCAAAAAGGTCTATCTTTTAGACAATTCTAAATCCAATTACATTGACAAGGAAGACTCATGGTTTAATCTAGTATCTAGAATAGTAGCCTAGTAGCCAAAGGAAGAGGAGGAGGAGGAGGGGGAAGAGGAAGAAAAAGAAGAGGAGGAGGAGGAAGGAGGAGGAGGAGGAGGAGGAGGAGGAGGAGGAGGAGGAGAAGAAGAAGAAGAAGAAGAAGAGGAAGAGGAAGAGGAAGAGGAAGAGGAAGAAGAGGCAATTGAACTGGGTGCTGAAGGTAGAACTTGACTCAAAGATGGAAGGCAACCTCAATGAAAGGCAGATCTGGGAAACAGACAAACAAGAGGGTTCACAGAGCGCCATGGGCTGCCAACAGAGCTCTCTGACCCTAACCTTTAAAGGGTCTCAGCCTCATGTGGAGAGTTCAGAGGATGGCCCAGAACCCCTGAGACGTGAACCCCACTGAGCAAGGGAGAAGAGTGAGAACAGATGTGTCTGGTAAGAATAAATCTAGTTACGCTGATGCTGGGTCGAGAGAGGCTGAACAGAAGGAAGATTCATGCAGAGGCCCCTCTCACCTGCAACCCCAGCACTTCATGGAAGAATGCAACAGTGGGAAGACAGGCACTTCTAGACGCAACTGCAAATGATGATCTCTGGAGCAGGAGTTTCAGCGTGTGGAGTGGCGGCTTACCTCAGCCTACTACCTCCATCTTCAGAGCAGTGCTTCTGGGCCTCATTGCCCACTCAAATCCCTTAGAGACTTGTTGAGATCCTAGCCCCAGACCGACGTCCTCAGAATGCTTGGGAAAATCTCTGGGTTAATCACCATTTACTAAGGAATAAAGCTTTTCTTTTTCTTTTTTTCAAGATTTATTTTTTTAATGTAATGTATGTAAGTACAGTGTTGCTCTCTTCAGACATACCAGAAGAGGGCACCAGATCCTATTACAGATGGTTGTGAGTCATCATGTGGTTGCTGGGAATTGAACTCAGGACCTCTGAAAGAGCAGTCAATGCTCTTAACCATTGAGCCATCTCTCGAAACCCCTGGAATAAAGCTTTTCTAATGAGGGTTGGGAGGAGCACAAATCTATGGGTGTAACTATTAGTCACTAGGAATCAGTTTAATACTGGCCATTTGGCAGAATGGTAGCAGATTCTCCCCTAGTACCTAGGACCCTACAAACAATGGATTCTTGGCCCCATAACAGTGCCAGGTGTGGCTTCATCCTGTGGGCAGGCCTTAAATCCAGTCAAAACATGGCTGGTTGCTTCCATGGCATTGCCACTGTTGCACCGGTGGGTACGTCTTGCCAGGCCGGTCTCATTAATAAAGCTCTCAGAGATTATGGTTGGGTAAGACCGATGATCTCTTTTTCTCTAAGAGCATGTGTCACATCTTCTGACTCTAGGAAAGCTAGAGGGGAGAGACAAGACCTCTAGGTGAGTTCCGGCTCCCTTTACCCATGCTCTAAGACTCAGCTGTACCTGTCTTCAGCCACAGGGTCTTGTCATCAAGTTCTGAAGAGTACAGAGTACTGGCGATACTCTATAACGTTCATGTCCAATACTCTATGGGACCTCACTGACCCATGACTCCTAAAGAGGAAAGTCATTCTTGGCACTGAGACTTTTGTGTTTGTTCATCTGAGGTGTCTAGTGGGGACTTTGTGCTTTGTTATAGAGTAACTACATAATTTATTTTTTCTATAGGTGAATGCATATACTTTATAAAGTTTCTACAGTAGTCAAGGTGCAGAGATTGTGGGATGCTCAGCCCTTAAGGGGCTATCTCTATATCACATCTCCTTCCCCCAGACCCCCAAGGCTCAGGAATCATTGAGGAAGAAACAGCAGAAAGGCTGTAGAAAGACTGTCAAAGCTGGAGGCAGTGGATGTCTGTGGGACCAGGGTACTGTGGAACTGGGAGGAGCCAGTCTGGAGCAGGAGTGAGGTCAAGTTATGGAGAGTGGTAGGAGTGAGGACCACTCCCTCCCTGGTCCTGGATCTGCACATCCTGGACCTCCTGCTTCTCCACCACAGAAGGTCAGGCTCAGAAGGTCAGTCCCTGCCAGGTTAAGCTTCCTTTCTTATAAGGTCACGTCCAGCACGCACCTGGAATTCCACTTTATGCAAATAAGGTATTCCCAATACCCCAGCCCTAGCCAACGATGTACACTCACCTCAAAAGCTTCTACTCAGTCCCCAAAGATTTAAATAGCCTTTGTTTCCTCCACCCCCCCAAAAAAAGAGCTGTTCATTGAAGCCTGCCTCCAGAGAAGCCTGTTTCTCGCTGCACTCGCTGGATATCAAAGGTCCCCATCATCCAGCCCCCATCCCTCTCCCCAGGCCTTTCCTGCATCGTGCATCCTCCCCTCAGGAACTCCTGCCTGAGCTGTCCAAGCTGACTGAGCGCAGGGGAAGTGGAGGTTGAACCACAGAGCACTATGAGGAAGCCATAGGATTCGAACCCAGCTGGCAGTTGCACATAGGAATTCATAGTGACCCTGACATCATGCACAAGACATACAAAAGCTCAAATCAGGCAAAAGCTCAGCACGGGTAGCTGAGGTTCAGGGTAACAGGGAGGTTCCACCCCTAACTGAGGAAATATTGGCCACTGGTAGCTTCTGAGGGAGGAATCTGTTTACAGATATGTCCTGGTAAGTGGCTATGCCCTGGGTAGGTCAACTGCCCCACAGAGGAGGGTCACACATTCAAAAATATATCAGCAACACAAACTGGACTAGACAGGGCAGGGCAGGCACAAAATTGGGTGGGTAGAGATGGGTTGGGTCTGAGAGGAGTTGGGGAGGGAAGGTGACTATGATCAAAATACATCTAAAGGAATTCTGAAATAACTACTTTTTTGTTTGTTTTGTTGTTGTTTGTTTGGTTGGTTTTTCAAGACAGGGTTTTTCTGTGTAGTCCTGGCTGTCCTGGAACTCACTTTGTAGACCAGGCTGGCCTCGAACTCAGAAATCCGCCTGCCTCTGCCTCCCAAGTGCTGTGATTAAAGGCGTGCACCACCACTGCCTGGCAACTTATTTTATGGTTAAAAATATTTATGGGCTGGAGAGACAGCTCAGTGTTTAAGAGCACTGAGTGTTCTTCTGAAGGTCCTGACTTCAAATCCCAGCAACTACATGGTGGCTCACAACCATTTGTAATGAGATCTGATGCCCTCTTCTGGGGTGTCTGAAGACAGCCACAGTGTACTCACATATAATAAATAAATAAATCTTTTAAAAATATATTTATTTTCATAATATTTTCTTTTTCTTTTCTTTTCTTTTTTTTTTTTTGTTTTTTGTTTTTTGTTTTTTTTCTAGACAGGGTTTCTCTGTGTAGCCCTGGCTGTCCTGGAACTCTGTAGATCAGGGTTGCCTCAAACTCAGAAATGAACCTGCTTCTGCTTAAAGGCGTGCACCTCCACTGCCCGGCTTGATAGTCTACTCATAAGTCAGTACAGGCTCCTCTGTCACAGATCTATTGAAATGACATCTTTCTTATCCAGCCGGAGTACATACCTTCCTTGTTGTATTGTGTCCAAATCCAGATGACCAAACAGTCCTTTATCCCCAAAGTAGGCTTCAAAACAACGGTCCAAGCATCCCAGCATCTGCACCCCTCATAAATCCCAGGTAAATCACCAGAGGAATAAAGCCCCAGCGGATGGCGAACTGGCCAAGAACTGGCCAAGAACTGGCCGCCCTTGAGGAGCAGCGGCAGCAGCCTCTGGCTTCTTCACTCAGCTTCACCATTGTGACAGCCAGAGGAATGAGGAGTCCCCACCCAAATAACTACGTCTCCCACTGCAGAAAGGAGGTCTGCAGAGATAGCTCAGCAGGTAAGAGGACCCGTTGCTCTTCCAGGGGATAGCTAGCGCATACATGACAACTCACAACTGTCACTGCAGTGCCAGGGGACCCAGTGCCCACTTCTAGCCTCTGTGGGCACCTGGCACACATGTGGTACATAAAATAAATAAGTCTTTAAAAATGTGGTTGCAGAAAAATAAATGTAAAGAAGTGATGATGATGGTGATGATGATGATGATGATGATGATGACGACGATGATGACAACGTCGATGAAGAGCAGCTGTGTCATCACTGACTGTAGCAACAACGTTGAGACTCACAAATGGGCTCTCACTGACTCTCACATGGGCTCCTTAGTCTGCGTTTAGCATGTCTCCCAAGAGATTCAGGCCCACTCTGTTGACAGGGAATTGGGCACCGTATCAAAAGCAACTGACCCCAATCTGTAGGTGTGGCCCTTTAAACTTGCAGAGGGTGATATTTGGTGGCCAGAGACCAGGGTGACAAAGACAGCCAACAGGGAGAAAGAGAAGCACTCTGGAAGTCTCTCCAGGCACCCAGGGGCAGCAGGCAGGCACAGAGGGGAACAGTACCTGGATGGAAAATAGTTCCTCCTTCCAGTGTCAATAACTGTGTTCCTCACACGCCCTAAAGTGGGGGGGGGGGGCATTCACACTTCACTTCTAGACCACTACCACACTCCACACCCCACAGCCCCTACACCCCACCCTGAAATATTTGAAGTCTCAATGCTAAAGGCAGAGGTCTAAGGCAAAAGCCTCTCATCTCAGTCTTTCTCAACCTCGTTTCCTCCCTCTTTCTTCTTTTCCCCCTCCCTCCGCCTACTCCTCTTCCACCCTTCCTCCTCACCCTCCTCCTCCTTTCCCCCTCCTCTTCATCTTCTTCTTTTTCTTCCTCTCCTTCAACAATTCTTCTTCTTCCTCCTCCTCCAAAGCACATAGCTGAGAACAGTCTTGAACTCCTGATGTTGTGGGGTATCCACCAGAGAAGACAACCTGGGCATGGGTTTAAGCCAATAGAAATTTTATTAGCTACACAGGCATTCAGGATCCCATAGTGTAGCCCCAAGTCTCTCTCAGGGTGAGCTTTTAAGCGCACACACACACACACACACAAATAGTCCTGGGCTGACATACTTCAGTCAGCCAGAAGCAGAACTATAGAAGCCAAAAAGCAAGGTTAGAGCGTTTAGCCCTTCCAGGGACTATGGACTTGGATGGATTAGGTCTTTGTTTTCGGTTTTGGCAGGTGCTGCTGCCTACGTGCTGTTTTACAGCCAGAGCGGCTCTTCCATCATGGAGTCGGTTGTGCTACGGTCTGGGGCCTGTTACACTGGCCCTCCTGATTCTGCTTCCCAATTACAGACATGCACCACCACACTCACTCAAGCTTACCCTCTGAGCTCAGACTTTCTCAGCCACTGTATGGGAACAGTAACAGTACTTATGCCCTCGTGTCCTGTGAAGACTGCCTGAGATAATTAATTCCTGTAGAGCCATTGGGACAATACCTAGCTTACACGGGGTGCCCTGTAAAGTACATGTGTATACACGCACAGAGATCTGTATGGTTCGTGTATTAATTATGACTTTATATCTAAAATATACATATATAATTATATTACGTTACTGTATACAATGTTTGGGTGCTCTGTGCTAGACGTTACTTTGGGCGCTTCCAAGTTCCTCTTGAGTGGGAAGCCATACCTAGGTCCTGGGCATCTGGGAATCACCTCTTCCCAGGCATGGTGGCTCATTGTGAGGCCCTCCCAGGATCAACCAGATCTCCCAATTTACCATCCACAGGGGCTGAGCCAGCCTCAAGCCCTGTTAACTTCTAAACCTGAAGCCAAGAAAAGGGCTAGGTGTGGGGTGGGGAGCTTCTGCTCTTTCTGACTTTAAGCAGAGGTGAGAACACTCTTGGGGGTCCAGGGAACTGGCCAGGCTCCATAGCTCCCCCAGTGGTTGGATAGTGGCAAATTTTCCTCCGATGCTCCTCCTGCGGTCCAGCCCTAGCACATCCCATGCCAGCCTCGGGCCTTGAAGCCCTGGACCTTGGAGAGGGAAGCAATCCCTGGCCCCGCGGAGAGAGGGCACACGAGGCCCGCGGGAAGCCCCACTACTCCAGAGGGCTGGCCCTAGGCTCCTGCAGAGCCCCAGGTTCATACCAGAGGGGTGACTGGGGCGGGATCCCGCGGGCAGGGAGCGGCCGCGCTGGGAGAGAGGACCCGAGGGGCGCCGGAAGCCTCGGAGGCTGACTCATCCTCCTGCCTCTGACTGTCTCCGCAGCCTCCCAGGCCACACCGAGCGCCCCAAAGGGCGCGCCCCCTGGAGGCCACATCAGAAAGCGCAGCCTGGGCCCCTGGTTCCGAGTTCGATGTCTCTTAGGAGAAAGCAAAGCACAAACACTCCCTTATCAGTTGGTTTTCATCTCCTTCGATCGCCCCGCGGGGGCGCGACACTAAATATAAGCATATGAGCACCTAGAAGGCTCACAATTCGGGCACAAGTGAATTGTTTGCCTGGTCCCAACCTAATGCATCCTAACTGCCGCCCCCTCAGACTGGGTTAATGTGCTCATTTCATTGATGAACTAACTAGTGACCCCCAGCGGATGAAAATGACCAACATTTACCCAATACCTTTGCGCAGAGCCCTTAATCTCTGAAGGAAGTAGATATTATTACCCTACCTGTCTTCAGAAAGCAAATGAAGATTTAAGCAATGGCACTACCACCATTTGTAGTTTGTTTATGGTGGGTTTTTTGTTTTGTTTTGTTTTGTTTTGGATTTGGTTTTTTCGAGACAGGGTTTCTCTGTGTAGCCCTGGCTGTCCTGGAACTCACTCTGTAGACCAGGCTGGCCTCGAACACAGAAATCTGCCTCTCTGCCTCCCAGAGTGCTGGGATTACAGGCATGCGCCGCCACCACCCAGATTTATAGTGGGTTTTTGATGTTGTTGTTATTTTAGAGACAGGGTTTCTCGTTGTAACAGCCCTGCTGCCCTGGAACGCTTTGTAGACCAGGCTGGCCTTGAACTCACAGAGATCACAGTGCTGGGTAAAGAAAGAAGTGAGTCACCACGCCCAGTGTACACTCAGTTATGTAAGCAACGCTTTCATTTAATCCCACAGTAATCTGGAATGTAGGATCTTTTCCCAAGGACCGGTCAGCTAACAAGAAATGAAGGTAGTTTTCTCAAGGTTTTACAGGCCCAATTCTCAGATCTAAATTCCTCATTTCTTTTCAACACGCGGTTCCCTCCACTCCACCCCACCTCATTCCTCCCTTGAGCAATAAAAGTGACTCACTCAGCCCCACCTGTAGGCTCCAGCAACTGTGAGTCACTAACCCACCCGCCCTAGGAGTAGGTCCATAACAAACCTAAGCACCTCCCACTCCCCTAGCCCCACCCCCTCCATCCACCCCACCCCCTCCACCCACCCCTCGGGCCTCTAGGAAGCTAGAGGCTGGTGAGTGGTTTCTGATTTCCCACGCACTGTCTTTCCAGTGCCCAGTAGGGAGGGCGTCTTGAGATTCAGTGGTGGGTTTGCTCCGGTACGCGCAAGGAGCCCAGACGGCCCTCAACAACCTTCACAGACATAGTGGGGAAGCCTATAATGCCTGCACTACAGAAGTAACCAGAGGCAGGATTGCAAACTCTAAAACAGCAGGAGCTACACAGCAAAGAGCCTGGATTACTGAGGTTCCCTGCAAGAGAAAAGAGCTCCAGCCCGGAGTGATTACTCCTGTGAGGCAGGAGGGTGACCTCAGGAAGGGGGCAGTGGTGCCTTGCCGGTGCTACTCAAAGAATGTCAAGATCTTTTTTTGGTTTTTCCAGACAGGGTTTCTCTGTGTAACTCCGGCTGTCCTGGAACTCACTCTGTAGACCAGGCTGGCCTCGAACTCAGAGATCCGCCTGCCTCTGCCTCCCAAGTGCTGGGATTAAAGGCGTGCGCCACCACCGCCCGGCTGAATGTCAAGATCTTAAAGAATAAAAATAAGAAAAAAATCAAATGGAGGATGATTGGATCCTTCAGACACCGACATGGGAAGAGTTTTCAATCTCATGAAAAAGCAGAATGGCTAGTTTAAAAAAAAAAAAAGATCACATGAGTGAAACCAGGGGAGACTCCCTTCAGAACAAGCAGGGAAAGGCTGTCTCCATCAACCTCATCAGATGCCAATGGTCGCCAGTCACAAAGCTCAACTGCAGAGGCAGAGGCAGAGGCAGTGGGGAGCACTTTCCCCCTTGGCAGGCAAGTCTCAGATGCCTGCCTTCCCCCTAAAGGCCACAGAGGAAGATTGCCCCCCACCCCCGAAGAGAAACTCTGGGGCTGATCTCCTAACTCAGTGCTTGTGCACTGGTTTAGCAACTGTGACGCTTTAGGTTCCAGTCACAACAGCACACACACACACACACACACACACACACACACACACACCACCCACAACATAAACAGTAGAGCCAGATGTAGTGGATCACATCTGCCTTTGTTAGCCCAACATTTGGGGGGAGGGGTAGAGGCGGGAGGCTCAGGAGTTGAAAACCAGATTCAGCTACACAATGGAGTCTGAAGCCAAGAAAAAAAAGGAATAAAAAGAATGCACCCACCCTGCAAACCCAGGCGAGGCCTGTCGCACGGTGCTAGTGCAATTTAGCCTCACTAGGAACTCACAGCAGGGACCCGAGGACCAAGGACAGGCTAAAGACAGGCAAAGCGTCCTCGGGTGGAGACCGGGTGCACCCGGCTGCAATTTACCAGGGGAGACTCACAAACTGTTTGGCTGGCAATCTATAAAGGTCCAGTAACTGGGTACTCCTAACAGCTGGAACTCTTACTGGCATGATCCATCAGTAAACGGCCCATATATTTTGGATCTATGGTCGTCAGTATATCATGGCTGTGTCCCTCCCTTTAAAAAAAAAAAAGATTTATTTATTATTATATAGCTGTCTTCAGACACACCAGAAGAGGGCGTCAGATCTCATTACAGATGGTCGTGAGCCACCATGTGGTTGCTGGGATTTGAACTCAGGACCTCTGGAAGAGCAGTCAGTGCTCTTAGCGGCCCTGAATGGCATAGCCGTGCTCACCTCATCACCAGGAGGAAGGGCAAATGCAGGCTCCTGCAGGCCTTTGCTCTCAGCACTTGGACCAGCCATGAGTCTTGCGCCCACTGCAAAGAGACGCTTGCTCCTCTCACAAAGGCGGAGAGCAGCGCCCGCCGTTGATGTTGATGTGTATGAGCACGATCGTTTAGAAGGCGGTTTGACTGCATGTCCATTTAGCAAAACAAAAACATCCCCCTAAGAGCTTTCTGCCTTCCACTCCCCGCCTACTCAGACCCTGGGTCACTAAACCACTGCAGCCTGGAGCTGCACTAGGCTCCCTCAGTGGCTCCTGAACATCACCTGACCAAATTCTTCTCCCTTTCTTGGGCACTTAGAGCCACGTGATAAGAACTGCCCGCACTGCCAAAGTCACCCACCCACAACTTAATCCGCTCTTTCTTTCCTCTCCTGATCTACAAAGGACCTACCTGTCCCCACAAGTCTAGTGATCCTCATGGGCGCCCATCCTTCCTCCTGGCCCACAGCTCCCCCTTCCTGCTGGCTCCCCATCTTCACTCGCTACCCCACAAGCTCTTCCCTTCCCCGGCAAAAATAGTCTGTTGACATACAAGGGTTTTTTTTTTTTTTTTTTTTTTTGACTTCCTCTGTGTGTGTGTGTGTGCGTGCGCGCGCGCACGTGTGCACTATTGACTACTTGATGCCTTTTGTAATTCCATTTGGTTTGGGGATTGGTTTTCCTTTTTTTTCTGTATCTGAAGAATTTGCTGGCTTTTGGTAGCCTTCCATCTAGGCAGTGAACTGGTCACCGGTCTCCTTGCCACAACAAAAAGCTGGAAATGCACCTCAGAGGCGGGTTGGCTTTGGCTCGTGGTTTGAGAATGTGATGCCTTGAGATGCCTCAAGAGAGAATAAGTGGCTGATCTCATTGTATCCACCTCCCTTCCCGGCAGCCCCTGCCCCAGAAGCCCCGCCCCTGGAGCCCCTCCCATGAAGCCCCGCCCACCGGTAACCCCTCCCCCTGCAGCCGTGGTTCTCAACCTTCCGAACTCTAAGACCCTCTAGTACAGTTCCTCGTGTTGTGGTGATCTCGACTATAAAACTATTTTCATTGCTGCTTCATAACTGTACTTCTGCTGCGGTTGTGAGTTCCGTGCCCGTGGACATATGAACGGCTTGGCACAGCGTGGTCCGTACACACATCATAGGATACTACTGAACCTTAAAAGGGAAGGAACGCCTGACACAAGCTAGGACAAGAACGGACCCCGAGGACAGTATACCCAGTGAGTAAGCCGGTCGTGAAGTAGCAAGTCCCGTGTGACTCCGCTTCTGGGAGGTTCTCAGAGAAGTCAAGTTCAAAAAATAAAAGACAAGCACACAGGGACGAGTCAGGAAGGGATGGGCAAGAGTGGAAGGGGAGCAAGAGAGGCTCATGGGAGGAATGTGACTATCTGACACATTCCACCAAATGCCACAGTGAAACCCACTATCATGTAATTTATATATGACAATAGTTCATTATGCAGGGCTAAGAGCGGGAGGGGTGAGGAGTGAATTTTCAAGGACTGCAGAGTTAGTTTCACCAGGGTAGGGTGCAAAGGTCCGTAGCAATGGCGTAGCCTCGCAAAAGCCTCAAGTGAGGTGCTCCTGTATGTTGTCTGTTTTGTTTGTTTGTTTTGTTTTGTTTTTGAGACCCAGTGTTGTTACTATATAGCTTGGAATGGCCTTGAACTCACAATACTCCTGCCACGGTGCAAGAATTAGAGGCCTGTGCCACCACGCCCAGTGAGCGTTTACTTAAGAATAGTTAAACTGGCTCCCAGAGTCTTAGACTTTCAAACTAAAGTCTCGTTGCCACAGTGGTATACCCCACCCCGGACAGACAGACACACACACACACACACACACACACACACACAGTGAGTTGTAGCCTAGAGAGTCCCGACAGGATGCCATAACAGCGGCTTTTGCCACCACTCTTGGCTATGCGCCGGGACCAGACGGTAAAACCCCATGGCTCATCTAGCAAACGGGAATCAGACTGGACTAGGGAGCTCTGTAGCCAGTATCCATCGTGCTGGAAGGTTCTATGTAGGCATAGAAGGAGAGAGTGATCTACCCAGCTGTAGACCCCACAAACTACAAACCCGAACTGCCTGGTAAGACACGCCCACTGGCAGCATGCATACCCGGAGGTTACAAACCAGTCTCTGATTAGATTTGAGGCCTGATCCTTGGGAGGGAATACGTACCTAGTTTTCATGGTCAAAAGCCTATGGGTCCTATGCTAAATGAACATGTTGTCAAACTGCCTTCTAGATATTTATGTTTGTATCCATAGACTAGTGCAGCTCTTAGCTTTGCCACACACGCCGCCCCCCCCCCCCCCAACCATGCCACTCTCAGCCGTGGGCAAGGGTCAAAACAAGGACTCATAACTGGCCAAATTCCAAGGATGAATGACCTCCTGAGGCTCAGGCGAAACAGGACATCTGTGTCACCCTTCCTGAGATCCCAGGAACATCGTGGAGAAAGGATGCGAGAACCGTGAGAGCCAACGAAAGTGGTGCCGAAGTGAAGTGAGGGTCTTCGCATTGCTTACAAGTGTGGAAACAACAAAAGAACCGTTCCACTGAAGTCGGGCCTAGGGTGGGGGAGGGGACACTCGGCCGCAAAAGCGTGGACACCTGAGTCCAGTCCCCAGAGTGCGCATAATAAAAGCTTCTCTGGGGCGCTGTACCCTAGCCTTGCTGAAGAGCCCCAGGTTGAGAGACCCTGTCTCAGGGCAGACGGCACCGTCTGAGGAATGATAGCTGAAGTTGACCTTTGCCCTCCGTGAGCATGCGCACTCCACACACCAATAGTTAAGCTATCCGGGTTTGTTTTTAGGCAAGGTCTCCTGTGTAACCCTGGCTGACCTGGAACTGTCTACATGGACCAGGCTGCCCACAAACTCACCTGCCTCTGTGTCCCAAATGCTGCAATTAAAGAGGTGTGCCACCATACCCTAGCCTAAGGCTGGCTAAGTTCTATGCTGTGCTTTTGTAACCACAAGATTAATAAAAAAACAAATTAGTGTGTATTTCTTCCTCTTTTTTTTTTTTATTTGGTTTTTTCAAGACAGGGTTTCTCTGTGTAGCCATGGCTGTCCTGGAACTCACTCTGTAGACCAGGCTGGCCTTGAACTCAGAAATCCGCCTGCCTCTGCTTCCCAGAAGTGCTGGGATTCGAGGCATGCGACACCAGTGGCTTTCTTCCTCTTCTTAAAAACAGACAATAGCTTTCCATTTTTCTCAGAATAATAGCTGAGTTCCTCAAGTAACCTAGAAATCTCTGCTGGCCTTGGTTCCCTGCCCAGCTCCATTGCACAACAGGCAGCAGGCATGTGTGTGTGTGTGTGTGTGTGTGTGTGTGTGTGTGTGTCTGCTGTCTCTGTCTGTCTGTCTGTCTCTGACTCTGTCTCTCTCAAATTCACCACATAGCCAAGGATGACTTTTAACTTCAGACCCTCCCTCCCTCCCTCCCTCAGCTGAGTATTGGGATTACAGAGGAGCAGGATCTCGATTTTATTCTGAGCACTCCCTGCCGCTTTGTCTTGTTGGACAGCCCTGTAGGCGTGTGATCCCCGCTGGGTCTCTCTGCTCCTGTCTGCTTATTCCTGACAAGTTCCGCTTACATCCTTGTCAATGCCACCTAGACAGGACCTCAGGACCACCACACCTCTGGATGGAGGACACCATCACAGCAGAAGGCACAGCACAGCCACGGCATTCCTGCTCAGGACTAACTAAATTTATCCTTGCTAAATTCTGGGATCTTCCTGGAGGGTCCCTTTTGAGGATTATGGTTAAATTACACATGTAAAGTTTGGCCCTTCGTATATAATCAGGGCCTCCTGCAACTGGGTCTCAGAGTTCTTGACTGTGGGGGTCGAGGGCGTGTGATGTCACAAATCTCTTTGAGAGTTTGATTAAAACTATAAAACCAAGCCTTGCCTGTAATCCCGACACTCTGGGGACAGGCAGGAGGCAGGAGGATGGTGAGTTTGTGGTGCGTATATAGTCTCTTGATGTTTATAGGACAGGATGTCAAAAGCCATAGAGACCAGGTTAAGAACCCTAAGTATACAGAGAGAACAAAATTAATCTGAAGAGATCTGAGAGGTGTGGCCAGCTTGTGTAGAGCCTGGAGCACAGGAACGCTGCACCCGGGAGACCTAAGGCCAGCATCTCTAGGTACACACTGCCCCCTGCTGGTGGACCCCAGCAACTGCACAGACTGGAGTAGTGGAAGAAAATTCATCATTCTGGGAAAATACCTTGAAATTCCGAGTGCCCCTTAACTTAGTTGAGACTGTTCCCCCATCCATCTCCATCACGTTCTCCACAGCCGTCTCCGAGTCTATCTCTCGGAGACATGAAATGTGTCACTTCTGTCCCTCTGCTTGCCACGAGTCTGGAATGTGACAGTTAAACACCATTGTGGAATACCATTATGCTCTTAATAATTGTTCTCTGTCTCTTTGGGAATTGAACTCAGGGTCTCAGATGTACAAAGAACACACTCTACCACTGAGGTACACCCTCAGCTCAATAACTGTGATATTTCTAATCATTGTTACAATCTTTGCCACAAGCTAGTGTCCCTGGTACCTGAGAAGCTGGGGCAGAAAATTTTGAAAGTTCAAAAACCCATCTGGGCTACAGACTGAGTTCAAGACCAGCCTGTGCAGCTTGAGGAGGCCCCCACTCCCAATAAAAAGTGGAAAGCAAGGGCTGAGGATGTAGCCTGGGGCAGGGTACTTGTCCAGCACACTTGCTGGGTGGGCCTGGGCTTCTGAGACTACCCTTGGCTAATCTTCGTTACATGCATGGCATCGTGTACGCTTTAAACGGTACTTAGGAAGATGGTTCAGCTGCGAAGAGCACTTGCTGTTCTTATAGAGGGCCAGGTCAGCCCCTCAGTACCCTTGGCAAGCCCTGCACCCACCCCAAGCAGCTGGCTCACTACTACCTATGGTTTCTGACTCTATGGGATCCGATGCTGCTTCTGGCCTCCACTGACAGACACACCCAGACACACACAGACACACACACACACACAATTAACAGTAAAAAAAATTTTAACAGTGCTTTCTGCATTCACAGCTTGTGATTCTTAACACTCTGAAACCATAGAAGTCACTCTTGCTGGGAATGGGTGACACAGAGAAAGAAAACAGCTACAGCAGAAACTTTAGAAAGGGCCAGGCATGGGGTAACACACATTTAATATCAGTGTTCAGGAGGCAGAGGCAGGCGGATCTCTATAAATTCGAGGCTAGCCTGATCAATTGACCAAGTTGTTCCAGGATAGCCAGAGCTACACAGTGAGACCTTGTCTAAAAAAACAATAGGGGGCTGGAGAAATGGCTCAGCAGTTAAGAGCACTGACTGCTCTTCCAGAGGTCCTGAGTTCAATTCCCAGCAACCACATGGTGGCTCACAACCCTCTGTAATGAGATCTGATGCACTCTTCTGGTGTGTGTCTGAAGACAGCTACAGTATAGTCATATAAATACAATAAATAAATCTTAAAAATAAGAAAACAATAAAGAGCCAGGTGTGGTGGTGCAGGCCTTTAATCAGTACTCAGGAGACAGAGATAGGTAGGTCACTGAGTTTGAGGCCATCGTGGTCTACAAAGCCAGTTCCAGAATAGCCAGGGGTATACAGAAAAACCCCAACTCAAAAAACAAACAAACAAAAACAAACAAACAAAAACAATCAATGCCAAACAAGAAAAAGTAATAAGCAACCAGTCCGGTAGGAACTCTGTGACTCACGGCTGGCCTGGTCTGTATATCCAGTTGTTTCTGGGCCAGCCAAGGGTCACTACATAAAAACAGTTTTTATAAATGACTCTGGCCTGGCGGTGGTGGTGAATGCCTTTAATCCCAGCACTTGAGAGGCAGAGGCAGGCAGATTTCTGAGTTCGAGGCCAGCCTGGTTTACAGAGTGAGTTCCAGGACAGCCAGGGCTACACAGAGAAACCCTATCTCGAAAAATCCAAAAAAAAAAAAAAATTTTTTTTTAAAAATGACTCTGGATGTTACAACCTAGCTTTATTTTCTGTGTCTCCATCAGATAGTTCTCTATGGCTGGCTAAAATCCACCTTGGACAGACTTCGAAGTAGCTGTGGGGAGGAAGGGTGTATACAAGGGCAAAGCTCACCACAGACACAGGTCTCACCTGTCTCTACAACCCCTCCCATAGGACAACAGAATGTTGTTCTATCTAAGCTTAGTCTGAGCATGAAAATGCAGCCTTGAATTCACACAGACGGAGAATTGGAACGACAGAGAAGGCACCGTACCTCTCTGTGCTTCTAGATTTCTCCCTTTCAAAACCTGGTGTTAATGCAATAACCATACCTGTTGCTTGTGTTTGTAAAGATTAGTGAGGAAATCCATGTGGGGTTACAGCTGGACCTTGGCTGTAGAGCACCCAGCTTGCTCGTGTGAGGTGAGGCCTGGAGTCATCTCCAGTACTGAGTGGGAGCAGGGAAGAGAGAGAGATCACACTTAGGGTCATATAGTGTGTACAATTACCCGGTAAAGGGCTGGGGAGACAGCCTGGCAGTTAAAAGCACTTGTTGCTTTTGCAGAGAACCTGATTCCACTTGCCAGAACCCACTCGAGACTCACAAGCATCTGTAACTCCAGCTCTAGGGGACGGACACCTTTTTCTGGTCTCCACAGGTATCAGGCATGCCAATGGTACATAGACATACATACACTCCTATCGATGGATTAGTGAGGGATTTATTGCTGTGAAGAGACACCACAGCAAAGGCAACTCTTAGAAACTCGAACATTTAATTACAGTTTCAGAGATTCAGTCCATTATCATGGCGGGAAGCATGGTATCTTGTAAGCAAACTTGGTGCGGAGGAGCCGAGATTTCTACATCTTGATTCAAAGGCAGCCAGGAGGGAGCTATCTCCTCCACGCTGGGTGGAGCCTGAGCATTGGAGTCTCAAAGCCCACCCCCATAGTGACACACTTCCTCCAACAAGACCACACCTCTTAATAGCACCACTCCCTGGGCAAAGCATATTCAAATCACCACATAGAAACAATAAAATCAAATATTTTTAGAAGTTATATCCGTTCATTTTATTGTATAGGTGTGCGAATTTTGCCTACGTGTATGTACATATTATATGCACGCCGACCTCTCAGAAGGAGTTGGATCCCCAGAACTGTAGTTACAGGTGGTTGCAAGGTGGCTATGTGAGTGCTGGGAATCGAACCCAGGTCTTCTGCAAGAGCAACAGGTGCTCTAAACCCCTGAGTCAGCTCCCAGCCCCAAAGTAAATATTTTTTAAATTCAAGAAATACTAGGTGTTATTTTTATCACAGTCACTGGGATGCCAGTTTGAACCCTTTTAATTCACCGAAAGGCACTAATAGCTAGTAACGTGGCTCCTGAGGCTAATGAAGTATTGAAGGAAATAAGAAAGAAAAGTCTCCATGATTCAACAACAGTCACTAAGGACACATTCTTTCCAATGTGTATACAGAAAACACAGGAACATTAAACACTGAGTTGCTTCCGCTCTCTGCCCGTGAAGTCTCGGTCGCTCATTCCCAGGGTAAAGTGCTCACATGGCTTTTGTTTGTTTGGTTTTGGCATTTTTACTGAGCTGTGATTCACACAGTATAAACTTGTCATTTAAACTTGGTCCGTGGCTTTTGGCATGCTTACTGTGTTCAGACACCATCACTGGTACTATCTCATTCCGAAACATTCCCATCGCCCCCTCCCCTCAACAGAAACCCCAAACTTGTCTGCAGCTCTGTTCTTTCCCCTCTACACCCCCAGGAAGCAGATACTCAATCCCTGTCTCTATGGTGAGTCTATTCTAGATATTTTACATAAATGAGATCAAACTGCTCAGACAGGGTCTTAGGTAGTCCAGGCTAGCCCCAGCTCACTGCTAAGCCAAGAATGAGCTGGAATCTCTGTTCTCCCTGCCTCCTGAACCCTGGGGTTACAGGTGTATGCCACATGTACACATTTTTGTACAAATGTGTCTTGAGCTTTCTGATGATTGCCGACAGGGGGAACTTTGGGATCACAGGGTCAGTTTCCATTTGGCCCTTTGAAGAGCCACTGAGCAGTTCTGTGTAGCAGCTAAATCATTTTACAATCCCGCCAGCTGTGCATGGGGAAAGTTCTCAATTAGCAAAATAATGAACCTAGGATAAACCTCAGTGATTACGATCCAGCCCAGCGCTATGCAAAGCTTTTTGCAATCTCCCTCCCTTCTTACAGACAGGCGTCAACATTATTTAATTAGTATCTTAGCCAGTAAGAAGCGACACCTTGTGTTAGCTTTCTCTAGCCCTAGCCACTGATGGGGGAAGCATTTTACATTTATTTGTTAGGCATTTTTGTTATTGTTGTTGCTTTAGGTTTGAGGTTTTGTTTGGGGTCTTGGGGGGTTTGTTTGTTTTGTTTTGGAGACAAACTCTCTGTATCCCCAACTAGCCTGGGGCTTGCTGTGTAGATCAGGCAGGCCTGGAACTTGGGATCTCCCTCAAGTGCTGGGATTATAAGTGTGTACCACCATCTGGCTGTAACACTTTTAATTTACAAAAATGTTGGTGCTTTGTGGGTATACGACACCAAATAAAATGACAAGGAGCAGGGATGCCACACTTGAGGGACATCGACATAAGCCAAGCCTGGGAGCACAGACCTGTAATCCCAGCTACAGCAGAAGGCTAGCCTGGGCTACAGAGAAACGCTGACTTAGCAGAACAAGCAGAAATCATAATGTTCAGTTTCTGCTCTGATGGTCGTTTATTTTGTTTGGGGTTTTTTGCTTTTGTTTTTGAGACAGGGTCTGACAATATAGCCTTGACTGACCTGGAACTTTTTGTGTAGACCAGGCTGGCCTCAGCTTACAGAGATTTGCCGGCCTCTGCCTCCTTATTGCTGGGATTAGAGGTATTTGAGAGCTCATTGTGTAGCCCACGCTGGTCTGCCTCCACTTCTTGAGTGTTGGGACTACAGATTCGAACCACCATGTTCAGCCATCTTGATTGTTAAGTAACTTGAAGAGGAATAATTGTGCTGGGCAGGGTGGTATAAGCCTTTAATCCCAGAACTCAGGGGACAGAGGCAGGTGGATTTCTATAAATTCAAGGCCAGCCTGGTCTACAAACCCAGGGCTCCAAGCCAGTCAAGGCTACATAGGGAGACCCTGTCCAAAAAAATATATACTTTTTAAAGAACAGAGTGATATTCTTTGATTTAACATCTTCACCATCTTCTACGTAAAGCATTTGAAACGTGAAAATAAAAAGACTTTGTAGGCTCTAAAGCCGTGCATAAAAGAAACCCTGGGTGGGCGTGGTGGTGTGCACCTGTGAGCTCAGCTCTCCTAGGGCTGATGCCAAATGAGAGCCCGCTCAAGACGCACCTGGAGTACACAGCGAGTTCCGGGAAAGCCAGGAGTACATGGGGAAACCTAGCCTCTAAGGTGAGGTTGGGGGGAGCCACCTGATACTTTGACTTTCCCTACTTTTGGCTCCAAACAACCCCGAGACTGGCCGGGAGAACTCTAAGTGACCAGAGCTCCCAAAGTGTTCTACTTCTCACTGCTGGGAGTTCTCTGTGTCTGCCTTTCTGGACTCCTCCCTAACTAAGGTGAGGGAGTGAAACCTCCGATTAGCGGCAGAGTTTCGCAATCAGTCCCAGTTGTGAGACCAAGCGTCTGCCTCACCTCCCAAGGAAACCCTTGCCTGAGAACACACCTTCCCCTCCCCGTATCACCCTGCAGTGAGCATAGAAACAGCTGACTTATGAGCCAGACAAGGGAGAGGATGTTCCACCCTGCATACCTGCCCTCTAGAAATTGATTTATGTTACATTGTTGCTGGGAACCATGGAAACCACAGGTGACCGTGAGTCAGCAGGTTGTAAACAGGATTCTTTACTAACACAAGTCTCCCAGGCAACCCTGCAAGAACAAGACCCTGCATCTGTTGGTTTAACCTCGGAGAACCTCCAGGCATCGCGCTTCTCATCCCCACCCCTAACTCCAGAGCTCTCACATCTGGATCTTTGGAGTGAGTCAGGTCCAGCCCTCTGCGCTCCCATCTGGAAAACACTGGGACTCTGAGCTCCCCCGTCCTGACTTTTTTGTTTGTTTGTTTTTTCCGAGACAGGGTTTCTCTGTGTAGCCCTGGCTGTCCTGGAACTCATTTTGTAGACCAGGCTGGACTCGAACTTAGAAATTCACCTGCCTCTGCCTCCCAAGTGCTGGGATTACAGGCGTGCACCACCTCGCCCAGCCCATCCTGACTTTCTGTCCAATCTTCCCGCTCCTCAAGTTCTGGGTTTTCCTTCTCGGCACCGGTCAAGCCCCTAATGCCCCTGCCGACTCCTGACTCAACCTATCGATGCTTTTCGTCTTTGTTCAGATAACAGGGACTTCCCTGACCCCGTGAACGGTCTTTATAAGCTTTATAAAGCATAGAACCTTATTTCCACCCACACAACCTGGAACAGCTGGCTTTCTATCATGGAGTTCCCAGGCTCGTCCTGCCAGCCCTAAGACCAGCGGCTCAGCTTCCTGGTCTAGGTTGGATGAATCCGCCCAAAGATCAGGACGGATGGAGACAGGGACGATGAGATGGGGACGACGGGATGAGGTGGGTACGAGGAACAGAGATGCCAAGGCTTTTTGCCGGCTCATGTAACTACCGACCAAGAAGTATTTAGATCCCCGCTACAGTCATCTTGGAATGCCCCTGCCGCGGTGAGGCATCCAGCCATGCTCCCTGCCTCCTGCCTTCTCACCAAGTCACCTGTCTGCCATTTTATGAAAGAACAATGGGCGTGGTGTAGACAAACGGCCCAGCAGTTAAGAACACTGATCTTGAGTAGGACATGGGTTCAATTCCTAGCACCCACATGGTGCCTCACGACACCTGAAACTCCGAGTCCAGGGGATCTGGTGCCCTCTTCCAGTCTCCAAATTGCAATACATGCATGTGGTGCACAGTCATCCATGAAGACAAAACACCCATGCACATAAAGTAAAAATGAAGTAAATCTTTTAAAGGTAGGGGCGGGCTTTGGCTCGGTAGGGGGCCCCTGCCTAGAATGCATGTGGTTCTGGGTTCCATGCAGCTCTAGGAAATCAAACGTGGAACTAAACCTGTACCAATGGTGCCCACGGCAGCCAGGGGCAGGGACAGGGATGCCTTGTCTGTGGAGACTCTGAGAACAGTAAGCAACCAATGGTTACCTGCTCTTCGTTTCATTAGTTTTTAATTTTTATACATTTTTTAAAAGATTTATATATTATATCTAAGTACACTGTAGCTGTCCTCGGACGCACCAGAGGAGGTCTCTTTAAGGATGGTTGTGAGCCACCATGTGGTTGCTGGGATTTGAACTCAGAACCTTCAGAAGAGCAGTCAGTGCTCTTAACTGCTGAGCCATTTCTCCAGCCCAATTTTTATACATTTTAAGTTAAATATAATTACACAGTTTTTGCCCTTCCCTTTCCTCCCTGCAATCCATCCCAAGCTCTCTGTCCGACTCCTTCCATGTCCCCCCCCCTTCATTCTTAGCCTCTTTTTCTTTGGCTAATATCATTTATACATATACATCATATACACATACATGTACACATACATGTATGTGTATGCACAAATGCATAAATGCAACCCACTGAGTCTGCCTTTGTGTACTAGTGTTCAGGGCTGACCCCTTGTATAGGACAAGCAATCAGGGGCTTATCCCTGGCAAGGGCTGATAATCTTCTCTGTAGTCATTTCTTACCTGCAGCTCTTTGTTTGGGGGGGGGGCATGTGATATCCCCCCTCCTTGCTGTGTTAACATGTCTATTGATATTGCTATTGTTCAGATAATGTTTACGCAGCCATTGCTTTGAGAGACTTTCACAGTAGACATCTTGGTATTCTGACTTAAACTTGTTCTGCCTTCTCTCCCTCAAGGTTCCCTGAACCCTAGATGCAGGAGCTGAGGCGTAGACGCAGCCATCAGAGCTGGGTTCCCCGTGCCCTGTTGATCTCTGCATTGTGTCCAATTGTGGTTTCTGTGATGTTCTCCATTTGCTTTAAGGAGAAACTGGCTTGAGAGGAGTGATAGATTTCCCTGTGGGTATAAGGATAAGATTTAGAATGTAGTTAGCATTTAGTGCCGACTTGAAACTCTTCTAAGTCTTGATTCTCTTCTGATCCATGACCCGATTAGCCCTGGGAATCTGGCTTGGCTTCTAGCAGCAGAGACTTCTTTCTTGTTCAGTGATTCTTAAGTCCATTAGACAGCAGTTGGTTACTGTTGTTCACAGGTTTCGGCACCAAATATTGGGTTTATAAAAAGAGAGAGAGATTTAGAGAATGGTATAAGGCACTGTTGGGAAGGGGGTGCTTAGGCGGACCCATGCCCAGGCACCCCTCCCCTGAGGGACTAGACACACACAGACATGGCATAGAATAGAGTTTATTCAGGGCAGAGGATGGGAGTTAATGGGGTAGTGGAGGCAGAGAGAGAGAGAGAGAGAGAGAGAGAGAGAGGGAGAGAGAGAAAGAGTAGAGAAGTGGAGGCCGGCCATGACCGTGTGGAGAGAGGGTGAAGGGGAGGAGAGCCCAAGAGGGCAGAGAGAGTGCCAAGAGGCGAAAGCAATGAAAGAGAGAGAGAGAGAGAGAGAGAGAGAGAGAGAGAGAGAGAGAGAGAGGAGGGGCAAGCAGCCCCTTTTATAGTGGGCCAGGTCTGTTGCCAGGTATTTGTGGGGTGGAGCTTAGACAGAATACTAACAGTTACCACCAATGCCAGTGCCACCACCGCACCTTTACACCTTTACAGCACCTTGCTGGTCGTCATTGTAGTTCATGGATGTCACAGCTGGGGAGGACTCTCACTTGCTTCTCTCCACTGGCAGCCTTCACAGCCCCTTCCAGTCCTATAAAAAGTAGACTGCCGGAAGGAGGCTTTCCAATTAGACATAGCTCACACAGTCCTGTCCCCTAAGTGCTCCGTGTCTTCAGCAGGAGGGGCTTACCTCTGAGACTCCACTACGCGCAACTCCTTTGTCCTGGAAGTCGCTTGGACTACGCTCACCACCATTCAAAAGGAGATTTCTCAGACATGGTACTGGGGGTTTTGGTAGTCTATGGTTCTTGTGGGGAGCATCGTTTACCCAAGTGGCATGATCTCCCCTACACCCTGTGTATGATTTTAGTTAAATATCATGTAATAAAATTCCTTGAGGCCTTATCAAACAACCGTGCGGTTATTCATCCCCACATCTGTCTGTCTCCTACAGTACTGACCTCTCATTCCCAGTTGAAACCTTTCCCATTTTTCCACTTACTACTTAAAAATCACCTGGATCCTGCTACTCACCTTTCAAGCCCCTACGCTTACACACACACACACACACACACACACACACACATTCACTCCATAGTTCCTTTATATTTCCCTAGGTTTTGTGGTTATTCCATGGGTTTATTACCATACCTGAGAATTTGGAGCTAGGAACCACAGATGAGACTGTGTAGGGTTTTCTTTCTGGGTCCAGGTTTTCCACCTCCATGGAATCTTTTCTAGGTCCATTCCTTTCCCTGTAGATTTCATGATTTCACTTTTCTTTGCAGCTGAAGAGTATTCTGTTTGGTACATGTGTTTTCATTACGGGCTCATCTATTGAAAAGCACTTAGATCGCTTCTGTTTCCTAGCTGATGTGACTGGTGTGGCAAGCAGGCAACTTGCTGAGCGAGTGTCTGTGGATCAGGGTGTGGAATCCTATGCCAGGTGGCGTGGCTCAGCTGAGTCACACAGTAAATTTACTCTTAGTGCTTTGTGGGCCCTCCGTACTGCTTTCCAGAATGGAACCCTTGGGGGTTGTGAGGTGAGGTGAGGTGGCGCAGAGTCAAAGACACAGACTCTGGGAGCAGGTGAGCACCGCTGCAGTAAACTCACCTGAGCACCGCTGCTTGCTCCTTTAATACCCTCCACCCATGGCCCTGCTGAGCTCAAGAAAGCATCTCTCCTAAACAGCAGTTCCCAACTGGCTGGCATTGTCTGCACCAGCAATCCTTGGTCTCTCAGGCAGTCCTCAATTAGGTCCTCCTGCAGGGATGCTTTTGAGGCTGTGCTGCCCCAGCGGTTACATAGAGGTGGTCCTGCCCTTCCTGTTACACTGTGAAACTGGGGAATCTCTGAATCCCGAGAAGTCAGTGACCTCTGTGTCACAAAGGCGAGGCACATACACTCCCTGCCTCTTGGCTTATGGTGTTCTGGCTATGTCAGGATTCTGCCAGTGACAATGAGACCATGGCCCGCCCACTGGCCTGCTTCCTCTGGCTTGCTGGCTGTTTTTCTTATACAGCACAGGCCTCACCTGCCTAGGGTAGAACTAACTGGGAAGCACTAACCCGAGTGACCTGGGTCCTCCCACATGAATTAGCAATTAAGAAAATTCCCTATAGACATGCCCAGGGCAAACTGGGGAACCCTCCTCAGTTAGGGTTCCCGCTTCCCAGATAACTCTGGTTTGTGACAAGGTGACAAAAACTAACCAGCACACAACTCCAGTACTATAAGTTAGGTTTCTTTATAAAGTTGGACTGCCCTGGGTATTGCATTATAATAATGGAAAATTACTAACACAGTTTTGTTTAAAGATTTATTTATTTATTTATTTTATATATGTGAGTATACTGTCATTGTCTTCAGACACACCAAAAGAGAGCTTCAGATCTCATTACAAATTGTTGTGAGCCACCATGTGGTTGCTGGGAATTGAACTCAGGACCTCTGGAAGAACAGTCAGTGTTCTTAGTCACTGAGTCATCTCTCCAGCCCACTAACACAGTTTTTTAAGCCTTAAAAAAATCCAAAACAGCCAGGCAGTGGTGGCACGCACCTGTAATCCCAGCACTCTGGGAGGCAGAGGCTGGCGGATTTCTGAGTTCGAGGCCAGCCTGGTCTACAGAGTGAGTTCCAGGACAGCCAGGAATACACAGAGAAACCCTGTCTAGAAAAACAAAACAAAACCCTAGAAAGTATGTTTTAAAAAAAAAATAACAAAAGTTGCTATGTAAACTGACAACATAACCACTCCATGAGATGGTTGAGGGGAAGGATCTTATTGTAAACATGAGAGGGAACAGCCAGAGGCATCTGGGAGTCCAGAGCAGAGAGATAGTGGACGGAGCATGGCCCGAAGACTAGATCTCAGCATGAGAGAGGGAGACGGAGAGGGAGAGAACAAGAATAAGAGAGGGAGACCAGAGATGGAGACAGACAGACGCACACACACACACACACACACACACACACACAGAGAGAGAGAGAGAGAGAGAGAGAGAGAGAGAGAGAGAGAGAGAGAGAGAGAAAGAGAACAAGGGGAGACCAGAGATGGATGAAGAGGAGTCAGGGAGCACAGTGGAAACAGCAGAGCTCTAAGAAGGATGAGGAGCTGGGGAGAGGGAGGGAGTTTAAGATAGAGGAGCGATCTATCCAGAAGAGCTAGGACTTGAGCATGGGCTCCGAAATGGGTAACAGGTTCCTGTGTTACTGAGGGGGCCGAGGCCAGCAGGCTCTTTGGGAAACTGATAGGCACCACAGATAGACATTTGTCCCTTCTGCCTTTTGGAATTTGGGATGGTGGGGGAGAGAGGAGTTTCCTTTGAAACTTCCAGTTGCAGCCAGACGGTGGTGGCACATGCAGACTTCTAAGTTCGAGACCAGCCTGGTCTACAGAATGAGTTCCAGGACGGCCAGGGCTATACAGAGAAACCCTGTTTCGGGGGGGAAAAAAGTTGCTTTGTTTCTGGGGTAGGGGATGAGACAAAGTTTTAGAACACAGCCCTGGGCAACTAGGAACTCTTATTCAAGATGGCCTTGAATTTTCAGCAATTCTCCCACCTCTCTAACGCTGGGATCACAGAAGGGCACTACCAGGCAAGCACAGGAGATAGTTCAGTGTGGCATCCTATTTGGGTTGGGTTATATACCAGCCCTTCTTGCACCTAGAAACCTCAGAACCCTCAAGCCCACATAGGCACCAAAGCACACAGGACTCCCACCTCGGAACAATAATATAGATGTCTCTGCCTTAGTAGCAATTACACATTTGTTTGTCTTGTTTTTCAGCACAGGGCTTCTCTGTGTAGCTGTGTTGTCCTAGAGCGCTACTCTGTGACCAAGTCTCTCATGTGCCCAGGTATGAAAACTGGACAGCCTGTTCGTTCAGGCCTGGATTGGTTTGGGGTACCGTAAGTTCTCCTTACCTCAGCCTCCTTAAGCACTGGGAATAAAGGTGGCGCCATGGAAGGACATTTATATCTTCTGCTTAGGGACAAAGTTTAAAAATGGGAGCTATTGGAGTCTACATTGCACTTCCTGGATTCAGATAGACCAGCCAGGAAGAGTGCCGATGACATTAATTTCCTTACCTCCTAATTGTCCAAAGACGCCCAGTGCAAGAAAAGGACATGATGAAGGTGGCGGCGCCCTGTCACCCAGGTGAGGCCCTCAGGGCAGAACACCTATTGTAAAGATTGGGAGGGGTGGGGGAGGCCTGGTGGCTAAGAGACAGGGTTTCTCTGTGTAGCCCTGGCTGTCCTGGAACTCACTCTGTAGACCAGGCTGGCCTCAAACTCAGAGATCCACCTGCTTCTGCCTCCTGAGTGCTGGAATTAAAGGCGTGAGCCACCACTGCCTAGCTGATACTCAGGGTTGTTAAAAAGAAACCCGGTCATGCTAATTCATTACAAAGCACTGTCCAGCCCTGCCTAAAGCAACATCCTAGTGATAAAGAAAGTGCCAGGCCGGCGTTTCTCACTTCTCATCCCTGTCGGGCTCTGCTCTGTGCAGTGTTCATGACTTCAAGGAGGAAGGGAGGGGTTTCATGTTTGCTTTGTTCTCTCTCTCTCTCTCTCTCTCTCTCTCTCTCTGTCAATAGACATTTGTCAGTAATAATTGTTCACTGATATATCCTACTGAAGTCATCATCATCAACTGAGTTGCAAACACATGGCTGTCTTAGTCAGGGTTTCTATTCCTGCACAAACATCATGACCAAGAAGCAAGTTGGGGAGGAAAGGGTTTATTCAGCTTACACTTCCATGTTGCTGTTCATCACCAAAGGAAGTCAGGACTGGATCTCAAGCAGGTCAGGAAGCAGGAGCTGATGCAGAGGGCATGGAGGGATGTTTCTTACTGGCTTGCTTCCCCTGGCTTGCTCAGCTTGCTTTCTTATAGAATCCAAGAGCACCAGCCCAGGGATGGCACCACCCACAAGGGGCGCTCCCCCCTTGGTCACCAACTGAGAAAATGCCCCACAGCTGGATCTCATGGAGGCATTTCCTCACCTAAAGCTCCTTTCTCTGAGATAACTCCAGCTCGTGTCAAGTTGACACACAATGCCAGCCAGTGCAATGGGGTTGCATTCTAAGAGTGTCACGATCTTAACTCACCTGGCCCTCCTGTAGCTGTACAAAGTCAACACAGTCGCTTTGAAGATATGGAGGTGCAGAAACACCCCAGCTTTCTTTTCTGTTGCTATGAAATAAACACCTTGGCCAAAGCAACTGGGGAGGGCAACAGCTCCAGTCTGAGGACAGGAACTGAAGCAGAGCTGGGGAAGCTTGCTGCTGACTGGCTTACTCAGCTGTCCTTTCTTATACCCCAGGACCACCTTCCCAGGGTTGGAGCCAACCACAGTGGGCTGGGCCCTCCCACACTGATCATTAATCAAAAAAAAAAAATCTCTCAAAGACATACATACCTACAGGCATTTTCTCAACGGAAGATCTGCCTTCCCAGATGACCTGAACTTCTGCCGTGATGACAAAAAAAAAAAAAAAAAAAAAAAAAAAAAAACCTAATAAGCACAAGAAACATTAGCCACTCTTTGAAATGACTGACATCAAACAGACTGTCTGGCATCGCATGTTAGATAAATCACTGAACGTGTGCCTTCTCTGGGCCAGGAGGTCCTTGTTCTTCTCGGTGGGGGCCTCTATTCCTCCTCTTTGTTATAAGCAGTGCCCTCACATTCAACCTTAGATGGGATATATTAGCATAATAATAATAATAAAATAATAATAATATGCAACGACCAAGCAGGAACAGAAGTTTTTCTTGCCATTATTCCCTAAAGATTAGAGTAGAGCCACACCCAGCACTTGGTGCTATTAAGAGGCAGTGGACACTCTTGGAAGTGGGTTTTTGGATCCCTTGAGGGTGTTCTTATGGTGTGTAAACAAACCCTACCCCCTTTGTTCTCTTCTGTTTCCTCACTGTGAGGTAAATGGTTTGATCCACTATCACCGTGGTGCGTTAGGTTGCCACCAGCCTCAAAACAGCAGGGGCAACCAGTACGTTAAAACCTAAAAACCTGCGAGCCCTACAAAACCGTGAGCCAAAATGAACTTACCTTCTTTATAAGTTCTCTATCTTGGGTCTTCGTTATGGTGACACAAGTCTAACCAACACACAAGCCCTTGCCAGCTAGTTCTAGGAAAGCAGCCTTTGTGGAGAACAGCGCTGTTGGGCCTTCTCTTGGATTCAGCCTTTCTGGAGGGCAGAAGGGGACGAATCAAGGCCTGGAGTCAGTGGCTCACACCACAGGCCCCTGCATCCATCAAGCCTCTCTCTCCAGGGGGGCAGGCCCCAAGGAGTTTCTCACCAGCCTCTCTCAGGCCCCAAAGAAGTTCTTCATTGACCTCCTAGGGAGCATTCTCAACTGAACGAGTTGATTGGTGGGAGCTACGTCCCACCTCAGTTTACCCTGGATGTCAAAGCTGTTTTTTGACACTGCACAACTATCTCTGATGTGAACAAAGGGACCGGATTTTTATGCTGTCACACACCTGCCTGTCACTGTGTGTAGCTCCTCCGTGGCAGGAGCAGGGTGGGTGGGCACTTCTTCAGCTGAAGCAATCAGTAACTCAGGAGAGACAACTGCAACTGTCGACAGGCACCCACAAGACGTCGAATCATTAACTTCTGTGCCATATAGATGGGACTGTTGATTTGGTCCAGGCTAGGTTGATTTCTTCCAGGATATGTATGGGCCTGCTTTATTCTGTTTGGTCTTTTGTGGTTGTTTGAATAACAGTTGCCCCATAGGTTCATAGATTCGAATGTTTAGCCACCAGGCTCTGTGCACTGCGTCTTCTGATTACTGTGCCCAGAGATCTGCTTGCAGTCTGGACATTGGCGTTGTCACACAACTCCTGTCTCAACGTTGTGTAAAAATTGTTTTCCGTCACCTCTGATTGGTTAACAAAGAGGCAGGATTTCCAAGCCCAGTGAGAGGATCTCTGGTTGGGAGAGAGGGAGACTCACCAGGAGCGTTCGCCATGGGAATTCGCTAGTAGCAGGTCGCCAGGGGCGCCGTCCTGGGGACACTGGTGAAGCAGGAGCAACCAGGGCAAGACTAAGTTGTTAGGTAACGGGGCACGTGGCAGGGAGGAGGCAGGTGTAGACGGGTTACAATAGATCGGTATCTGACAGCTATAGTGCTTGAAGCTTATTAATAAATATAAGGTTTCCATGTCCTTATATTGGAAGCTAGGGTAGGCATAGAAAAGCCAGACTTACTTTACAACCATTTGAAAGCTTAGAAGGATTAGGAGGTGTGACCTTTTGGGAGTGCCACTGGGGGTAGGATTTCTAAGGTTTCAAAGGCTCACACCAAGCCCAGAGTCTCTTTCTCTCCCGGCCTTTGGATCAGGATGCAGCCCTCCCTCAGCCATAGCTCCTGCACCTGCCCGCATGCCGCCATGCTTCCGGCCATGACGGTGATAATTGAGTCAAACCTCTGGAACTGTAGGCCAGCCCCCAGCTAAACGCTTTCACTTATAATAGCTGTCTTGATCATGGTGTCTCTTCACAGCAATAGGACAGTGACTAAGACATCTGGGAAGGACTCAGGAGGACAGAGTTCATGCCACAAAGTCTCTCGCCCTGCAGAAGGTACTGGCTTCTTCCTCAGGCTGGTGGAAAGATTTTTGAGAGAGAAAGAAAAAGCACAAGACCAATGGGTTTTTGGTTTTGTTTTGTTTTAGTTTGGTTTGATCTGGTTTAGTTTGAGAAGGGGGGAAAAATCTCACTATGTAGCTCAGGCTATCCCCAAACTCATCGTTTTCCTGCTTCATCCTCCCAAATTCTGGGATCATATAACTGTAGACCATTGCATCTAGCCCCACAAAAGCTTCCAGTTGAAACCAGTACAGCTCCACTCCTAGCACACATTGTTGATCCAAGCAAATCTCAGGTTCAAACCAGAGTCAATATGGGAGGAAGCTACCAAGCAACACGGACAGCGTCGGTCATGCAAGATCGGGAAGCGTCTACCATGGTGGCAGAACAGAATGCGCATCCCCCAAAGCTGGTTCTTCCCCTGGTCCATTTGAATGATTTGAGTATTTACAATATGCTCTTGCCGTGTAGACCTGGCTGGCTTAGATCTTCCTATATAGCCCACCATGACTTGTAACTCTCCATCCTCCTGCCTCAGCCTCCCCAGGAGTTGGAATTACAGGGACACAGCATGGCACCCAGCTTGTAAATTGGAGTATCAATATTCCTTGTGAAGACCTTAAGAGTTATATGCCTGTTTCTCTGAGTAATGAGATGTCCCTTAGCGTTGAAGTGAAGCTGTTAAGCTCGGCTGGGGTTGGTCCTGCAGACACAATCTCACTGTGCATCCCAAGCTGGCCTTGAACTGGGGATTGCTGCTCCTCCTCTAGCATCCGGGTGTATGTAGATGGGCCACCACGCCCTGTTAGGTGGTTAACTCTAGTTTGTGCCTCATCAGAGGTGAGCGTGTATGTACAAACTGCCCATCTCCCACACAATGGCAGTTAAGAATTGGGGATGAGAAGAGTTTGAATTGAAATTCTGTCTTTGACCCTTGTTAACATTAGCATCCTAAAAATGTTTGCTGACTCTTCTGAGCCCAAGTCCTCAGGCTACGGGACAGTGATGCTACCTGGATTTTTGGTTTGTTTGTTTGTTTGTTTGTTTGTTTGTTTGTTTTAGAGGGGCTATCATGCAGTCATGCTGGCCTTGAACCTACTATATAGCCAAGGATGACCCCCAAACTTCAATTTTCTTGATTCTGCCTCTTGGGAGCTTGGGATAGCAGGCATGTACCACCACGCCTGCTCCTAGGGTGCTGGGATGGACCTAGGGCTTCTCACACATCAAGCAAATGGTCCACCATCTGAGCCATGCCCATAGTCCCACCTACGGTTTAGGTGAAGAACCAGGGAAAGAACACACGAGCTTTGCACACCCTCCCTAATCAGCCTTGTTCAAGGATTAGCTGTTATTATAAAACTCCTAAATTTAGTTGTTTCTTCCTATGTGTCTATGAGGTCACGTGTGGTGGAGCACGCCTTCAATCCCAGCACTCAGGAGGCAGAGGTAGGTGGATCTCTGTGAGTTTGAGGCCAGCCTAGTCTATACAATGAGTTCCAGGACAGCCAGGGCAATGTAGAGAGACCCTGTCTCAAAGAAAATAAATTAAAATAATAACCAAACCAAACCAAACCAAAAGTAAGGTGTCTATGAAGGGCTTCCTGAACTCTTGAACTGGGAGTGGTGGAGTTCAGTGATAAATTACTTTACATGTACAAAGCCCTGAGTTTAACTTCTAGCACGAGAGAGAGAGAGAGAGAGAGAGAGAGAGAGAGAGAGAGAAGGAAAGAGACCCTCCTCATAAGTGGACCCTCTGACAGACGCCCTGATACCCTGACATAGGGCAGCAAGGCACACTAAGCCTCTGGGGGCTGTGTACACAGCGCACATGTATTAATTCTGTTTTCATTTGTAGTGTTTTCCTTTTGAGACAAACTCTCTAACCTAGACACACCTTGAATTCACTGTGGAGCTGAGTGTGACCTTCAACTCATGATCTTGCTACTCCTACCTCAAGTGTGGGAATTCTAGGTGCTCATCGCCACATCTGTGGTAGCTTCTTCTTCTTCTTCTTCTTCTTCTTCTTCTTCTTCTTCTTCTTCTTCTTCTTCTTCTTCTTCTTCTTCTTCTCCTCCTCCTCCTCCTCCTTCTTCTCCTTCTCCTCCTTCTCCTTCTCTTCTTCTTCTCCTCCTCCTCCTCTTTCTCCTTCTCCCTCCCCTCCTCTTTTCTTCTTTTCTTTTTTCTCCTCTCTTCCTCTTCTCCTTCCCCTTCCCCCTCTTCCCCTTCCTCCTGTTCCACCTCTTCATCTTCCTCTGTTATGCTGGGCCTGTTATGCTGCCCAGACAACAGGCTGGTCCTGAATTCCTGGACTCACTCTGCCCCACCTCCTTGGGAGACATGCCACCACACCTGGCCTTTTGCACTCTAAAAACACCCAACCAGTGAACACGGGAACAGCAAGGACAGTGAGGGAGGCAGATGGAGAGGATTATCACAGCCCTGGAGTGAAGGCCAGTCTCACACACACACATCCCGAGGTCGGACCTCACGCTAACACCTTGTTTGACATAAGGACTGAATCATTGTGCCTTCCACTCTGCCTTTGGGACTTCAGTCTGAAGCTGAGTGTGGCTGGCATCTACAGGGATAAGAGAAACAGCACTGGTCTCCTCAGGGAGGGTGAGGAGAGAGTGAAATGGCCATTTTGGAGTTCTTTAAAACACTTCCTGACTAGGATGGGCCCTCGGGCTTCACTGACAGCCCATGTGAATCCACTGAGGACCTGATCTCTGAAGGAAGGTGCAGAAACCTTCGGAGGAGGAGCGCTCACTAAAATGACCTGGGCTGCAGCTTGCTCATAGGACAGCCTCTAATAAGAAGGGATTCCCCAGGGCATAAGGACAGTAAGCTTGAGCAAGACAAATGCAGGACAGAGATGAGAAAGAACTTCCTGAAAGTCTGGGTTGGCCAATTAAGTTGGAAATAATGATTTAGAGCTGTGGCGTTCCTGGGCTGAACAAGGAGTGGTGAAATGAGACAGGTTGGGACAGTCAGCTGCCCTGGCAAGTGGGACTTCACACACACACACACACACACACACACACACACACCAAGGAGCCAGGTCTGCGACCTCTGACTCAGTGACGTGGGCTGGGCTGGTAGAAACTGGCCGTGTTTGGGGAAAGCTGCCCTAGCTATGAAAACTTTTCCAAGGACTAACCTAGTCTCTCCTGCCCACACACGTGGGCCCTCGGGACACCCTATGGCTGCAGAAACCCAGGAGACCCAGAGTCCGCACAGAGTGAAGCACAGGCTTTGAGGAAGGGGACTGAGGAAGGCAATCTCGTCATGTATCAGACTCCATGTGTATCTCCCAGGGCATGCTGGGAGAAGCTTCTCGGGTTATTACACCAAGTTAGGGACCCTCTGTCAGGATGTCAGCCAGCCCTCAGATTGCAAGGCCTTGTGGGTCTCCTCCAGAAGAACAGGCATAGGGTTTGTCCACTGTGCCCCTAAAACCAAAGCATATCAGTTGTCATTTCCAGGAGATGCCCCTAGGAGCAACAGTAATGGGGCAGAGCTCTCCCTGGGCAGCAGCGATCTGATCGGTAAAGAACCCACCATTGCTGTGGTCTGGGAGTTTTGTTGTTTTGTTTTGTTTTTGCTTCGCTTTGCTCTCTGGAAGCAGAGAGGAAGGGTGGGAAGCATCCCACAGGTGAGGGGTTTGGTATGCTCACCAGCGCCTCGCTGCTAAGGGCTTCCTGGGATACTGGGACTACAAGTCTGGGTGAAAAACGTGCACCCTCATGTGTGCATTCCCAGGTCAAAAGCAGAGGAAGGCCCAGTCAGAGAACAGGCCTGGACATGAGACGTCAGATTCCAAGGCCATCCTTGGGTAAACCCCACAGCCATCCTGCCTCTGGGGCTCCCTGTTCCTCTTCTTCTGTCCTCTGTCACCTGTGCCCCCAGCAGACACCTCACATCCCCACAGTGCCTCTTTCAGTGCTAGAATAGACAGACAGCGTCACACACACTGAAAAAGCCTCTGCCGGCCGCCGCTTTCCTCCCGAGCCATCCATCCACAGATCCCTGCTTAGCCTGCTGCTGGGTTCTCTCAATCAGGGCTGATCAGGCTAAGTCATGCAAACACCAGCTATCTAGAAACATGTGGGACCCGAGACCGTGTGGGCAAGCGTCTTCCACGTGGAATGTTCTAGGTCTTCCAGCAAGTCAGTTCAGTGCAGTCCAGCCAACACTGACGCTAGGCTAGCACCACATTTTATGTAAGGGGCTGTTTCTGCTTCAGGGACCTTTAGTTAAGGTCCACGACACAGAAACAGATAGCTGTGGATCTGGAATGAGAAAGCAGCAGGGCCTGTGAAGAAACACTGTGAGCAGGCCAGTGTCAGCAGGAAAGAAAGTAAGGGCTAGGCCTGAGAGGGGTTTGAAGGAAGTGGGAGGGGAGGGTTTGGGGGCGACATTGCAGGCAACGCCAAAGGACACAAGACAACAAAAGCAAAAGCATCAGGAAAAGTTCAAACAGATTCAGTTGAAATTGTGACTGGGGTCCAACAAGGAGACCCTTGAAGGCCAGAGGGAATAGGGTTTATCCTCCCAAGTCGCCACGACGCAGAGAAGGTGGGATGTCCCTAGGGAGCCATCAAAGCAGACGCTGGAGTCCTTGGCAAACCTTCCCTTTCCGTGTTTCTGCTTGTTTGTATGTAAGTCTCGTAGAGCCCGGGATAATACTGAGCCTCTGATTATCCTGCCTCCACCTCCCCAGTGCTAGAGTAAGAGGCGAGTGCCACCAGTTTATGCTGGTTCGGGGAGTCAAACTCAGCACCTCACGCAGGTCAGGCAAGCCCTGAGCCAGCTGCCTGAGCCACGCCCCGGGGCCCTGTTTGCTTGTCTGTTTCCTTTTTAATTTTTCCCCAATTATATGTATGTGTGTGAGGAGGTCAGAGTCTTTCCTTCCATTAAGTGGGTCCTGAGGAGCAAACTCAGGCCTTTGCCTTCCCAGACATCTCCTTAGCCTTGTTGGCTGGTTTTTCTGTCAGGGTCTCACTGGGCTGCACAAGCCGCCTACGAACACTCGGACTTCGGCCTCCTGGGACCGGGGACAAGTGTGCTCCATCACACTCCGCAGTTGGCATCCTTACAAGCAAGCTCTCCCACATCATGGGTCTTTGTTCCAGAAGTGTCCTCCCTGCATCCCCGGCAGCAGCGCCCTGTGCGCGCGCATCGTGGTCTCAGTACAGAGCTCACTTCCTCCAGGAAGCCTTCCTTGCCTGCCCTGCATAGGAACTGGTCCCTCTAACGAGTGCTCGTGGTTTCCGGTCCATCGAGTCTATGTCTGCCTTTATCAATGTTTTATCTACCTGTCTGTCTCTCCACAGGTCTGGAATTCCCTGTATCCGTCTGGCATTCTCTCAGTTATCTCTGAACTCTGTAGGCCTCGCACAGGTGGACAGGAGGAAGGAAGGCGGGGAGAAGGCCCACGACTGACGGAAGGCACCAGCAGCCGGACCCAGTGGCCTGGCTGCCTCCGGGGATCTGCCACCTCCTGCTCAAGTCCCCAGTCTGTTCCCAGCTCTTCAGAAAAGACATAGCTCCCGCTGGTGGTCTTGTGTTGCTGGTAACTTCTGGCGCCTCCTTAACGATGGCCGATGGCCGGCCTCTCCTCAGGGATGTGGACTGTCTCCTCTTCTGCACCCTGAATCTTTATGCCAACCTACAAGACCCAGCGCAGGGCCCCAAAGTTACCTTTCAGACAAAGCCTGTGGGATCCTAGGACAGACACCTCATCAGCTGTAGGGTCAAACTGGGGGCCTGATGAAGAACATCTGGCCCAGAGAGGAAACTGAGGCACGGCCAAAGAACGTGTTCCATGTTATGACTACCGGGAACTTTTTTTTTTTTTTTTTTGGTTTTTTGGTCTTTGGAGACAGGGTTTCTCTGTGTAGCCCTGGCTGTCCTGGAACTCACTCTGTAGACAAAGCTGCTCTCGAACTCAGAAATCCACCTGCCTCTGCCTCCAAGTGCTGGGATTAAAGGTGTGCGCCACCACCACCTGGCTTACCGGGAACTTCTAAGGAAGCAGAAAAAGAAAAGAGGTGTCCAGGAGGTCCCCTCTCTTCTGACCAGTGACTCTCAGCCCCTCCTGGCAGAGGCCCAGGAGACTTCCATCTTCAGGAGACTACTCAGTTCCTCTGCTTGTGTTTCCTTCTCGGCCTGCCCCAGGAGTCCGTCCTCCACAGGACAGAGCCAGAATAGAAGTAATGGACCAAGAGAGCCTGCGAGTCCACCTGCCCACACGCCCGCAGCTGGCCACACCTCGGGCTTCAGCTGGGTATGGGAACCTCTCCTCCCAGGAGGCTTGAGACAAGGCCCTGGGGGGGCGTGGGAGGCGGAGCTGGGACCTCAGCCCTGAGGGAAGGGAAAGGGTTAACTCTCTCTGGGTCTGTGGGAGGCATCAGCAGCTCACCCTAGGGAGATGTAAGACCAGGATTGTCCCTCCTGCCCTCTCAACTCCAATTTCCCTCCCTCTCCTCCTTCCATCTTTGCCTGGGAAACAGTGGGAGGAGAAGCTAGGAGCCCTCAGCGCCAACTGTCTCTGGGGTGTCATTTAATATAGCCAGTAATCAACACCAACTGGTTCATTAACTCTCTCCCTCATGGCTACTCGACATCCCTGGATATGTCTTCCTCTTCTCCCGGCCCCCACAGCGAGAATGCTAGGGACAGGCAAACACTACATCCTTGGCAAACACAGTTCTCTTCCAACTCCTTCCTCCACCCACCCCCCAGGGCACACAGCTGGGGGGAGGTGGGGGACAAGAGGCAGGATGGAGGCAGCCAGAGGTCCAGAGGGCTCCTCAGTAACCTCACATCATAATCTGGAAAAGAACACTGAAGGGCAAATGTGTGGCCGGGAACAGGAACACATTCAAACAACCATCAGTAAAGACGCCGCCTCTCCAGACTGAAGGGAGCCCACGGGAGAGGGTGAGAGTCAGAGCCTCTTGGCTCTGAACACGGGGAGATACTTCTGAAAGGGTTTTGTGGACTTTGGGATGCTTGGTGTGGTAGGAAGTTGTGTCAGACCCAGTTCTTCCAGTCCATTGACAGAAGGAAGATCCCAAAGTGGGCCTCGGACCTACCTGTCCATGCCCCCTGCAGAGACTTCCACCTCTGGATTGCACATCTGGATGATGCCTCTCTTTTCAGACAACCAGCGCTTCCCTCAGACTGAAGAGCAGGACTTGGGAACGTGAGGGAGTGGGGGTGGGGAAGTCTTTCACAACATGCCCAGCCAGTGCTGTACCGCTTTGGAGAAACTGTTCAGTCTGTATAGCCCTTAGGAAGGCCACACTGGCCCAAGCGCAGAAGGGTGGGAGGGTGCCCTCACCTGGTGTGCCCCCTCTCTCCAGGCTTAGGTAAGGACAGTAGTGTTGAGTATGGGCTAAGCCTGGCCCCTGACCCCTCCCTGAAATCAAATGCAAAGTCCACAGAACCTGTTGCCAGGGCAGGCTAGCAGGTCCACTGGAGATAAGGGCTACACTTTGGACTCGGTGACCAGAGGACAGCCATGGTGCCGAGGATCCCTAGGCCTACGCCCTTCCTGATGCTAGGCTGGCTTCCTTTCAGGGTAACGGTCTAGGACAGGCAAGAGGGGCCTGGATGCAAAGAAGCGATGGGTACCTGCCACAAGTCGCTCGGTCATTACCTCACCGCCTCCGCCTAGCGGCGCCCAACCTCTCATTTACCCCTCATTACCCTGGCGCCTGGCAGGGGTCTGGCCTGGAAGGGAGGACACGCTGGTGGCTGCGGGTGGCACAGGTCCCGGCCCCTGGCCCCCGACCAGGCGACAGATCGCTGGCTGGTTCAGGTGCAAAAGAAAGGGAAAGGCGCACACAGCGAAGTGAGCACTCCTGGTCTGGGGCCGGTGTACGGAGAGTGCGGCTCCCAGCCCTCTCCGCCCGTCCGGGTGACCCGGACCGCGACGCTGCACGGCCGGCAGGGAGGGGGAGGTGCCAGCCCGCGCCCCGCCCCTCTGCCTCCACCTTCACCTCCCTTCTCGGCCCCGTGCTGCCTGGCCCCGCGGGCCGCTCGGTCCTAGTCCCAAGCTGGGACAGTGGGGCTGCCATCGCCAAGGAAGCTGACAACGGCCAGGATTCCCCACCGGATCCAGCGGGCATCGAAGACAGCGGAAGCCGGGACGCCTGCGCGCTCACAGGTGAGCACTTGGGAGGGCGAGTGCCGGGGCGGACAGGGAACCCGAGGACCTGGGACAGGGTCGCAAGGCCTCAGAAGGAGGAGGGAAGGAGGCTGGGAAAGAGGGAGGTGGAAAAGCTGGGTCTGGGAAAAGATAGGAAAGGTGGGAGTGGGGAGGGATAGTAGGGGGCGGGGGAGGGAGGGGCAGGGAACTGCCCTCAGGGGCTGGACTGTTGTTGGCCCGGGGCAAGCAACATAATAAGCAATCTCCTCTGCGCATAAATCAGAGAAAGTTAGGGGAGGGAAATGGAGGTGCTTAGGGCCCAGTTGGTGGGAAACCAGCCCCTGTATGGGATTCCAGAGTCCAATTCCGATTAAGGGCCTCTTCCCTTCAGGCCCTGCCTACTGCAAGGGATGGGTCTTCCATCCTGGTTTAGGAAGGAGGGGTGGAGATCCGCATCGGACTTCCAGCTCCACGGTGGTGCCCTCGGAGGCCTGGAAAGACAGAACTTAGTGGGAGACCAGCGGGCTGCCTCAGCGGGGCGCACCTCTACAGATCCTGTCTGACAGATCTCCCGACCGCGCGCGCGTGGACGTGGGGGTCCAGGTAAGGGGAGTGCAGACTTCTCAGGAAAAGATATACCGTAGAGTCTCTTGCCTATTGAGTCACAGTTGCGACTAACAGAAAAGCAGCCATGGATGGCAAGTCAACCAGTAAGGGTGGCTGACTGACTGCACCATGATAAAACTTTTCCTTTTGCTCCCCCCCCCCCCCACTATTTAAAAATGTAAAAGTTGCCAAACATGATGGAATATGTCTGTGATCACAGCATTCTAGAAATTGAGGCAGGGGAATCCAGAATTTGAAGGTAGCCTAGCCTGGGTTACATGATGTGTTCCTGGTCAGCCTGTGCTATATTATGAGACCCTCCTCTCTCAAATCAGGAAAGAAAACAGAAGCCGCTCTTAGCCTACAGTCTGTTCCGACACGAGGGACCCACTTGGCTGTCTGTAGTCAGCCTTACCCTTCCCAGTCCATGGAGTTTGTGCAGTGCTGACAAAGGTAACGCAGGAAAGGAGACATCTAGGTACAAGAGAACGCCTTCTACCTCGGGCTATCTGGAGTGCTAGAGATTTCTGTGACCCTTGCTCCCAGCTGCTACAGCATCCTCAGAGGCTGAAGTGTGACTGTTTCCCAAATGTAAAGCAGATGTTCCTACCCAGCATGCACTCGGACTTGCCCTCCCCCTACTAACTTATAGATAGCACACACTCCACCTCCCCCCAAGTAATCACCATCTGGCCCTCTTCTTCCCCACTCTGTCCTCCTGTCTTTCCTTGCTCTCTGAGCTGTGAAGACATTCCTCACTAATCCAGCCTGGGCTTTCTGTCTTGCAGAAAAGGGGACAACCCCCCCCCTTTCTCCTGGACATTGGAGCTATGATCCTCTGGGGGTAACTCAGAGAGAAACAATGCAAGCCTCTGGTCCTGCAAATGAGGGCCCCCTCCAAGGCCTGGTTGCTTCCCGAATTGAGGCTTACGGGGGCCGTCACCCGACCTCTGCCCACAGCGCTGCTAGGAATATACATCCCAGAGGAGGTCCTGTATTGGTGAGTTGGCCTGTGCCCGGAAGGTGACCTGGGTGGGGCAGGAGGGATGACACCAAGGCTTTGAAGTTTGTCCCCTTATAGTTTCACAGGCTGCTCTATTCTTGTCCCTTAACCTCCTCCGCTTTCCGGGGTTGCTGGGGGTGGGAGTGGGAGAGGCAGGGAGCTCAGGAGGGATGGGGAGGCATTTCTGAGTTACCAGTGCAGTGAGGAAAGGCATCTTTCCCTCTCTCCATGCGTTGGGAGGAGTCAAAAGCTCCCTGAGTCAGGGTTGAAGAAGAGCAAAGGTTCAGGGTGCCCCTGTTCTCACAGGGCAAGGAGGGGGAGTGGCGGGAACTGTCTCGGCCCCGCCCCTGACTCCACCTGCCACGCCCACCTCCAAGCCTAGTAGAGGAAAGGGGTGTGGAAACCAGACTTAGGCTGTTTTTGCCCTCCGTGCTACCTTAAGAACCCCTTCTAGGTGGGGTATTCCCTGCTTCCCTAGAGGATTCCACCCCTGGAGAGGAGACTTGCCCAGGCAGAGGACAGAAAGGGACACTAGGAAGTATGTAAGGCAATTCAGGCCAAGGCAGACAAGGAATGTGACCAGGCCTGCCTTGGGAGGAGGCTTGTGGCTTCAACCTCTAACACAGAAGGACAGCAACTCCCAGTGGCTTAGGACACTTGCTGCAGGCCCTAGGGAGGAGGCTGAACCTTTGCGGTCTCTTCATTTCCACATATGAGGGAGCCTAAGTACTCGAAAAGGGAGGACCTCAGAACACAGCATGGGTCATCCTGTGTGCCCTTGGCACGAAGGACATGTGTATAGCTGGGCAGAAGCTGGCTCCCAGATGCAGAGCCCAGGCGTGTGTGTGCCTGTGTACAAGCCCTGCTGGAGGCCTCAGCCTCTACCTCCAGGCCCCCTCAGGACCCAGGCAGGCATGGCCCTGCCCGGCCGAGCTTGGCTTCCCTGGCAGCAGCCACTGTGACTCAAAGCGGCAGCAACTCACACCAAACTGGTTTGATGAGAGCAGCGAGCCAGCCCAACTTGCAGGAGCAAGGGACAAGGTCCAGAGCCAAGCTTGGCCCCTAGTATTTCTGACACTCAGAGAACTTCCCGTCGTGTCCTCCTCCAGGACCCTAGTCGCCGCCGCCTCCAGCACTATGTCCCCTTTGCTGGGACCCGAGGCCTGTCTCCTCTGGCACTTCGGGAACCAGAGCCAGAGAAGAGGCATGGAAGCCATTTTGGGATCGGCCCACCTCACTCCCCCAAACTCAAGGTAAGGATTCCCTTGACTTCTGTCCCAGAGCTCACAATCCCAGCCATGACAGCCTCTAGATACAGTCAAGCCCAGAAACTCCATGAACTGAACGCTGGCAGGAAGCCTCTGACAGCAAGCGCCTTTGAGAAGTCAGTCAGGCACAGGTCTCTGCAGAGGTGCTCTCAGAGACAGCTCAGCATGAGGCTGATGTGCTGGATCCCATGAGACTAAACTATTAATATTAACTACCCTGCTTTGGGGGCTGGAGAGAAGGCTCAGCAGTTAAGAGTACGGGCTGAGTCTTGCAGTGGTGATGCACGCCTTTAATCCCAGCACTTGGGAGGCAGAGGCAGGTGGATTTCTGAGTTCGAGGCCAACCTGGTCTACAGACCAGGGCAGCCAGGGCTATACAGCAAAACTTTGTCTCGAAAAACAAACAAACAGAGTACGGGCTGCTCTTCCAGAGGACCTGGGTTGAATTCCCAGCACCAACATGACAACTCACAACTCTCTGTAACTCCAAGTCCATGGGACCTGGCACTCTCACACAGACATACATGCAAGCAAAACACCAGTGCACATGAAATAAAAGCAACCTCTCACAGTGTTTGGAAATTACCAAGTAACATGTGATCCAGGGACAATCTCTTCACCCCCACTCTCCCTCAGCATCCTTCATCCTAGCCGGGAGCCCGGCCACTTCCTCCCCTGTCACAGGAAGGGCAGAGTGAACCTAAGAATTGCTTGTCCCCCATTATCTGACACCAAAACCACTTACGACGAACCATTTTAAGGCATGATGCCTCACAAATATCTCTGCTTTGAGCCAAGCATGACGGTGCACATTCACAGTCTCAGCGCCCAGGAAGCGGAGGCAGGAAGACTGCAAGTTCGAGGCTTGCCTGAGCTGCATAGCAAATCTCCACCTAAAAACAAACAAAAATGCATCCATTTTACGTCATTGTGCTACCTGAGACCATGCCTTGTTGTTTCATGTTGTTGGTGGTGGTTTGGTTTGGTTTGGTTAGGTTTTTTTCAAGAAGGGGTTATTCTGAGTAGCCCTGGCTGTCCTGGAATTCACTCCATAGACCAGGCTAACCTCAAACTCACAGTGATCCACTTGCCTCTTCCTCCAAGTGCTGGGATTGAAGGTGTGCGCCACCACCACCCAGCAAGACCCTGCTTCCCTAGGCCGAGCCCTGGTCCTTACGTGGAAGCCCCTCAGTCTGGGGTGTAAGTCTCAGTGGTGGAGGGTTTGGCCAGCATGCAGAAGGTCCTGGCTTTGATTTACAGTACAACCAAAAACTGAAAGGGTTTTTTTCCCCTTCCTTCCTTCCTTCCTTCCTTCCTTCCTTCCTCTCTTTTCTTTTCTTTTTCTTTTTCTATTTTTTTTCAAGTAAAGAAAATCAATTCTTATGGACCACTCTTGAGAAGTCTGATTCTGCCCCTCAGCCCTATTCTGAATCAGGAAACTTCTAGAAGGAATTGTTCTGGTCAGGGATGTCCCCTCAGACTCCTCTACCTTGGGATCTTTCTGCAGACAAAACTGTAACTTCATTTCCTCGGCAATAACAAACCTATCCATTGCCCTTCCAGACACACGTGTGTGCACATGTGTGTGCACACCGCCCATCCGGAGCCTGGGCACCAGATGCTGAGGATATGCCAGGCTAACCATCTTCCCTGCTCTCCTAGGAAGTCACCAAGGCCCATGAGCTGGAAGTGAGACTACACACATTCAGCATGTTTGGGATGCCCCGCCTGCCACCGGAGGACCGGAGACACTGGGAGATAGGAGAGGGCGGTGACAGTGCCCTGACCATGGAGAAGTCCTGGAAGGAGCTTGTGCCGGGACACGAGGTGAGCTTGAAACGCTATAGTCTCCATTAACACATCAGCCCCTCTCCACACACGCATCCACATGTCTCACTTCTGTCCTGGAAAAGACAAAGGCCTTGGAATACAGCACGTGGAAGGGAAAACCTCCAGAGATCTTGTTCAAATCCCAGCTCTGCCACCAAGTAGTGAAACCTTGGTTATGACAGACAGAGGACTCCCCCCCCCCCCAGCGCCCCGAATCTCACTTGCTTCATATGGAAAATGGGGGTGATGCCTCCTACAAACTAGAGGACTGGCTAAGATGAAAAGGTCCTGCGTAAAGGGACCAGAACCCGTGGCGCATATCTAACGCGTAACAAATGGCACCTGCTCTCATCAGGGGCCCCCAAGTGAACCAGCACTGTCCCCCTCAGGAGATGAGCCGCGAGCTTTGCCACCAGCAGGAGGCGCTGTGGGAACTCCTGACCACGGAGCTCATCTACCTGAGAAAGCTCAAGATCATGACAGATGTGAGCCTCCTTCGACCCCATCTCCTCCCTACCTGGGTCCCTGGGTCCTTAGGATTATCTCCATCCTCCCGGGGCAGAAGGGCTGGGATGAGGGCTAGGAACCGCCACGGTCTCAGACCTGCTTGAGCAGGGTGGGTGGGGGACTGAAGATGGTGGCACTGGGGTGGGGGGTGGGGGCCTGAAGGAGGAAGGTCAGGCGCTGAGCCTGTCTTTCTCCCTGCCTCTAGCTCCTGGCAGCTGGTCTGCTGAATTTGCAGCGGGTGGGACTGCTGACTGAGGTGAGTGGAACGGTAGAAGAAGGCAGGGCCAGGGCGAGCCCTCCAGGCTGCACCGTCTGAATTCCCACGGCCCTGCTTTCCGGGATGTCCTTGGGTTTCCTACATTTCCCATTTGCATTAGACCCTCAGCTGGCCACAGGCTGCCCTGGTGACGCGGGGCAGGGGTTGGGGGTAGAGGGTCTTCTAGGCCGCTGTCAGGCTCTTCCCTCCTCCCCAGCCCTGTCACTGAAGCTGAAAGTCTTTACCTGTCCCTTCCTGTCTGTTACTGAGTTCTGCTCACTCCTCCAGGTATCGGCTGAGACCCTGTTTGGAAATGTCCCCAACCTGATTAGAGCCCACCGGAGATTTTGGGAGGAGGTGCTGCAGCCCGTCCTGGAAGACACTCGCACCTCTGGTCAACCTTTGGACCCTGTCAGCTTACAAAATGGCTTCCTGACAGTGAGTCTGGGGAGACCCAGAAAGAGCAGGATGAGGGCAACCCAAAAAACCCACAGGGTCCAGCCCAGTCCAATTCTAAAATAGAGCTATATCTCCTTCACACCATTCCACAAGTGTGACCTGTCCCAAAGGCTCTTTGGTCTTCTAGGGACTCTTATGAAATGAAGATATACCTAGGAGGTGGGGGAGGGGTGCCGTCATCAGCACTACAATTTGTATTGTGTTCCTTTTTATTTATTATTGTTGTTGTTGTTGTTGTTATTATTTGGGGGTTTGTTATTGGGTTTTTTGTTTTTGTTTGTTTTTTGTTTTGTTTTGTTTTGGTTTTTTGTTTTGTTTGGCTTGGTTTGCTTTTTTTTTTTTTTTTTTTTTTTTTTTTGAGACAGGGTCTCCTATGTAGCCCTGGCTATCCTGGCGCTCACTCTGTAGACCAGGCTGGCCTTAAATTCACAGAGATCCACCAGCCTCTGCCTCCCAAGTGCTGGGATGAAAGGCCCACGCCAACTCCACCTGTTTTTCTTTTGTTTTATTTTAAAGACAGAGTTTTGAAGACAGTGTTACCCATGCTAGTTTCAAATTCAAGCACTTCTGTCTTAGGTCTTCAGGCGCTGTAATAACAAATGTGCAACACTTGGCAGCTATAAAATATTAGTTATTTCATTGAGACCCATCAGCAGACCGCTCAGGGCAAGAATGAGGTCTAAGGGCTGGAGAGGTGGCTCAGTAGTTATGAACACTTGCTGCTTCCACAGAGGACCTGGGTCTGTGTCCCAGCACCCACTTTGTGACTCACAACCATCTGTAACTGATTCAAGGAGACCTGACCTCCCTCTAAGAGAACCAGGAAGGCCCATGGGGCACACACACACACACACACACACACACGTGCAGGCGAAACACGCATACACATAGAATAAAATAAAGAAATGGAATAAAACGTCTCTTAACGAATGCTGTCCCAGTAAGGAGATCCGAGGAGGGGGGGCACTGAATGTGAGAAAGACGGGGCTAAACTTTGTCCCATAGAGTCCCTGGGTCAGCAGGGAACTTTGGGATGGGGTACAAAGCTAGCTCAGGCAGGTTCCTGGGAGCCTTGGCACCTCTTCCTTCAGAGTAGGGCTTCTGGGCAACTTTCAGGTCATAGAAACAGGAGCCTCAGTGCCCCGAAAACAAGTCAGGTTGAATTATTGATGGTGAGAGAGTGAGTCCAAAGGAGGGGGGAGGGGGACGGTGGGGGAGCAGCCAGTGCTGTGGAGAGGATCAACTCCAGGGATGGCCAGGGTCTGTCTCTCAGGGCGTGGTTTCCTCTCTGGAGTAGAGTGAGGGGTCTGGCTGTGGGAGATGTCGGAGGTGGAAGCTGGCAGAGGCTTCTCTGAGGGGCTGTGTGAGGCTCTCTTCTCAGCCCGCAGCCACGTTCTACAGCCAGAGTTAGTTCACGGCCCTCCCCTGCCCGCCCTTTTTTGCGTTGCTCCAGTTTGGCCAGCGGTTCCAGCCTTATGTCCAGTACTGCCTTCGAGTAAAACAGACCATGGCTTATGCCCGGGAGCTGCAAGACACGAACCCTTCCTTCCACACCTTCGTGCAGGTGGGGTGCGGTGGAGCACGGGGGCCGCGGGGTGGGGAGGGTGGGGGGTGGGCACAATTGCACAGCCAGGTCACACCAGGCTTCCGGTTGGGTGCACGGTTACTGGAGGTGCAGGCAGGAGGGGCCCTGCGGACTCCTGAGCTCTTCCGCGTCCCCTGCAGTGGTGTGAGAAACACAAGCGCTCCGGGAGACAGACGCTGGGTGACTTGCTTATCAAGCCTCACCAGCGCATCACCAAATACCCACTGCTGCTGCAGGCTGTGCTCAAGAGAAGCCCCGAGCCTCGAGCCCAAGAAGCCCTGACCGCCATGGTAGGTATTCAGGTGGGACAAGGGCCCTAGTGTGGTGGGGGCTGGCGGGTGATGGGTAAGAACTGATCTCTAGCGCTCCCCGAGGGTCTCGTTCCTCCACAGTGCCGACTGACTAGATCTGCTTTAGAGTTCTGTGTCTCCCATTGGGTGGGGAAGCCGGGCTCAGCTGTGCCTCCTTCTGCTTCTCACACCCCAAGATCGCAGCCGTGGAGTCCTTCCTGCGACACATAAACGGGCAGGTCCGGCAGGGTGAAGAGCAGGAGAGTTTAATGGCTGTGGCGCAGCGCATAGGACCCTATGAGGTGCTAGAGCCCTCCAGCGAGGAGGTGGAGAAGGTGAGGAAACGGACTCCAAAACTGCCAGGCTCCAGGGAAAGGAGATGGAGGAGAAGCCTGGCGGGAGAGGACAGAGGTACCTGAGGGCCACGGCTGGGCGTGTCCATCATTCCTTCCTGTGGGAGGAGCCCAAAGGGTGGATGGGAGGAGTAAAAAGGGGACCCTGGGGGGTGCCTGCTGTGTCTCCAGGTACAGAAAGGATGGACCACCTACAGCACAAGGAGCCGCTTTGGGCTGAGATAGAGAGGCTCGCCGGCACCATGCCCTGATCCCCTTTCTGCTTGCTCTCTGTTCCCATAGAGCCTGCGTCCGTTCTCCACCCTGGACCTGATGATGCCTATATTGGGGGTCGCCCCTGAGTACACCAGGCAGCTGCTGCTGGAGGGACCTGTGCGCGTGAAGGAAGGGCGAGAAGGGAAGGTGAGGGTGCCACGCTCAGAGGTGACAGAGGAGACGTGGAAGGAACTGGAAATGGGGCCGGGGCGGTGGCTTGGTGCTAAGATCATTTGCTCTGTAGGCACGAGGACCTGGGCATGCAGAGAGAGCTAGCGCAGCAGGTCAGGGCATTGGTTGCGCCTGCAGAGGCCCCAGGTTCAGTTCTCAAGACCTGTATGGCAGCTCATTACTGTCTCTAACTCCAGCTCAAGGGTCCGACATCTCTTCTGGCTTCCCCAGGCACTGCATACCTGTGCTACACAGACAGATACATGAAGGCAAAAGGTCCATATGCATAAAATAAACCAATAGGGCTGGAGAGATGGCTCAGCCGTTAAGAACACTGACTGCTCTTCCAAAAGTCCTGAGTTCAAATCCCAGCGACCACATGGTGGCTCACAACCATCTATAATAAGATCTAACACCCTCTTCTGGTGTGCCTGAAGACAGCTACAGTGTACTCATATACATTAAGTAAATAAAAATAAAAAACAACAACAAAAAACCCAAAACAAATAGTTCTTTCAAAGAAAAAAAAAATCAAGAAGCTGTAGTTTACCAAACTGGATCCAAACATCAAATAAAACCAAACGTGAGAACCTAAGGTTGAATCCTCAACACCTTCTTAGGGAACTGAGTCTGGGGACTACAGAGATAACTCAGCAGCTAAGAGTTCTTGCTGGTCTTGCAGAAGACCCAAGTTCAGGTCTCACCACCCATTGTCGGTGGCTTATTACTGCCTGCAACTTTAGCTCCAGAGGATGATCTAAAACTCTCTTCTGGGCACCTTCACTCACATGTGTATACTGCCATACAGATGTGTGGTGGACTGGGCTAAAGGACATGGTTCTGGTCCTGCCCAAGTGCCAGTTGTTTGTATGACCTTCAGTCAGCCCTGTTCCCTGCTTGTAAATTAAGATATGGAACCAAGTTAACGCTCGCTTTCCCAGCTAACCACGCTGCAGTTCTGACCTTGTCCTTATGCTCACAGGCAGAGCCAGAATCCCCGAGAAGCCCCTCCCCTGACTCCGACTGACCCTGTTTCTTTCTCCTGCACCCCTACCTGCAGATGGATGTGTACCTGTTCCTCTTCTCTGACATGCTCCTGGTAACCAAACCCCAACGCAAGGCAGACAGAGCCAAGGTCATCCGTCCTCCCCTCATGCTGGAGAAACTCGTGTGTCGACCACTGAGAGACCTCAGTATGTCTCTTCTCCAGAGGAGGAAGGGTCGGGATTGGGGTCAGATAAGGCCCAGCCCTTAAAGCAGAGCTTCTTCTCTGTGCAGACACCTTCCTGCTGATCCACCTCACAGAATTCCAGTGTGTCTCCAGTGCCCTCACTGTGCACTGTCCCAGTTCAACAGAGCGGACACGGTGGCTGGAGAAGACCCAGCAGGCTCAGGTGGGTGGCGGTCAGGCTTGGGGGGGGTGTGTGAACTTGCACCCCCCGGAGCTCAGGACTGACATCACAGAGGGCTGAAGGAGGGCAGAGAGGCTGGGCTGGGTGCAGGTGCAGACTTGACCAGCAGCATGTCGGATGCCTTCCAGAGTCTGAGAAAGCCTTCGGCCATCTACCAAGGCAGCTATTGAGACAACCCAACATAGGGTACACCCTAATGCTTTCCTCACACTGAAACTGTGAATTTATAAACTTTACCTTCCGTTCAGAGACACCCCTGGAGCACTTGCTGGGGACAGGCACAAGTGGTAGATGCCAGGGAATCTGAAAAGAATGAAAACACCATTCCTGCCCTCCAGGAATCTGTGCCGCAGCTCCTTAGAGTAATCAGGGTGCAATCATACCAGAGACAGCAGCAGGGACTGGCCTTGCCTCTGTCCCAGCTGCTGGAAAGCGGTGGTGCTGAGAGAGCTTAGGGGAGAGACCAGTGCATCCGAGCTGGGGGTAGAGCAGACAACGAGGCAGGAGGAAGGAGATTCCAATACAAAGATACACAAATGGGAACAGTCATGTGTGCCGAGAGGGCACCGCACCCGGAGCGTCGAGTCGGCCCCGGCCCGTCTCTCACTTTATAGGCAGGGAACAGGACTGGATCATACAAACATCTAGAACTCAGTCGGGACCGTGTTCTAGATTACCCTCCCGTTGCCACCAAGTGTGTGTGTGTGTGTGTGTGTGTGTGTATGTGGTGTATGCATATAGCTGTGTGGGTGTATATGTGTGGCTTATGCATATGACTCTGTGTATATATTATGTGTGGTATATGCATATAACTGTGTGTTGTATGTTGTGTATGTTTTATGTTGTGATGTATGCATATGACTGTGTGTATGTGTGTGTATATTATGCATATGGCTTTGTGTGTGCGTTATGTGGTTTATGCACATGATTGTGTTTATTATGTGTGGTGTATGCACATAATTGTGTGTATTTGTGTGTGGTATATGTACATGATTGTGTGGGTGTGTGCCCCTGAGTGTGTATGTGTAGAACCGAGCGGGATGCTCGCTTGGCATTGCCAGGGTGTGAAGCATAAGGGTGGATGCAGCAGGAGTTGAGTCCAGGAGGTGTTCCCATGGGACCACGCCCATCTTTGAGGGCCATGGTAGGGACTTGAACTTTGACCCAGAGACTTTATGGAGTCAGTGGAGGTTTTAAACAGGGTAGTGATGTAGGCAGACTTAAGCAATAAAGTTAGGAGAGAGAGAGAAAGAGAGAGAGAGAGAGAGCAGTATAGCTGCATCAGTTACTATCAATTCAGTGGCTTTGAAAAAACAAGCAGAGCTAGGGTGGAGCTCAGTGGAGGGGGCGGAGCTCAGTTGAGGGGGCGGAGCTCAGTGGAGGGGGCGGAGCTCACTGGAGGGGGCGGAGCTCAGTGGAGGGGACTGAGCTCAGTGGACGGCCGCATGCGTGAGACCCCCAGCTGGCTGAGCCTCAGTTCCACACAAGCAAAAACCAAACATCCAGAAACAGCCCCTCACAATTTTGGAAGCCACAAGTTCAAAATTAAGGTACTGGCAGAACTGAGCTTCCTGACCAAGTTCTAGGGGAGAATCTCTGTCTCAGCGACTGATGGTTTCTGTGGCCCTTAACTTGGGGCAGCAGCTCCTGAACCCCATCTCTGGCTTCCCCTCAGATACTGGTGTTGAGATTTCCCTCCTCCCCTTTTTCTTTCTTTCTTTTTAATGCTAGAGTTTTCTCTCTCTTTTTTTAAAGACTTATTTATTTATTTTTATGTATATATGAGTACACTGTAGCTGTACTGATGGTTGTGAGCCATCATCATGTGATTGCTGGGAATTTGAATTCAGCACCTCTGCTCGCTCCAGTCTAAAGATTTATTATATTTAAGTACACTGTAGATGTCCTCAGACGCACCAGAAGAGGGCGTCAGATCTCATTACGGATGGTTGTGAGCCACCATGTGGTTGCTGGGATTTGAACACAGGACCTTCGGAAGAGCAGTCAGTGCTCTTAACCACTGAACCATCTCTCCAGCCCATCCCTCCCTTTCATGTGAAGATACCGGACGTCTGCTTTAGAATCCATCCAGAATGCATGAAGAAGCCTGTCTGAGATCTTCCTCTTAGGTCCTTTCACATCTTCAAAGACCCATTTCCCAACTAATGTCACATTTATGCTTTCTGGGGATTGGGTTTAGAACCTGGCTTTCTCCAGGCAAACCCACTGTGGGAACAGAATGGCAAAGAGAGCTGGAGATTTGCATCAGAGACTCTGTCTTGTTTGTTCAGACAGCACCTTTGCTATGTTGGGAAAGTGCTTGGCTCCCGCACTCCACCCCCAGCCCCAGGAAGCGATGGATGTGTACATTTATTTACTTGTTTATTTATCTGTGGGTGAGTGTGTGTATGTATGTGCATAGTTAGATTTGCATTGCCACACCTGTAAACTTTGCTTTACCACACCAGCCTCTCAAGTTTCTCCTCTTCCTTTGGCTCCCAATCTTACAACAAGCCTTCTCCCACATTCTCCCTTTGGAACTTCTGGGAACCAGTAAAACCTGCTAGTGTTCATATGCAAAAGAACAGCCCCTGATAGGCTCAGGGTGACAAACGGGCCATCATTTCTCCTCTGTGATCAAACTTGCAGTGAGGTTCCCAGCCACTCAAAGGCTGAAACACTGCAACACACACACACACACACAAGGGTGGCAGAGTATCTTTCAGTCCCTTCACTGCCCAGAGCTCACACTTTTTCTTCTTCCCCTTGCAGAAATGTTAGTGAGTCCTTGAGGGTTTACCGAGGTGGCTTATGCTTTAACAGAAAGTGAGCTGGGGTGGGGGTGGGGAGACTTGGTGGCGGGGAGGAGGAAAGGGAACTGAGAACCCTCAGAGGTAGAGAGGCCAAGAGATGTACGTGGGGCCACTTAAGCTAAAGCAAGGTTTTGAGGACAGTCCAGAGCCCACCCTGTGTTCTTTCTAAGCCTGGTCTTTGTCTGGGAAGGTACAGTGACAGCCAGCAAGCCAGTGAGAGGCTTGTCAGGAGGCCTTGTGAGTCATGGGTGCCCTACAAGTGTGTGTCATCGTGACACAAAGGGGTGAGCTGACTGAGCACTCTTTTTTTTTTTTTTCCTTTCGAGACAGGGTTTCTCTGTGTAGCCCTGGCTGTCCTGGAACTCACTCTGTAGACCAGGCTGGTCTCGAACTCAGAAATCCAGCTGCCTTCTGCCTCCTAAATGCTGGGATTACAGGCGTGCGCCACCTATGAGCACACCTATGATCCCAGCACACCGAAAACTGAGGCAAGAGGATTGTGAGTTTAGGGCTAACCTGGGCTAAACAGCAAGTTCTAAATCTGAGCTGCATAGAAAGACCCAGTCTCAGAAAAAACGGAAGAAGAGAACGGAGGAGGAGAAAGAAAGGAGAAGAGAGAAGAGGAAAGAGAGGAGGAGGAGGGCGTTGTAGGCAGTGCAGAGCTGGAAGAGGATTTTGGTGTTGGTGACTGAGAGGCGAAGAGCACCTTCTACAGATGTCTTGTCATGCAGTCCTGGGGAGACAGGTGATTGTAGTGATCCCAAAGACCTGCAGAGAGCAGATGTATTCTCTCTTGGAGATTCTCCACAGGAGTCTTGCTTGGGCGCCCTCTCCCTCTCTCCCTCTTCTCTCAGCTCTGTGTCGGGAAGTACACTCTACCTCTTTCTTTCCCCTACTGCTTGGCTCTCTTGCTGTAGCCAAGAAGATCGCCCCCCCCCCCCCCCAACCGAAGCTTCTGAGGTGGCTGCAAGCCTTGGGCTCTGCTACCCAACATTTCCCCGCCCCCGGGGGGCGTTCCCCAACTCCTGCCTTTCCCGGGAAGGGACAAGGGCAAGCTTAGTGAGAAGAGGCCAGCAGATATTCTTTATCGACTTCCTCTTCCCATCCTTTCCTTCCACACCAACCCTATCCTCAGCAACCATCAATCACAAAGTCGAACTTGGGGCACGTGGGGCAAAGGGCGTGGCTTCTCCTCCGGACAGGCGGTGCAGCCCCGCCGCCGCCGCCGCCGATCTTCTGCTTGTACCTTTTCGACTCACGCTGAGCAGAAGGATGATGCCCGGGGAAGAGGGAGGAGACACGGGCGCTGGCCCCGTTCTCAGCCTCTGTTCTGGGTCAGTGACTGGGAAGGCAGGGAAAGGAGCGTTGTTAAGACTGTCCACTTGGTATCATTCTCCTATGCCTGCCCAGCCCTCCTCCAACATGTCTCGTCCTGACCCAGCCGCCCTCACGCTCCTACCCAAGCTTTGGAGAAGCCTGGGCGCCCCGGGGCTGTTGGCTCACACTCCCCAAGCTTCTGAGAAAGGGCAAATATGGAGCCATCAGGCTGGCCTGGCATCAGTCAGAAGAGAGCATTGTGTGGGGCGAGGGGACACTTGAGGGCCCTGCTCTACGACTGATGCAGCACCTTAGCTGTTGCTGTGGTGGGGAAAGGAAATGAAAGACTCCGACTACAGACCTTCCTTCCTTCCTTCCTTCCTTCCTTCCTTCCTTCCTTCCTTCCTTCCTGCCTTCCTGCCTTCCTGCCTTCCTGCCTTCCTGCCTTCCTGCCTTCCTTTATCTTTTCTTTTTTTAAAGATTTATTTATCTATTTATTTATTATGTGCACAGTGTTCTGCTTACACGTATGACTGTACACCAGAAGAGGGCACCAATAGCTCATTCTAGATGCCCACGAGCCACCATGTGGTTGCTGGGAATTGAACTCAGGCCCTTTGCCAGGACAGCCAGAGCTCTTAACCTCTGAGCCATCTCTCCAGCCCCTTTTCTTTTTCTTTTTGAGCTGGCATCTCAATGTATAAGTTCTGATGGACCTGGAACTCTCTATGTAGACAGAGCTGGCCTCAAACTCAGAGATCCGGCTGCCTCAAGCGGATACACCAAGATCCAAATGCTGGGATCAGCCTAGCCGTCCGCCATTTCTTCACCAGCTGGGAAGTGCTGTAGTATTTTCTTAGCCACACCTATGAATATTGGTGTCCATTCTGCCTACAGCAGCCACTTCCGTGTCCCTTCATGTCAAGCCTCCTCTTACCACCGACCTTGTCTCCTCAGGATCTGCTGTCTCCCCAACACTAACCTCCTGTGATAACTCAAAGCCCTTCAAGGCTGCCAAAAAGCTTGCAGTCACAGAGCTAAGACTTAAAGCATATATGCTCACCCGGCTCTCCACCAGAGCCTCCTTGGCAAGCAGCTGCAACTAAGCCTTATCTTTGCCTCCCTAAGATGAGCTCTTGGCGCCATGCTGGAGGGTAATGGTGTGTGACAAAGAGCCCTGTGCATATGGAGGTCCTTTGCAAGACATTTATCAGCTGCCACTGCTTTATTCTGTTTGAAAACTCAGAAGGGACACAGACATGCGTCGTCCTTCTCTTCCATCTTGAGATACCTTTTCTTTCTCACCTGTCTAAGGCACAGGAGAGTCCTCAGCCTGCCCGTGCTCCTCCCACCTTCAGGATGAAGGCCAAGGTGACGAGAGAGCAGTGAGCCCAAGAGGACCGATGCGGTCCAGGCCCTCGCGGCAGCATCCTCTCCGTCAGGGAGAGATTCTAAAAGAGGAGCATCAGAGAGCTTCCCGGAGGCACGGAGGCACGGAGGCAGGGGCATGAGAGCGGAGGAAAGGGGGTGTTCTGTCCACCCCAGTTCCCTCCCGCACCAGCCCTGCAGCTCGGTGCCACCATATCCTGGCATTGTGTTCCCTTCCTGTAAGAATGACTCCTGTGGTGGTCCCTAGCCTTCTAGTTCCCTTCTTAGTAGGAAAGGAAATGTAAACACCTGCACCTCAGAATGGGAGTTAGGAGAATCAGAGACACCATCGGGAAGCCGTGTCCAGCATACAGCAAGCGCTCTATAAATGAGAGCTCGTAATAACGGAAGTCCCTCCCCAGGTCACCCTGCAGAAGCTGAAGGCCGAGGAGTTCATTCAACAGAAGAGGGAGCTGCTGGCCCTCTATCGCAACCAGGGCAGGGAGTCCCCCAGCACCAGGCCCTCCACGCCTTCCCCTTCCCCAGAGGACTCCCAGAGCAGTGCAGAGGGGAGGTAAGACCCCATCACCATCCAAGGAGGGGGACGCAGGTGGGAGGAGGGAGGAGGCATTCATGAGGCTGAGGAGGCTGAGTAGAGCGCCTCAGGGGACTTGGGTGAGAACAAGACCGTGAGCTGCAGCTGGGAGCGGAACAGGCTGGCAGTCACCATGTGAAGGGAACCGTGGCACAGGGTGGGCACCAGGCAAAGGAAACAGAGACGTGGCCTGTGAACTCCTGTGATGAACAGGCTTCAGAGTGAAGGCAGATATGGATTCTCAGAATAGCAGAGTTTCCAGGACAGAGCACACTCCAACCACACCCCCTGCCTCCCCCATCCCCCGAAATGTAAGAGGTTTTTTCGAGACAGGGTTTCTCTTTGTAGCCCTGGCTGTCCTGGAACTCACTCTGTAGACCAGGCTGGCCTTGAACTCAGAAATCCACCTGCCTCTGCCTCCCAAGTGCTGGGAGTAAAGGCGTGTGCCACCACGGCTGGGCTTTAATTTGTTTTTGAGTAACTCAGGCTGACCTCAAACCTGCGACATTCCTCCCTAGCAACCGCCCCCAGCTTCCCTCAAGGTCATTTTCTTTTACAAATATGACTTTGCACAAGGAGTGTACTAATCCCCGTGACATTCCAGCTTCTGTACAGGTGCTGTACAAAAGTTGTACCCAAGGTCTTTTATAAAGCACAATCCTAACCAGTGAAGCAGGGAAACTGATCACTGTCATACACTGAGATAGGACAGTCAGTTTGGAGGAGGAGGAGAAGGAGGAGGAGGAGAAGGAGGAAGAGGAGGAGGAGGTACTTCTGAATGGAGTAATAGAAGAGACTTCTCAGCCTTGAATGTGATCTGATCTTCAGCATGAGTGTCTGACTTTCTGCTCTTAACCGTAGGACTTTGGAGTTCACTGGAATCCCCCGCCTGGTGGTGACTGAAGACACAGACGAAGACACACCCTCCGTGCCCGATGATACCTCAGACTCTGGCTACGGCACTTTGATTCCCAGCTCCCCGAAGGCCTCTCATTCACCCCTGAACAGGCTTCGGTCCAAGGCTCTTCGGAGGGACCCTCGCCTCACCTTCTCCACCCTGGAACTCAGAGACGTTCCCTTGCGCCCCCAGCCTCCTGACCCCCAAGCTCCCCAGCGACGAAGTGCCCCAGAGTTTCCAGAAGGGGTCCTAAGAGGAGGCAGTCTACCCAGGAGACCCCCGCCAACCTGGTCCGAGGAGGAAGATGAGACTTCGACACCAGGAAATGTGGTGGCAGAGACCCTATACAGGGCACAACGTCGGAGTCCTGTCCCCCACTCCCCCACCCATACTGACTCTGCTGGGGAAAGCCCCTGGGAGTCCTCAGATGAAGATGAGGGGCTTCTATCCCCCGGACTCCGCCCCTGCCCCCTGCCGGCTGAGGAAATGCTCAGGGAGATCAGGGAGGAGCTGGCCAGCCAAAGGATCGAGGGAGCCTCGGAACCAGAACCTAGGAACGGCAAGTCCCGGAGGCTGACTAGAGCCCAGCTGCAGAGAATGAGGGGCCCCCACATCATACAGCTGGACACGCCTCTGTCTACATCGTAAGTGCAGAAACTACTGTGGGACAGGAGGGCAGTACGGAGTGAAGGGCCGTTCTAAGAGGTAGGCTGTGCAGAGCAGGGACCAACACAGGGAAGGGCACTCCGCTTTACCCATCAGCCCACTCGTTGCTTGACCGTGACCTAACAATGCATTTGTCTCCTTCCTTCACAGAGAAGTATGAGGAAAGCCGAGGCCCTTTGATACATCTCCTAGAGGAACTGTCTCCCCAAGAGTGCTGGTCACCACCTCCCCTGGACTCTACCTCAAGGATCCACCTCAAGGTGGATACCCAGGCATCACCTCCTTCTCTGAGGACTTTGGAGCTCAAGAACTGAACATTTTTGTCTCACAGACAATCCCCAGCCCTACATAAAAGTGCTCAGAAACGTGGTTGTTTGGTTGACACTGGATGAGGGTGGGAAGCGGAAAGCACGGGTACCCACGGGGTACCCAGTGTTAGCTGGCAGGATGGGGGGACTTCCCAGGCGGCTTTTCACCCCCTGGGCTCTGCCCACTCTCTCCTATCCACAGACCACTCTTTCCAGGGTTAGAGGTCATTTTTAGTGTATTTACAAGAGTAGAGGGCTCCAGGTGGGACCCCATTGTTCCGTGCTTGCCCCTCCCTTAGACAGTTCTTCCGTTAGTGTGACATAATTGATACAAAAGATTGCTTATCTACTGTGAAAAAGGATCAGAAATCAGCTGAGGACGCCCTGAGAAGCTTTGCTTGGGCGCTGTGCATCCCAAGTGGGCATCGGATATATTGTGCCTTTCCTCTACATTTCCTCTACCTGTTTTGGGTTTTGGCACCCTCAGCAGATGGCGCATCTTCCTGCCAGGCACAAGTGGGCTAGCTCAGGCAATCCTCGGCGGCTGAGAAAAGCTATGATCACCAAGTCAGTAGCACCAAGGAAGTGGCTGGCAGCCCGAGCCTGCCCCCTTAGAGACCCTTGCTTCTTTTCACTCAAAGAGGTCCACAGGGAAGCAGGGCGTCTAGCAGGATGGTCCTTCCAGTCCCTCTCCAGAGGTGGGGGTGTGGCCTTATCGCGGGAGGCGGGTCGTGGACGAGGAGGCGGAGCTTCTCAGAACCTCCTGGATGTTCTCCAGGCACCCTAGCAGATTCATTTCGGAAAGCACGGAGCTCACTACGTCCAGCGTGGCCAGGCGTCGCGGCGTACAGCGCCGCCAGGCTTCCATCATGCTGTACTGAGCCTCGCGCAGGCAGCGCCCGTTCTGCAGCTCCAGCCGCTCGATCTCGTGATTGTTCAGCCCCATGAGCCGCATGAACTCCTTCCAGCGCGTCGGAGGCACGCCATCCACCACAGCATACAGCATCGTAAGGTCTGCAGGTGGGGACAAGGACCCTGCACCTCCAGCAGCAGCCCCGCCTTTGCGCCCCCCACCCTGCCTGACCCCCTCCAGGAGTAAAGCCCCCAGCGCAAACTCAACTCACCCTCAGGACCTTGTGGGTGGGCGGAGTCTTCCTGTTTCTGAACAGGGGTGGAGCCTGGCACGGAGTTGACTGATCCGTACAGCAGAGGGTCAGCACCCTGGGTTGGCACTACCTCTTTTACAGGTGGCATGAAGTTGTGCCAGTTGCTAGGAGGACCGAAGACGGGGCTGATGGGGGTACTGGAGACAGGAGGACTAAAGCCTGGGATGGGGTTGAAGACCAGAGTCGGGTTGAAGCCGGGGATGGGGCTGAAGGCTGGGGGAGGGGCTGGAGTTAGGGGCTTAGTTCCTTCAACCTCCGCCTGAAAGAAAGCAAGCTTAGCATTATTGGGGGAAAGAAAAGGACTCCCTTCAGGCGCTTCATTCTTTATGGGGCTGGAGATAGAGGAGCTAAGGGAGCCCACTACCCTCATTCCAAGTAATTTGAATATCAGGCGTTGGAAGGAGTAATCAGGCAAGTTGGAGTCGTTTCTTCTCACCTCTTTGGCCTGCGCTGAATCCCTACAAACTGAGAAAAAAGAAACAAGGTCTCATGAATTTCACTTCCCTTTCCACTCTGGCACCCAGACCTTGGGGACTTGTGGTGTCATGCCTCAGGGTCTATGTGGCCCCAGGGACAAGAGAACTAACTGATATCAGTATGGCTTCCCTCCCACCACCCAGGGCCATGATTAGAGAGGCCACCCCTCATCTCCCTCCTACTCGTCCACCCGGACTCTTTCCCTCTTTGCACCAACACCCTTTATCCCCCAAATCCACACTCACTGATGGAGTAGACCTCGGGCCTCCACCGGGGATATCGGCACATTAAACTGATGAAGATGGAGGATAAAAGGCAAAGACCCAGGAAGATGACCAGGGGTAACAGCACCGCAGTACCTGCAGGCAAAACAGAGCATGCTCAGTGTGAGGAGGCAGCAGAGACTAGGGGGTTGGGGGGAGGCGAGGGGGAGGGAGAGGGTTGGCGGGGGTGGGGGAGGGGAGGGGAGGAGTAGGGTGGAGGGAGGCCACGGAGTCAGCTGGTGAGCATGGCACCAAGCCACTCCCCCTCACCTGGGTCCTGGGGATTTGTGACATTTGCAACTGGAGGTAGCAGGCACTGCTTCACACATTCCTGAGTGTTCTTGCAGCTGAAGAAGAGAGGGGCACTGGTGAGTAGGAAGACTGCCTGAAGTTCTTTGCTTTGCCACTGTGTTGCTAATTCTTCACAATAATGGAATTTAACCCGCCTAGAGAGCCGTCGCAGAAGAATGAGACAGTCCATCGTACAACACTTTACACCCCCGAAGGGACCACGGGAGGGCCGTGCTGACAGCCAGGAGCAGAAGTAGAGCCATGTGACCTCAGCACTTGGGAGGCAGAGACGAAAGGATCGCTCAAGGTCACCCTTGGCTACACAGCAAGGTCAGGGTCAGCCTGGGCTCCAGGAGACCCTGTCCAGAGAGAATAGAGAGAAAAGGAAGAGGAAAGGGAGAGAGAGGGCAAGTCTGCCATCTTAATGAGTCTGAAATAGTCATCGTCCCCGAAGGCAGCTCACAACCATCTGTAACTCCAGTTCCAGGGCATCTAGCGCCCTCTTCTGGCCTCTGAGGGTACCGAGCATGTACACAGTACACAGACACACATGCCGGCAAAATGCTCAGACACATAAAATAAAAATAATTCTTAAAGTGTTCTTTTTAAATGCCAGGCATGGCGGCACACCTCAGTGGTCAGGAGGTTAAAACAGACAGATCTCTAGGAGTTCAAAGCCAGCCTGGACTACCTCATGAGTTCCAGGCCAGCCAAGGCTACCCAGTGTGACCCTGAGTAAAAACAAACAAATAAAATAAAATGAGACTGGGGCTGGAGAGATGGCTCAGTGGGTAAGAGCACCGATTGCTCTTCTCAAGGTCATGAGTTCAAATCCCAGCACCCACATGGTGGCTCACAACCATCCACAAAGAGATGTGATGCCATCTTCTGGTGACTGACGACAGCTGCAGTGTACTTACATATAACACATAAAAATAAATCTTTAAAAATAAAAACAACAAAAAAAAACTAAAATGAGATCAAACAAAATAGTTGAAGGGCTGAGGTTAATACGGCTCCATGGTAGGACACCTGGAGAGCATGCAAAGAGCCTGGATTCAACAATCAACCAATATATTAAAAATACATTTTAAAAGGCCTTTATAGCCAGAGTGAAAATCCGTTCCAGTCATTGACTAGAACATGACAGAGACAAGTCACTTCACTCTTCTGGCCCAGGATCTCATGGAGCTCAGGATGCCTCCTTCCGGGATCAAGCAGTTAGCCCTGACACGGCATGGTAGACGGCCGCTGTGGGTGGACTGAGTTTATCATTGTTTGCCCATGGGACTGCAGCACGGAGAGGCCCAGGGTGTGGATCTGAAATGTCCTGTTGGATTCATGCGTTGAAGGCTTGGTCCCAGCATACTGGGACACAGGGACTAGTAAAAGTTAGGTCCCTGGGGCTCACTTTTGACCCCACTTCACACGCTTTCTCTTGGCCACTCAGCCGCTACAACGTGAGCTACTTTGCTTGCACACTCTGCTCTGACGGTGATGCTCTGCCTCAGCACCGGCTCAGAAGCAGCAATGCCAAACCCCGTGAGCTGGATGAAACCAGGAGCAAAATAAGCCGGTCTTTGCTTTAAGCTGAACCAGTTCCAGCTGGGCCCAGAAAACAGACTCCTACAAGACGCTGGAGGGCTTCCCAGCCAGTGGCACTGCTGTTTGCAGCGCTTGACTTTGGAGATGCCAGGCCACAAGGGCACAAGAGGTTTTAGGATGTCTATCACTGGGGCAGCCATTGAGAGCTGTCACAGGGCAGACAGATGAGAAAACTACACTGGTCGGGGGGAGGGGGACGGCAGAGGAATGTGAGTTCTCAGTAGAAGAACAGGGAAAGGAAGTTTGGTCTGCCTCATGAGATCAGGGTGTAAAACATGGGATTGGGTACATGAGCTCTTCTGAGTTGAAACTGAGTGGGAAAAAAATAGAAAGGAGACAGCTTTGGTCCAGACAGTTTTACAAATTGTTGGTCTAGCTGTCTGTTTTGGGGATCCAACCCAGAGCCTCCAATACGCTAGGCCAGTGTTCTACCATTGGCCCTCACCTCCACCCACACTGTCCTTACCCTAAAGGTTAAGAAACATAAGGTGTGGGGATGTAAGAACTTGCCCAAGGTTGCAGAGCCAGGAAGTGGGTAGGTTGGGATTTAACCCCGGGTCAGTTCTACTATGAGAGTCTCAGAGTTTCTCCTCTGGAAGCAAATGTATAAGAGCAACCCATGCAGAGCCACAGGAACGAGGAAGTCTGTCAGGGAGGCTGGGAAGGAATCACCAGTAGCAGAGTGGCATCCGGAGCCAAACCTAAGATACCACCAACAGTAGGACACACCAGAGAGCAGTGTGCGTGCGCGTGTCTAACTGCCCCGCACGGAAGAGGCATGCTGTGGCACGTGTGTGGAGTCAGAGGATGGCTGTGTGGAGCTGATATTCTCTCCTTTTTACACGGGTTCTAGAGATTGAACTCAGGAGGCCAGACTGTTTGCTGCAAGTGCTAAGCCCCCTTGCCTATATCCCCTGACGTCCTGGACAGAGAGAAAGGGCTGTCCGATGGCTTGTAGTGTCCTCTTCTCATCCAGAGGTAGGATTCCTCCTCTAATCCTGCTAGGGCCTCTCGGCCACAGCTGCTCATCTGCCCTGGGCCCCCAAGCACTCCTCAGATACTCACTGGCTACAAGAGACGCACTCATTTCTTCTTAGAAAAAATCCTGCGTGGCAGATACACACGGTGTTCTGAGTCTTCTTACCTGTGAGAACACAGTAGGACTGAGAGCGGGCCTGCAGTCCAAGGGCCAGAGAGAGGGAGAAGGGCTGGATGCAGGCGCCACTGAGGAGCTCATGCCCACAGACAGAACCGAGAGTAGAGAGGCTACCTCATGGGTGGGGGGTGGGGGGATGGGGGGGACAGAGGAGGGGGGCAGGATACTCCTGAGGAGGGAAGAGTCCTGGACTTGGGGGAGTGGTGCTCACAGGGGATTGTCACGGTGCCATTGAAGCAGGGACTGCAGTCCACACACTGGAAATGCGTCTCACTCAGGTAGTGTTGGAACTGGTTCTCCTTACAGCCACACACGGTGTCCTGGTCAGCTCTGCAAGGAGAAAGCTCCACCTGGAACATTTCTGAAGAGGAAAGGAAACAGTGTAGGAGTCTCGCATCCCCTTTTCCCACACAAATCCTGACACTGTGGCTCTGCCCCACACGCTCGTCTTTGTAATGGACACCCCCGCCCCCAATGCACACAGGCCCAGGCCTGCATGTGCATGCATGTCCCCGCCACACTCATGAGCGCTCAGATTCGAAGCGTGACCCCTGACCAACACCCATAGGACACACAGACATATTCACACGCCTTCACACGCCATGCGCCTTCTAGAGACCTGGCCCAATCCCAAGGCTTGCCTTTCCGACATATCTTGCAACTGAAGCACTGTGGGACGTGGTTCTGGGAGGCCGTGTAGGTGCCTTCATCACACTCTCTGCAGACTGTTTCCTGCCCTGAGCTTGGACAGTCACTCACCAAGTAGGTTCCTGTGGATGGGGTCAGGATTAGGCTGTACTGGAGAGCTGGCGGGTAAAACCCAAGTCCGAGGGGGGAATAAGGGGGGGCTGTTGGGAACATCAGAAACAAGCAAAAGAAGCCTCTAGAGGATTCTCTGCTCCCACTGTCTCCTACCTTTGTGGCACTTGGTGCAACAGATGGAATTATTCTTAGGATGGGCATACTTTCCCTGGGGACACAAACTATCCCTCTTCTCCCGGTCACCAAGAGAAGGGACCAGTCCAGTGACCCCTGATGGGTGTATCTCCACCAGCAGAGCCAGGAGCACCTGAAGGAACAATCAGAAAAAGGAAATACTGTCAGGGGTGGGGCCTTAGAGGTAGCAACAAACTGAACACACACACCCACACCCACACCCACACACAGACACACACCTCCACGTTCACATCTCCCCTGAGGGATGTTCTCCCCTAGACGGTGGCCACTGTGCAGTCTAGTATTTTCTTTTTTTTTTTTTTTTTTGCCCACCCCCGCAGTCTAGTATTTTCTTGGTCTCTGGTGTTCTGTGTGTTAGCGTCTGTTTCACCAACCGAGCAAGCAGGCCTCAGGCCCCAGCTGTGTTTTGTTCCCTGCGTTCAGTTCCCTGAAGCAGCTCACGAGGCTGTTCACAGGAAAGCTGGTCAAGGAATGTTTAGTTTTCCGGTGCATTTGCAGAGCTGAGGGCGGAGCTCCAGGCCTCACACAGAAGCACTGAGGTGCCCTCTGCCCGACAAAGAAATGTAGCCAGGAGTGGCAGGCTGTTTCCGTTATAGCCTGTCTTTCCAACAGACAATCAATCCTACAGCTCATTGGGCATTTCTATATCTGGGTGAGATTTCACGCTGAGCCTGTTCCTGGAGACTTCCTAGAGATGAACCACTGGGATCTGCAAACCTCTCTGAATTCCATTACAGTAATTTATAAAGTACTACTCTGGGGCTGGGGGAGTGTGTGTGTGTGGGGGGGGGAGGATCAAGTTGTAGGGAGGGCTGTCATGAAGATGGCTCAGCAAAGTGCCCACTGTGCGACCTGAAGACCTGAGACCAAACTCCATCACCTACATAAAAAGCCAGGCACGGCAGCTTGGCTCTTTCCCAGGGGTGGAGGGGAGCCAGGCAGGACCCGATGCACTCTAGGTAACCTAGTCCAGCCGAGTCACTGAGCCCTGGTCCAGAGAGAGATCCTGTCTCAAAACACAAGGTGAATGGCATCTGAGGAAAACACCTGAGGTTGACCTCTGACAGTCATGCACACTCATACAACCAGCTATGAACACGCAACCGTGGATGATGTTCTTCCAAGCACCATCCCCGGGCAGAAACAAGAGGAAGAACTCCGCGTGCACTCAAGTGAGGGGAGGGGGGGGGGAGCTGGGAATGAAACCAAGGGCCTCACAGGAGCCCCGAGCCGCAGGCTCAGTCAAGAGTTCTGAATGTTTGTCTCAAGTCTTTTTGTTTGTTTGTTTGGGTTTTTGTTTTGTTTTGTTTTTTGTTTTGTTCTTTGGATTTGGTTTTTTCGAGAAAGGGCTTCTCTGTATAGCTCTGGCTGTCCTGGAACTCACTCTGTAGACCAGGCTGGCCTCAAACTCAGAAATCCACCTGCCTCTGCCTCCCAGAGTGCTGGGATTACAGGCATGTGCCACCACCGCCCGGCTTGTCTCAAGTCTTGCTCAGCGAGCTGCCCCTCACATCCGGGCTGTTCACACCTAAATTTACTCTACAGCTCAGGTTGGCCAGGACAAACGGAGAGGGAAGGCAGGCGACAAGGGTTAGGTATGAGCAAAGACAAGTGTGTCATGGACTAGAGCCGGCCAGAGCCTGGTGATCAGGATGACCAGAGCAGCTCAGGAGCTGAGGATGTGCCAGGGGTCCCAAAGCAGGACATTCTGGAAGGCAGGCTTTATAAACTTGACAAAGCTCATGGCAACCAAATGGCTTTTCTGTAACCAGCTTCAGTGCAGAGAGAAAGCGAGGCCCTCTTAGCTTCAATTTATACCTAGCTCTTTGATCTCTCCCAGCTTTGGGTTTCCCTCAGCCTTCAGTCATCCCCCCTCCCCCCACTTTAAGTCATAGCAGTGGAGGTCTTCAAGGAAGATGCAGGAGCCACTGACCAATCAGATCACATTCAGGGGAGACCTAACCACCCATAGCCCTCTAGACTCACTGATGCCTTTGGGGGCCCTGCACCCTCCGCAGCTCCTTCAGAAGGAGGCTGGCAGCTTGCACCCTGTCAGCTGCTGTTCCTCGAAGCGCTACCTCCTGGCAACAGCAGCTGCACGGGCCAGGAAGCCTGTGCCTCAGCCATAGACCAGAGAAGCCACACACAAGCACACCAGCAATCTCTCAGGCAGGGGTGCACCACACACACACACACACAGTGCCTTCCAGAGTGACAGGAAGGGTTAGTTATGATAAGAACTTCCCAATCATGCAAGTGTGGTTCCTTTCCCCGAAGAAGAAATGCGTGGAGCACCTAAGGTCAATGAGACTTCCAACCCCATCAGACAAGCCTGAAGCCAAGCCAACAGGCCAGGCAGTGTCAGGAAGAGGTAGAGGTGGGCTCCGGGCCAAGGACAGCCTTGGAGGGAGCATCTCCACCAGTAATGGGTGAGCCTCCGGAGAAGGAGCCTGGTGTCTCTGGTCACGTGTCCCTCCCTCTCCAGAACTCTGGGGGTTAAGTCAAATCCGGGAAAGGGAAATCTTTTCCCAGCAGCTCCGCCCCGGTGACTCAGGCCAGAGAGGGAGGAGATCTAGGACGGTGGACAGGGAACTGCTGCTTCCCTCGCTCTACAAGGGCGGTGAGTCAGCAGAAAAGCCAACCAGCAAGTGGAACCCCATCTGCTCCTTCCAGGGTGCGCAGTCTCTCTCTCTCCCACCCCCCACTCTGAGTCCTTCTCGTCCTTTCCCTTAAAACAGCCAGGCAATGAACCCCTGTCCCACTGGGCTCAGATTTCAGGGAAATGCCTCCCTATTCCATCCCATCCCAAAGGGAAGTCTTCCTGACCCCTGGCTTCCCTGTCAGGTCAGTAGGCTCCTCCCGGAGGACCAACCTCCTCAGTCTCCGACATCCTTCCTTAAGACTTGGACCTGCCTTGATTCCTCCTCAAAGTTAAACAACACGTCTTCAGCTGATAAAGCTGGTCCCAGGACCCCTGCTCCCTGGCTCCCTGGGTCCCAGGACCGCTGCTCCCTGGCTCCCTGGGCTTTCCCAGCAGCCCCCTGACACTCCCCAGTTCCAACAAGAACCGAACCCAAGTTGCCCTCCCCCCAACCCCCTCGAGTTCACCACATTCCCATAGCCTGCCTGGTTCTAGTCAGTTGTATTCCGGTTTGGGAACTCTCTAGACGACCCCTAAGAAACAGGGCCAGTTCTAGGGCTTTATAGCCACTCCCCAAGCCAAGTAGCTTCGGAGCAAAAATCACAGCCCTCTTAAGGTTAGAAGAGAAGGAGGGAGCTAGGCATTAATCCAGGCACTCTGGGAGGCACAGGCAGGCTGATCACTGGGTTCCAGGACATCCAGGGCTACACAGAGTCTCTAAGAAAACAAAGTAACAAAAGAGATGGGGCAGGCAAGGAAGCAGCACTCTAATCTCACGTGCTCCAGGGATACCAGGGCCCTCTGGTTCTTTCAATAGGCACCATGTGTAGGCAACCTATTAGCAGTTGTATGATAAGGCAAACAAGGGTCTAGACTAGCCAGGTCCAAGGTCCTGGCCCAAACCCGAATGCCTTTGCCTAGAACAGAGGAGGGGCAGGAAGCTGGGGGGTGCCTGAGGAAAGATGGCTGAGGAGGTGGCAAGGCACCTCTCTAACTACCCCTCAGCTTCCGCCTAGGGAGGCCGTAAGGTGTGACTTCCTGTGTCGAGGCTGCTGAATAGGGCAGAGAAGTTGAAGTGGACCCCGCAGTCACACTTGACCCCGCCACCTTTTGAGGACCCACCCACCAGGCCCGTCCCCCACATCAATGTGCTCATGACGTTAAACTGTGTTCCACTTAATGTCAAGACCTATGTGGTAAGGAGCTCTTCGGGGTGGCCTCCTCTGAGAGCGCTGCCACAATCCTACCTCCCACCCACGAAGCCCCCCGTTGATGATTCAAGTCTCCCCACCCAAGCTCCTCCGATACCCACTCACGTGTTCTTGTTGAATAACATGACCTCCCCATACCCACTCTGGGCTCTTATCAGAAGCTATAGTTATTTCAAATGAGTAGATACCATCTCCCCAGAGAGACCACAAACCCTATGAGCTAAGAGATCAGAGCATGTCTTGGTCACATCACCCAGAGCCAGGCCTGCAGGCCAGAGGGACAGACTGAGGTGCCTTCCATTCAGACAGAGATGATGTACATTCGAAGATGTAGGGAAGCAGCATCCCCCTGCCTCAGACACTCTTGCCTCTGGGAGATACTTTAGAAGCTGTGCATCCCCTTCCATGCACAGGTACACTTGTTCACTTGTCCCTGTTGACAATCCGCCATTGCTGAGTCCAGCGAGGCCAGTGCAGCTGGAATTAGCTAGAAGAAAGGCTGAGAACTGCTACTACTTCAGGCAGTACAACCACACTTCCACTTAGCCAGCCACCGACCTACTTAACCTGCCCCCAGCTGAGCTCACCAGACTCCTTACCTAGATATCACACCACCAACTTCTTGGTATCAATGCTGCAAACTCTGCCACAGCCCTGAGAGTCATCTATCTGTCAGTCCTTCTCCTGGAATCTCTCCCTTCTCTGCCCCACACCAGAGCACTGAGTCTTACAACCTCCTTTCTCCTTCCTACTCCACAGCAGTGTCCCAGGGCCTCGCTGCGTGGCTCAGACAGACAGCAACCTTCTGGTGCACGTGATGTGCCTGTCTCAAATCTTTGCAGGCGCTGAGGCTACCCACATAGTTTCTTATCTACGGTCAGGCTTCAACTTGTACCACTGGGGTGTGAATCTTCCTCTGCGCCTCCAGGGCCTGGCTTCAAACATCATTTCCATGGATAAATCCTTCCGTGAACACATATGTCTGAGAGACTCACTGTTATTTGGAATACAGTCTGGCCAGACTGCTTGGTGAATAGCAAAGGAGGGAGGGAAGGAAGAAAGGAGGGAGGGAGGGAGGGAGGGAGGGAAGGGGGCAGGGAGGGAGGGAAGGGGGCAGGGAGGGAGGGAAGGGGGCAGGGAGGGAGGGAAGGGGGAGGGAGGAAGGAGGGAGAGAGGGAGGGAGGGGAGGGAGGGAAGAAGGGGGGAAGGAAAGAAGGAGGAGGGGGAGAGAGAGGGAGGGGGAGAAAAAGAGAGATGGAGGAAGGAAGGAAGGAAGGATGGAGGGAGGGAGGGAGTCAAAGAGGGAGGGAAAGAGGAAGGGAGGGAGGGAGGGAAAGAGGGAGGGAGGAAGGAAGAAGAGGGGAGGGAGGGGAGAAGAGAGGGAGGGAGGGAGGAAGAAAGGAAGAAGGAAAAAAGAAAGAGGGAGGGAGAAGAAGATAGGGAGGAAAACAGGCCTCCACCTAAGTCCTTAAGCATGACTCTATTTCTACATTTGATCTTGCCAAAATGTCAAGAAGTGGTGACTCTTTATTTCTTTTTGGCATTTTTAAGGACATGGTCTCAGTAATCCAGGCCTGCTTCAAGCTCCCTATATAGCCCAAACTGGCCTTGATCTGAGCTCTGCCCCCACCTCCCAAGGTCCAGGATAACAGGCACCGTGACTGGCTCAAGGTTCTTCTTCACACACTCCAAAATGCCCATTCTCTCTTTGTGACATTGCTCAGCGTGGCCACCCCCCCAGACACACACACACACACACACACACACACACACACACACACACTGAGGTGTTCAACTCCTGTGCCACCGCCTTCAACACAAAGTCCCATCTCTCCATTCCCCCAACCCAGGCTCCTAAGTCCTCTGTCCCCCCTCCTCCTGGCTTCTGCACGCCACTTCCAAGTCCTCTTTTCTATGCAACGCCCCCCTTGTTCCTATCTGACCCATCTCTTGTTCCTTAGTTGATTGAGCCTTTAGTCTAAGCCATTAGTTGATGGTCGAGATCTCCTTTCCAGGGCCTGGACGGGTGCTGGGGACCGACATAGCTCACACTTTCAAGAGCTCTCTGTGAGCCAAACATAACAGCACACTCTGAGCCTTGGGGACTATGCCAGCAAGCTCAGCCCGGCAGACAGGCAAAGGCCTTTAAGCAAGCAGACAGTTGGCCTAAGCAATCTCCTCGCCCAGTTCTGCCTCCAGGATTGTACATCACAAGGCCTTGGAACTGGACCGTCTTTTCCTCCGGAGTATTCTAAAGCCATTTTCACTCCTGTGTTTAAACTCTTTAAAAGTAGCAAAGTCTTCTTGGCCTCGCCACATCCCTGCCACGTCCGTTGCTGCCCCATGACCTCAGCACCTCGTCAATACCCATACACCTCATAGTCACTACTCTCTGTACTGATAAGGCAGTGGACAGCCCCAATGTAGACTCCAGCAGCTTCCATGTCCCTTGGCTTCAGGTGCTGCTTCTGTTCACAGTAGCCCCTCCCCACCTGGGCCAGCATCTCTCCTCTACCTAGCCTGGCCGTTGCACTCTGCCAGACGCTGACAGCTATTGTGATGTCTGACGTCACATCACGATGAGTAGCTAGCGACTGAGATGAGGAAAGAGAAGCCAAGTATTCACTGAGTCCTCTCTGTGTGTGGCGTATTATTCCCCTTTGGGACCATCAACTTGAACTCAGGGATTTCATTCACCTCTAATCCTAGCACCAGAAGTCGGACCTAGCGGGGTAGGAGATGAATAAACTAAGTATTTAACACACACCCATTTACTCAATCTTAAAATAATAACTACAAGGAACTGATCATTAGAGACGTTTGGGAAATAAAAGAAATAAAAGCAGGGAGAGTTCACTGGGTAAGGGTGCTGGGCTGAGACTTAAATCCTTGTGACCGACCCCCCGAAGAGAAAGGAATGAAGTGGGTGTGGGTAGCCAGAAGGGACAGTCTTGACAAGTCCTGAGACCGGGAGGCAGGAGAGGGAGAGGGGAGGTGACTCCAGGCAGACCAAAGCAGTACAGAGTTCTGGGGACACTGCTTCACAATGGGACATAGAGAAAGGGCAGGGAACTGACCAAAAAAAAAAAAAGGAGCCCTGTCCTGTAAGGAGGTTCTGGAAACTGACTGGAAGAGAATGGGGAGAGGGAGACGGAGAAAAAGGCAGGTGTCAGGGGTAATGCTGGGCCAGGGAGAGGCGGGACCCAGAGAACACTGTGCAGGTGGTATAACCCACCCAGACAGCCAGGGGGCCCCCAGCCCCACCCCAGAGGATCTACACAGAATGATTCTGGACACACAGAAATCAAGGGAACCTGAGCACAAGGCCAAGGCCAGAGAAAAGTACATTTTCCAGTGACGAGAGAAAGCTGCTACCAACTTCCCCAATTGGAACTGTGGAATTGGAAACCGTGAGACTGACTTTCAGGTCTGTGGGGAGGGAGTTAGAGGATAGATCACCTAGGTAAAGGGGTATTAGCCACTTAAGGAGGGTCAGGCCAGGGGAGACCTCTTGTCTGGAAGCAGAAATGGAGGCAGAAGGGCAGAGGCTGTCTCAGGGAGAAGTCTGGGACCGGAAGGCGGGCCAGCTTTGTCCAGTTTCTGGTCCACTCCCAAGCACGCTATCCCAAACTTGTCCTGCCAGTGGATCTCCTACTCAGTCTGCCAACATCCTGCCCCACGCTGTTCAACCTCGGCCAGACCAGAAAGAGAGGGCTGCTCCGTCTAATTCCACTGGCCAGCAGCTGGCCTTGCCACAGCCCAGCACAGGCCAGGACCTTGACTGTCAGGCCCCAGGCGTGCCAGCTTGGCTGATGGAATTCTCGCCCTCTCAGGTTTCTCCCTTCCACATCTCAGAGCAGCCCCAGGTGAGGCTCAGCAACCCAGGGGGCAAAGAACCCTGCCCCCATCCCTACCCCTAGTACAAGCCCACTCCAGCCAGGCCGCGGCTCGCCAGCCGCCCACCCTTCCCTCCTGTCTTCCATCTCACCAGTGACAGCAGCAGGCCAGGCACGGTGGGGAGACCCATGTCCGGCCGGCAATGGCCTCTCACTCCCCCATTGAGGCTGGGGACAGGGCAGCAACTGGCGACGTTGGTGAACGAAGTAAGGCGATCAGAGCAGGTGGCCCGGGCGGTGGCAGCCTCCGCCTCGGGTCGGAGAAGCTGGAAGTCAGAGGTAGATAGAGATCAGGGTCCGGTCCTCCAGGACCTCGTAGCCGGTAGGCCCGATCATGAGCCAGAGTTCGGAAAACTCGGAGAAAACTTAAGCTGAGCGGAGAGAGGAGGTAGGAGGGGAAGGGAGAGTGGCGGGGGTAGGTGTTGCAAGAGCGGGACCGGAAGAGCCTGGGGAGAGGCGAGGGAGGAGGGAGGAGGGAACTAGGAGGAGGGAGGAGAGGGCCCCCAAGGTTCTTTAACGCTTTGTTGCCCGGGTCCCACAGCTTGGCTCTCCAGTAACTACTTAACACCACTTAAGAGTTTGAGACTCCTCTGCTTTTTAAGAGGGTGAGCTTAGACCGGCGGACTAACCCCCCAAGCCTGTTGTCAAATTCACCAAAGGAAAACAGCCTACCTATCTCGGGGGATGGCAGGCGGGGGTTACTGAGGGAGGGCAGTGTCTGAGGTTCAGTGGGTCCCGTCGCGCTCTCCCTCCCTGAGTTCCCTCTAATCTCACTTTCTTGGCCGCTTACCCGGTCTGTCCAAACCAGGAGGGAAACCAAATGTATTTTTCTACCCTGCCTGGGCCCTGACCTTTGGTCCCTCCCACTGACTGTCATCTTAACTTTTCCAGACATGTCCCCCAGGTGCCCACCATGGCTCTGCCACGGTGGGGAGTGGGTGAGGGGGTGTCAGACACTCCCCCGCCCCCATCCTAAGCCTTGGTTGTCTTCCCAGCTACTAATTTGGACTGAAAAACGCCTGCCCTGACACAGGGACAGAGAAGCCACGAGGATTCAGGCTTCTGTAAATGCTTCTGGTTGTCAAGGGTTCCCAGAGCCCCTTTCCTAAACTGTTCGGTCTTGTGTGAAATAGGGTTTCATTTAGCCCGAGAGCGGCTGGCCTCAAACTCACTGTCTAGCTGAGGCTGGCCTTGTCCTTCTGATCCTCCCACCTCTTACATGCTGAGATTACAGGTGTGCACCACCACACCCAGCTCTAGATATTCTGATGCCTCTATTGGGACTGACCCCAAAGATAGATAGACCACGTTCTGTACCTTTAGGGGTGAAGGCAAACTCCCGGACTCTGCGCACTGGGAGGCAGATCTCCGAGAATCAGGATTCCTGGCTCCTAGGGCAAGGCCCCACTGTTCTCTCTGCCCTTCTGAGTAAGAGCTTACCTTCCCGTAGCCATCCCTTACTAGGGATAGATACCTCCTGCCACTCCCCTTTGGGCATGTCTTCTCCCAAGCGCACCTTATAACACCAGGACACCATTCACTCAAGTGCCCTCGAGAGTCAATGACCTTTTTTGTGTGCCAATTCAACCAACCTGTGCTCCGTTAGCAGCTGAGACTTTGAAATAATGGTGGAAAAACCCAGGAATAGGGGCCTAGGGCTCGGGGACTTGGGACCAGAGCTCCTGCCCTTCTCCCTGTTGGCTCCCTCTGACCTCCAGCTCCAGTATCCTAACCCTGATGTCTCCTCTCCTCTGTGACCCCCAAAGGCAGAACTTCTGAAGACCAGCTGGAGGTGTCCCTGCTGCTGGGGGTGGGGTGTGGGGGGCCTCATTCCCCTCTATCGGACTGGCCAGTCTTCAATAGGAGCAAGCCAAGAGAGATAAATGGGGGCGGGGGAACGGAGGTAGGGCTTGGGGTGTAATTCAGTTTAGAAGGCCTCCCCAGCATAAACAAGGCCCTAAATTCATCCCTGTGTGCACACATGCATGTGTGTGTGTGTGTGTGTGTGTGTGTGTGTGTGTGTGTGACATTTCTCAGGCTGGTTTGATGGTTAGATTCATATTAATATGAGGAGTGTTTGCACATGTTAAGTATCCTACAATATCAATAATTTGTAAATAATAACTAACTGCTTCGAGGTCCCATGTTTACTATTACAAGGAACTTTTAATGGTCTATGCAACCTGCCAAAGCCATTATTACTCAGAGACTGGGACAAAAGGGGAATTTCCTTCAGGGCTTAGACTTTTCCTAGCACCTTTGAAGCTTTGAAACAACGCAGTACTAAGGTGCTCCATAAAACTCGGTTTAAGAAGGTAAAAACAGGCAAATCTGAGGCCATGAAGGGCCAGCTAGTTTTACAGAGGAGAGAAGAATGGTAAGAATAAGACTCTAGTGGGGCTGAAGAGATGGCTCAGCTGGTAAGAGCACTGACTGCTCTTCTGAAGGTCCTGAGTTCAAATCCCAGCAACCACATGGTGACTCACAACCATCTGTAATGAGATCTAATGCCCTCTTCTGGAGTGTCTGAGGACAGCTACAGTGTACTTATAATAAATAAATAAATCTTTAAAAAAAAAAAAAAGCCAGGCAGTGGTGGCGCATACCTGTAATCCCAGCACTTGGGAGGCAGAGGCAGGTGGATTTCTGAGTTCAAGGCCAGCCTGGTCAAAAAGTGAGTTCTAGGACAGCCAGGGCTACACAGAAAAACCCTGTTTCGAAAATAAATAAATAAATAAAAAATGAAAAAATAAATCAATAAATAAAAGAATAAGACTCTAGGAACAGAGACAGCATCGACTGGGGCTGGGGCTGGAGAGATGGCCCAGCAGTTAAAAGTCCTTGCTGCTCTTGCAAAGGTTCAGGGTTGGGCCCCCAGCACCCACATGGCAGCTTATAATTGTCACTAATTCCAGTTCCAAGGGATCAGACACCCTTTTCTGACCTCAGGTATGCATGTGGTACACAGAGATCCCTGCAGGCAAGCAGCCATGCATATAAAATAAAAAATAGGAAATCTTAAAATAAAAAAATAACTGAAAAGATGGTGTTTGGTTTCTGGACCTGGGGCAAGGGACTGAGGTGCACATTTCACACCAAAGCCGACCTGGCTTCCAGGTTTTCCCAGCATCCCTCAGTCCCTACTTAGCATACCCTGCCTCCAACACTGAACTTTCCAGCCCAGGAACTGGCTGCCCTCCCCCAGAGGGTCCGCCCTATAGAACTATAGAATCCAAACATTTTGGACACACTTCTTCTTCTTCTTCTTCTTCTTCTTCTTCTTCTTCTTCTTCTTCTTCTTCTTCTTCTTCTTCTTCTTCTTCTCCTCCTCCTCCTCCTCCTCCTCCTCCTCTTCCCTCCTCCGTCTTCTTCTCCTTCTCCTCCCCTTCCCCCTCCTCTGTCTCCTTTTCTTTATTTCTCTCTTCTTCATCTTCTTCTTTGTCTTCTTCATCTTCTCCTCCTTCTCCCTATGTGCACGCACCCTTCTCTTTCTTTCTCTTTCCCCTATCTCCCCTTTCCCCATGGTGACTTCCCTGGCCTTGTTCCTTGGGGATCAGTGAACTCACCTGCCCAAGCGCAGCTTCCTGACAAACCTGCCTTTAATATAATCTAATCTGGCTTGAACTGGCGCGTGTCACCAATGGCACAGAGAAATAACCTGGAGAAATGGTTCCGTGGTTAAGAGCCGCACTTGTTGCTCTTGCAGAAGACCCAATTTCAGTTCCCAGAACCCACACAGTGTCTCACAACCATCCATAACTCCAGTTCCAGGGGATCTGGAGCCCTCTTCTGAGGCACCAAGCATTCATGTGGTGCACACACATACATTTGTGTAAAACACATATAAAAATTTTTGAACGCCCCTCCCCAAAAAGAACCAACAAAAGAAGAAGAAGAAGAAGAAGAAGAAGAAGAAGAAGAAGAAGAAGAAGAAGAAGAAGAAGAAGAAGAAGAAAAATCCTATGTTTTTAAGAAAAAAGAAAGAGAAAAAAATGTGCCAGTGGGTAGAACAGGGGTCAGAGCTGGTGGTTACAGAAGGCAGATCAAAGGGTGGAAGGAAGAGGCCGGGATAACAGCCTCCCTCCCTCCCCCACGGGGTGTGGCAGGCCTCACATATGCACAGGTGCCTAACATCATGCTGAATCCAAAGGGCACTGGGCTCCAAATCCCTGTGGCACGGGCCCTGGCCACAGTCCTGACGTAGAGGCCAGGTGAGTCAGTGTCCAGGCCCTGGAACCCAGGCCAGCTCTGTGACACTCACAGCCCAGGCAGGGTAAGTCACTCCACCTGCCATGCCAGATAAGGAAATGAGGCCCCACTAACACTCAGACCCCCAAGTCCCAGCAGTGGTCTTCGGTCCGGAACAAGATAAGGACAGAGCCCCGGGAGGGACCACAGGTGCAGGTGCATGAGGGGAACCGGAGCCCAGGGGAGGGGCACTGACGGCAGTCTCCATAATAGAACCTGCTTGGTCCCTCTGGCCAGCAGGCTCTCCCTTCCCAGCCGTGGACAGGGCTGGGCAGGACCAGACTGGGGCCAAGCAGAGAGGGAGAGGCCAGGGCAGCTACACCTGAGGCTGTGACAGGGACACTGCTGAAACAACACCATTTCCTGCCATTTGCCTGAGTCTAGGAAAGGGAAGTCAGAGCCTTCATGTCGCATGACTGTGGCCTGCTCCTTCCTTCTTTCTACAAAGTCCCCTTCTCCACATACCTTTGACCACAGCCTTTAATTCAAAATGGCCAAACCTATACTATGATACAGTACTTGGGAGGCAGAGGGAGGCAGTTCTTTGTGAGTTTTGAGTTCAAGACCCACCTGATCTACATAGGAGTTCCCTGAAAGGGGGGAGGGGAAGCCCTGCTTCTTCCCCTCTGCCTCCTGAGGATAGATGTTGTGATGCATGGGGAAGCAGAAACAGTCCCAAGTCTTACTCCCAAACACAACAAGACAAGGTCACTTCTGGGTCCCAGGTCTGATCGCTGGCATGGGCAGAGGAATTGCAGGTGAGAAAAGCAGGCTCCACTTAGACACCCCCAGCTTCTCCTTTATTGGGGTGAAAGGGTTCTCTCTGGCCCTCACTCTGTGGATAAGAGTACCCAACGCTCTGACAATCTGGAAGAACTGGTCCAGTCTCCTCCTCCTCCTCCTCTTTCTCCTCTTCCTCCATCTGGGCAGTGATAGGGAGGAGAGTGGCAGAGATTATATCACAGCAGGGTGGTATCTGGTACCACCAGGGTGTGCCAGGGAGGAGGGTGGCAGAGGCTACATCACAGCTGGGTGGAGTTTGATGACGTATAACTGTGACGAGTTTGGGATGGCTGCCTGGCGCCTCCCTCTGCTCTAAGACCTCCCTCCAAAAAATGTAGGGCAGTGCCTCAGGGACTTGCATGCCCCTCCCTAGCCACTTCACGGGGCCCCATCCAGCACTGCAGAAACTGTTTGACCAGACAAGCATTTATTGAATACCTGCCTACCTATTCCAAGTGGGATACGGGGCTATACCGGAAGGATACAAAAATGGATAAAACTCATCCCTGACCACAGGAGTTCAGTCTCCCCAGGGAGGCAGACACAAAAGAATGTGAACATATAATACAGTACACTGTGGGGGGAGGGGCGTGGAGGGGAGGGGAGGACAATTCTGGGGGAGACAGGATAGGGTAAAGGAGTTCACAAAAGCAATGGTACCTTCGAGCAGGTTTCTAAGGGACTCATAGATGTGTTCCGAGGGGTGATGGAGGAAACAGCTCAGAAGACACACAAGCCAGGAGACAACACAGAGGCACTGGGGTGTGGTGGATCCAATAAGGGAGGTCTTGAGAGTGCAGGAGAAGGCCAGGCCTACCCTCATCTTACTCTAGCCCCACCCTGAGGAGTGAGGGAAGGGGACTTGCCAAAGAACTAACAAGGGGGCTTTTGGGTGGGGTTCCCCACCCAAGTTCAAGAGGGGGAGCAGACATCTGTGTCCTCGAAGGCAGTGAGGCCAGGCCAGGCTCTGGTCATGGGGTGGGAAAGCTGTGGCTGCTTCTCTGGGTCTTGTTTATGTTTGCTCGTTGGTCGTTTCCCAGGAAAGCTCCTTGTCGGAGCTCCAAGTTTGGCTTGGCTGACGTGAGGGTAAAGGGGACTTGTCCGTGCTTGTGCGGAAAGCCGCGTTCAGAAGCAGGGGCGGGGCGGCTCTGAGCAGCAATTTAGTCCCCGTCCTGGTCCTCGGGACAACTTCCTGGCCCCCTGGCTTAGCCTGTTCCTTCAGGCCCACCAAAGACAGCTGCGCAGCCATGGGAGGCGTGCTGAAGTGAGCTATTCTTCAGTGTACAAGGGATCTCTGGCCTGGGCGAGAAAAGCACTCTCCTCTCTCAGAGCGCTGCCGCCCCAGCACAGGCAGAAGAGTCAGGAGCCGCAGAGTTCAGAGGAGAGGCGGAGGGGCCTAGGGTAGCATAGGCAGGTGGGGGCGCCGTCAGGGCCAGAGGAGGGGTCGTGCCCTGCTGGGACAAGGAAGGTGGCGGCGGGGATGTAGGGTGGGGACAGAAGCGGGACGGGAAGGAGGAAGCTGGAGTGGAGGCCACCTCCCTGGCCCCCCGGGCCCCTCGTCCTGGAGACCAGTACCGGCTCCGGAACCTGTGTAGTAGCATGATGAGTGTGATGACCAGGAGGTCGAAGATGAGCTCCGCCATTTCCACCACAGACAGCACAGAAGAGCCGAACCACAGGCTCCACTGGCTGCCCAGGTTGGACAGGAGGCTGACCATCTGCGGGAGAAAGAAGCACCCATCCCCTTAGCAAGCCGGCTCCCTTCGCAGCTGGGCCCCCCTGGGACCTCCTTGCCATGCCTGTGACCTCCTGATTGCCATCACCCACAGGAAAAAAAAAATGGTCACCAGACCAGCAGAAACCGGGACAATTCTCAAGGGCCTTCTTCCAGTGGTCTGCCACACATGTGTGCTTCCCCCACCCCACTTCACCCCTCCCTTCCAGATTCCCCCTCCAATTCTTTCCCCTTATCCTGAGCCCCTGTTCCTTTTCCTTGTTCTCTGCCCCCAAGGCACAAACCCTTCTGGCCCTTCAAGGTGACCAGCTGTCCCCCTCACAGTTACCCTACCAAGCCCCCCCCCCCAGGAGATCCCAGGCTTCCTGACTAAGGCAGGCCATACCGTGACAGAGGGAGACTCTGAATTAGTTTTATAGTTCAGCTCCTTGAAGAAGATGTTGAGTTTAGCAACTCCATTCCTTTGGGGAAGGGGAGAGAGTGGAAGAAGTGGTAGAGGGTTGACACCACTCACCAGTGCTCTCCCCAACACCTCCATCAGAACCCCTTCCCAGACCTCCTCCCCACCCCCTGCCCCTCCCCACCCTCACCCCACCCCCTACCCCATCCCCCACCCCCCACCCCAAGGGTCCTGTCCAAGAGCTCAGGAGCAGGCCTGACCTTTTGTTGTTGATAGTGTAATTATTCTGCAAGGACAACATCTCGAAGATCCAATCCTGGGGGAAAATGAGGAGCCAAAGGTTTCCAGGTGGTATCAGCCAAATACACCAACATGGATGATACTCCGAGGGCCACTGTGTCGTGTCCACTTGCACAACTATGGGCAACTATGTTCCCATGAGCATCCACCCCTCCCCTCCCTACTTTACCTGGGACTTCACAGATGGCCAACGTGAGTAGCCAGCAGACAGCTTGTAGTTGGTCACACTGCAGACAGATAAAAGTGGGAGTCTTCTAGTCACCTGCTTCCTATCAGGCTAAGCAGCCGCCGCAGCCAAGGCCAACCTGAGGAAAGGGCCTTACCTGCAAGGCTTCCGGCACTTGGAGAAACAGCCCAGGCTGTCCAAGGAGAAGGCGCCCTGCAGTTTATAGTAGCAGTAGCCTGTGGGCGCAGAGAAGTGCCTGTGTTCTGAGGGCATTTCCACCTTTTCCCCAAGAAAGGTTTTACACACTGCCTGGGCGCCCACTTTACCAGAGCATCTTGTGTGTGTGTGTGTGTGTATGTGTGTGAACCACAACAACATTGTTCAAGAACGCTGGGAACCAGGAACACCCAAATAAATGTGTCCAAAAGGCACAAATTAAGTCAGAAAAAAAATGGGAACAATGGTTGCATAATAAAGAGGTTAAACCACAATGAGATACAATGTTACACTCATTAGGAAAACTGTTAAAAAAACCAAATCAAACCAAACCAAACCTGCCAGCAAGAAGGAGGAGGGGCATCACTTACTGCTTCTGGGAATATGAGATGATACAGCCACCTCCAAAAGTATGACAGTCCCTCAGAAGGCTTGAACAGTTACCACAAGCCCAGCTCCCCACGAGGACACATACACAAATGCGCACGGCAGTATTAGTCACAAAACCACAAACCAGAAGCACCCAAACATCCATCAACACAGTAAGTGAACAAAAATATGCAGAACAGAGCTGGGCACGGCAGGACACCATAGGAATCCCAGAGCTCATGAGCCCGAGGCAGGAGGATTGCTGTAAGTTTGAAGCCAGCCTGGGCTCCAGTATGACATTCTACCTCAACAAATGAAAGTTTTATTATCGATACTACAGGATACTGCTCTGTCATAACAGAATAAAGTGAATGAAGTGTCGACACATGGATGGAGCCAGGAAACACTGTTAAGTTAAAGAAGCCAGTAGCAAAGGCTATCGGTTCTGTCTACCTGACCGTTCAGCACAGGGGTCAGCGGTTGCCCAGTGGCTAGCAGTGGGGGTTGGGAAACTTAGCATACACATAGATACAAAGTTTCTTTGGGGAGTGATTTATAAAATTCTCGAATAGGGGTTGGTGAGATGGCTCAGTAGTTAAGGAGCACTGACTGTTCTTCTGAAGGTCCTGAGTACAAATCCCAGCAACCACCTGGTGGCTCACAACCATCTGTAATGAGATCTGACACCTTCTTCTGGAGTGTCTGAAGACAGCTAAGGTGTACTTACATATAATAATAAACAAATCAAGAAAATTTTTTTAAAAATTCTCAAATAGATGTTGACTATAAGACCAGAATAAAAACCCAACATCAAAACTACAACTAGAGCCAGGCGGTGGTGACGCACGCCTGTAATCCCAGCACTCTGGGAGGCAGGGGCAGGTGGATTTCTGAGTTTGAGGCCAGCCTGGTCTACAGAGTGAGTTCCAGGACAGCCAGGGCTATACAGAGAAACCCTGTCTCCATAAAACCAAATCCAAAACAAAAAACAAACAAACAAACAAAACCCAAAAAAACAAAAAGCAAAAAAAAAAGCCAAACAAACAAACAAACAAAAAACCCTACAATCTAACTAAAACCATACAATTTAAGTGAGTGAAGTCTGTAAAATCCAAATCATCTCAGTCAGACACATGAAAAGAAGAAGAAAGGGCCCATTGGGGAGCTACAAGAAAAACATTTTTTAAAATACTATTTTGTTATAGTGTAGGTATGTACATGGAAATGTGTGTGTGTGTGTGTGTGTGTGTGTGAGAGAGAGAGAGAGAGAGAGAGACAGACAGACAGACAGACACAGAGAGACACACAGAGAGACAGAGAGAGACAGAAAGAGAGACAGACAGACAGACAGAGACTGGGAAATGTGCCGTGGTACACACAGGTCCTCCATCTCTGACCCAAACCCTCTACCCACCACGCTGGGACTCAGCAGGAAGCAGTCTGGCTTGCCTTCTCTGGGGAAAAAGACCTGGGAAGGGCGCCATGCTGTGGTTAGCCCTAGCTCATCCCCTCACAGTTTCTCTCAGATTTTCTAAGCCACAAGAACTCAGAAATAAGGCCAGGCTTAGTGGCCCACACTTTTAATCCCAGCACTTGGAAGGCAGAGGCAGGGGGATCTCTGTGAGATTGAGGCCAGCCTAGTTTACATAGTGAGTTCCAAGACAGCCAGAGCTATGTAGTGAGGCCCTGTTTGAGTGAATAAATGAAAGCAGTGGGGGAGAGGAGGGGAGCTGTCACCAAACCGCACCCCTGCTGCCCTGTCACCAACCAGCACCCTGCTGCCCTGTCACCAAACCAGCACCCTGCTGCCCTGTCACCAAACAGCACCCCTGCTGCCCTGTCACCAAACAGCACCCCTGCTGCCCTGTCACCAAACAGCACCCTGCTGCCCTGTCACCAACCAGCACCCTGCTGCCCTGTCACCAAACCGCACCCTGCTGCCCTGTCACCAAACAGCACCCCGCTGCCCTGTCACCAAACAGCACCCTGATGCCCTGTCACCAAACAGCACCCTGATGCCCTGTCACCAAACAGCATCCTGATGCCCTGTCACCAAACAGCACCCTGATGCCCTGTCACCAAACAGCACCCTGATGCCCTGTCTCCTCTCCCCTCCAGGATTCTGTCTGCCCATCCAAGAAAAAAGGTGACACCAAGTGGCTTCTGAGTTCCCTCCAGTTCTGACATTCTGTGATCCTCCAAGGCAAGGGACAGGGGACCAGAGGCAGGGGTGTAGGCAGGGTGCAGGGAACAAGAGGCAGGGGTGTAGGCAGGGTTCAGGGGACAGGGGGCAGAGGCAGGAGGCAGAGGGCAGGGGCAGGGATGCCCCGCCCCTACAAGAGCAGTGACAAAGGGCAAGGCTGTCAGGTGGGCCATGCAAGAAAGGAGGCAGACACCACAGACAGATGGGGCTGGGGCAGAGGCGACACAGCTCCACAGTGGTCTTTCCGTGTCCTGGTGTCTGGTGCCTTGACCCTCGGCAATGGCCCCCTTCCTCCCTCTCTCACCCTGCTGAGGAGCTGAGTGTGTAAAGCCCTGGGAGGAGGGCCTGAAGGACAGGGTCTGTGCAGATAGAGCCTACAATCCGGCAGTTTCCTGTTAGAATGGCTTTCTCCCAGAATCCTCGGATAGCTGTGCAACAGCAGAGAGGAAACGGGTGTGCTCAGGACAAAGGCCGGATGGCGCGACGCGCCAGGGCTCTGCAGCTTGTGTTGTGCCCGCCCTGCTCCGGGTAAAAACATTCTCTTCTCTTTCCTTTTTTTTCCCTTTTTCTTTTTTGCTTTTGTTTTTGTTTGTTTGTTTGTTTGTTTGTTTTGTTTGTTTTGAGACAGGGTTTCTCTGTGTAGCCCTGGAACTGTCCTGGAACTCACTCTGTAGACCAGGCTGGCCTCGAACTCAGAAATCTGCCTACCTCTACCTCCCAAGTGCTGGGATTGAAGGTGTGCACCCCCACTGCCCAATGTAAAAACATTTTCTACCTTTTGATTTACAAATCGAATCCCTGGGGGAGAGATGGCTCAATGGGTAAAGTTCCTGAGCTTGAACAGAGTCCAACCTATGACCCACGTGGCACAAGCGCACACACATACACACACACTGACACACACAGACACACACAGACATATACATACATACATAGACTCACACATATATATACACGCACATAGACACAGAGATACACACACACAGAGGAGGGCAGGGAGGAAGGACCAAAGGAAGAGAGAGGAAGGTTATTGTTTTTTTAACTCACAAATTGCATGCTGAAAGAAAACAGAGAGACGAGACAGAAACAGCACTTCTAATAATTTCTACCCAGACACCCGTGAGATTTTGGCTGTTCCACCCAATCCGCCAGGAGCCAGCCCTGCTGGGCACGTCACAGAAGGAGCAGGCACGCTGAAACCACAGCGGGAGAACACATCACACACGCACAAACATACGTGTGCTTGCATAAACACACACTTCCTTCCTTCTGCTGTAGGTTATTTTTAAACAAGATAATTCCTTCATTTACACACAAAAGGAGCCAGGGAAAGAAAGACAAGGACTGAGGGCAAAAGAGCTAGTGGAAGTAAGCCACCCAGACAAGGCCTCTGGGAGCTAGCCCCACTCCCACCCCATCCCCCACCCCCCCCACCCCCACCCCACCCCCACCCCCGAAGAGGAGGCGAGCTGCAGACAGCACAGGGGTTCCCTGACTCACCCCAGGAGCTCTGCTTGAGGTAGTCACAGAACTCCACACCCTCGGGCTTCGGGTAGAAGATGTAGGCACAGCCACACTTCTTGATCATGTGCTCCTGGAAGCAGGAGTGGATGCACACCTGGAGGGGAGGGGAGAGGCAAGGGACTTCAGGCCTGGCCCAACCCCGCCCTCCTCACCACTGCACTGCACACCGTGGCCCTCTCTCCCACCCCACCTACTTCCTCTCCGTCCCCTCAGCCCAGCTGGCCAGTGTGCCGTCCCGGGCATGGCTCTGCGTACCTGCTGTGTGTACTTGGATGGGTAAAGGTTCTTCACGGGGACATCGCTGCCATTCTCAGTGCAGTCTCCGTAATTGCCGCCGAGGCTGTCCAGGGCTTCCTGTGAACCATTGCGCGTCCCGAGACCACAGGTGAAGAGGCAGAGAGGGTGACTCCAGCTTCACCCTGGCTTTATCAGTCTTCCCTCATGCCCAACTTCAAACTCACGCCCTGCCAGCAATCTGCCAGCCTCCCCATCTCAAAGCATGAGCACCCCAACACCCCTCCTCGTAGCACTTTGAAGGCCGTGCATGGGTTTAGCGAATCCTCTGAAATCCTAAGGACAGACACCCTGAACCTTTCTTAGCACCTGAGTTCTTCTCGAAGCCTTGCCTCCCAGGGCCCCTTGACTAGCCCCTCTATCGGGTTCTGCTCCCAAAGACCTCCACATCCTGGAGACGACTCACAGGGCCTCCCTTCAGTCTCCTGGATGTCAAATCGACCTCCCATTTCCCACGTCTTCCTCTCCATCCCGTGGGGTTCTCCTCCCCAGTCGGAGCGCCCTTACCTTTCTCATGCTGATGGAGGTCTCCACGCCAGGCCTCACGTTAAAGCCACCGTCATCCATGAAAGCGGGCTCATCCTGACCGTGCACCATCACCCTGGCCCCAGTCACTGTCGACAGCAGGGGGATGAAGTCATTCTGCTCTGTGCGCAGCGTCAGGGACAGACCTGGGGATGCAGCAGGAGAAGAGTTAGGGATGGAGGCCCAGCCTCTCACCCTGGCAGGGCCCTTCTTCTCCTGGTGGAGCAAGGCCAGTAAAGCCCTCATGGCAACCCAGAGCTGGTTTCTGGCCTAGCTTAAAGGATAGAATCCCTTCCAGGCTTAGAATGGACTATGGGGGGAGGAGGGCTTTGGGGGAGAAAAGTCAGAGCAGACCCTTCCAGAAAAGCAAGAGGCATATCAAGGTGAGACCCAGAAGGTCTCCAGCATCTCTAGAATGTAAGACTGAGGTAGGTAAGGGCGGGGTGAGGCAGGCCAGTGGGAAGGGCATCGTGGGGACGGGGGCTGCTCACCATTGTTGACTCCAGGCATGGAAGACATCCAGAGATTAGAGTTGTTCTTGTTGTTGAAAGTGTAGCAGTTCCCATACACGGGGTGGTGGAACTGAGAATAATTCCTGAGCAGGCGAGGGAACCAGGATAACAGGGAGGGAAGACAGGAGTTCAGTGAAGCATGAGGAGGGGCGGAGGAAATTCCCCTCTGGGCCTAAGCAGTATCTGTTTCTGGTCACCTCCAGTGTGTCTGCAAGGCACTGGGAAGTAGGCCTGTGCTCCTTTGTCACCCCAGCCAACAGTCCCATTCTGCATCATACAAGGCCACACAGACAGTGATAGCAGGCCTGGGATTTGCTATGTGATCTTGTGTGCTATAGATCTTGTTTTATATTCTAAAAGAAACAAAGCCAAACCCTCCTGAGCTCTGTGTATAAGATCCACCCATGATGCTCCACTGCTCCCGCTGGCACTGCCTGCTATATGCCTTCCCTGATGAAGGTGTGCACTGTGCTCTGCTCCTCCGGCAGTCAGTGGGGATCCCAGGGACCGCGGGGACGGTGATGATGGGCATCGCCTCTAACCTCGCCACTTGCTTCCTTGTGTCTGTAATGGTATACTAAGACTTGTGCAGTGCTCCTAACTTCTCAGCATCTCAATCTTGGTTCTCGGCTCATCGATGAGGGAAATGGAGAGATGGAGGAAATCAGCGTAGAGGAGGGGACAAAAACCACAGTGAGCATGGGGCTGAAGGGAGGAAGTTCAGAGCACAGGGCAGAATGAAGCCAAGTGTTCTCCACAGACCTCTGCGCACCAGAGGAACAAGTCCCGTGCTAACAGCTGGTCTCTAACAGGCTTGGGAATCAAAAGGAAATCACACGGCCGCGCTACCGCAGCAGACAGACAGATTGACAGCAAACCACAGGTTCTAATAGTGATGTGGGGAGAGGGGACCTGTGTTCTACTTCCTGTCAAGTGGGAGATGGCAGTGGGAACCAACCAGACAGGAGACTCTGGCCGGTGACCAGCAGAGGAGTGAGAGGGGATGATGACCAGAGGTGGGTGTGGCTCTCTGCTCATGTAGCTTTGAACTAGCCCCATTTCCCAAGGTCATTTACTTCCTCTGTAAAATGAGGAGAACAAATTTAGAAGATCCAGGACAGTCTACTGGCTTTACAAACCAAAGGCAGGCATAGGATGCACTCCCGTTAGACTGTGAGAGAGTCAGAATTTCTAGAGATAGGCTGGATGTAGAGAGGAGAGCGCTATCCTAAAGGGCCGCTGATCCCACTCACTGAGAAGAGGGAAGGACACACTGTGGTGGTTTCCTACCAGGGTGGATATCGTGTAGCAGGTGAAGTCAGTGGGTCTCATGAGAGCCTAGGAAGGTTTTATTTGGTATTTTAGAAGAAGATAAAATAAGACCTATAACATACAAGATCACTTATGTAGATAAAATGTAAACTTTGTAAATGCACATACAAGGAAATGCACATTTAGCACATTGGTACAGTGTCCACTGAGAAGCCAAATCACGAGATGGTTAAGAGTAAAGCCTTGGGCCAGCAAGATGACTGAGCAGGTAAAGGTACTTGCTGCCAAGACTGACAACACGGGTTCAAATCCCAGGATCCACATTGTAGGAGGACAGAACTGACTTCCACGGGTCCTCTGGCCTCTACAAGTACACCATAGCATGTGTGTGAGTACATGCATGTGTGTGCAGAAATGTCAATTTTAAAAAGCCCCATCAAGGTATGGTGATGCACTCCTGTAATCTAGCCCCTGGGAGGGTGACACAAGAGGACTGTTGCCAGTGTGAGTCTACTTGGGGTTACATGCTACATGGTGAGTTCCAGATTAGCCTGGGACAAGAGAGAGAGACCTTGTCAAAAAACAAGCAAACAACAACAAAAGTCTCTAGAGTTCAACTCCTTCTGAGTAAATGCAGCAAATACTAGAAAGAAAGCCAGACAAGTCTTTCACTCTCCTCTGTCAAAGGAAGATCTCAGAAACAGGTAGGATAGAGAGCTGAGGGCTGAGATAGAGCACTAGTGCTGAGTGAACTGTATTCATTTCCCACTAACGTGGGACTGATTAACCAATCACTGACCAAAGCAAAACAAGACAAACGTCTGCTGAGATGGTCCAGCGGGTTAAGGTGCTGGCCACCAAACTGCAGCCCTACGGTTAGAAAAACCAACTCCTGAAACTTGTCTTCTACGTACTCACATGCGCAAATACAAACAAGAGCAGGGAGTTTTGTCTGTTTGCTTGTTTGTCTTTCAGGTAGACAGTAACAAGCAGAGGATGTGGAAAATGCAGATCCCTCAGGGTCCCTGCAGGGAATGAAAATAAAGACCTGTATCCCCAGGCAAAGCCTGGCAGCCTCCAGATGCTAAGTGGCTATGTGACCCAGCGCTGCACTCCCGGTGCAGCAATACCAAAGCATTAGCAGTATAAAGCCTTACTTAGGAACACCCCACAGCAGCGCCCTTCAGAAAGGCAAAGTGGAGGCAAGCTTCTCATCAGAAAGGTGTGATGTGTCAACACAACACAACACAGTATTAACTGCTCAGATGTGAGTTCTGACATGTGCTACAGCAGAGATAAACCTGGAAAACATGTGCTAAGTGAAAGAAACCAGAAGTCACCAGTCACAAAAGATGCCATATATAAATATATATATATACACACCCACACATATATACACATACATGTACATACATATATGTGCATATATACATATATGTGCTTATATACACATACATATGTATGTATATACACATACATATATACATACATACATACATACATATGTATGTATGTATGTATGTATGTAAAATCTCCATCCCAGAACCTAATAAATGCTAGACAATCTGTCACTGAACTATATCCCTAGCTATCGTGTGAAATAGCCACAAAGAACAGTCCATTAAGACAAGAAAGCAGATTATAGTTCCCAGGGCTTGAAAGGGATCGAATGGGGAACTGCTAGTAAGTAAATGGGTTCCTTGAGGGTGGGTGAGGAAAATGTTTTAAAATTAGATAATGACGGTAGTTGCACAACTCTAAGTATATTTAAAAACCACTAAAGTGTACATATGAAAGGGAAGACTTTTACTACGTGTTATTAAGGAGAAGATTATGTCTGCGGACGGAGCTCAGTGATGGAGTGCTTGCTTGCATGGTGTGGGGCCCCTGGCTTTGATCTTCAGAACAAAAAAAAAAAAAAAAAAAAGGAAAAAGAAAACCAAAAGAGAAGAGGAAGGAGAAGGGGAGGGTCCAGGAGGCCGTGAAGGGGAGGGTCCGGGGTGAAGAGGAGGGTCCGGGGTGAAGGGGAGGGTCCAGGAGGCCGTGAAGGGGAGGGTCCGGGGGGAAGGGGAGGGTTCAGGAGGCCGTGGAGGGGAGGGTCCGGGGTGAAGGGGAGGGTCCAGGAGGCCGTGCTGCCCATCACACGGAAGTGCGGTTAGACTCAACAAGCCCCGGGAGATGGCTGATGATTTTATTATATTTATTGTAAGTGTGTGAGTGCTCTGCCCGCTTGCATATCTGTGTTCCGCGAGCATGCCTGGCACCTCTGGAGGCCAGAAAAAGGTGTCGGATCCCGTGGAACCGGAGTTAAGGACAATTGTGAGCCGCATGTGGGTGCTAGGAACGGAACCTGGGTCCTCTGCAAGCACAGAGCTCTGCAAGAGCTCTTAACTGCTGAGTCTCTCCGGCTTCTACTTCGGAGGATTTTGAACAGGGACTGACTGGAATAGTTAATGGAACACACTTAAGCTCCCTGCTGTGTTTCAAATGTGCCTCTCCATTCTTGGGTTGGAAAATTACTTCCCAATGTGTTGGAGATGAGATCCAATGGGAAGAGACAGGACCATGAGCAAATCCTCACGAATGGATCCAGTGCATTACCACAGAGTTCTAGCGAGGGCGAGCTAAGAACACATGGGCTTTCAGTCGGTTGGCCCGCCCTGCCTCACCCTCTCTCTCCCATGCTCCTTTCCCTTCCCCTTTCTGCTCTCCGTGGGAGCCTCCGCCAGCTTCCGGCACCAGCCTCTTGGACTTTCAACCCTAGCACTGTAAGACATGAACTTCTTCTTCTTCTTCTTTTTTTTTTTCATAAACCAACCAGTCCTTAGTATTCTGTTACAGCAACAGAATGAAGGGAGAACTTGGGGGCAGAAAGATGGACAGTTTGCAGTGCTGTCCCAACAGTCCTCGTGGGAATGGATCAGATCATGAGCTGAGGAAGGGACCCGCGTGCTGAGACTAGCGTGACCGGTGGACTTGCCGGCGAGGACAGCAAGAGCTGGGAGAGGACAACCGGAGAGGATGGGGACAAACTCCAGGTGGAAGGTGGCAGAGAGGCTTGGCGACAGGTGCGGCTGGCTGGCCGACCGCTGGTGGGCTTAGCTGTGTCACTTACCAGCTGCTGGAGTTTATCCCTAAACAAACAACTAGCTCAGGCGGGACAGAGCTGTGATGGGCAGTGAGCACGCAGAGTGTGAAGCCAGAAGAAGCAGGTGACACCTGGTCCTGCTGCCACTCTCGGGTGACACTGGAGGGAAGGGTCCCTTATAGAGATACTGCCTCAGTGCATTCCCCAGCCAGAAGCATGAAGGTGGCCCTTGAAAACGGAGGAACAGAGGAAGAGAAGGCAGGAGTAGGCAGGCAGAGGTTATAGAAGGAAGCCCCTCACCTCCACCTTGTACGCTCTCAGAGAGCTTGAACAGGTGGATGTGGCCTCTTTTGAAGGATGTTGTGGCAGGAGCCCTGACAGAAATTATCCCCGAGGGACAGTGGGCTGTGGAGAATCCTTAGGCCAGCCTGAGCCTCTGGGCATGTCGCTTCAGCTGCTTGGGTGCAGGAGGACCGACCCCCACTATGCCCTAGAGTGTATCAGGTGACCTCATATTTGTCATCTCACGCCAGTGACGAGACTTAAAGTGTGCATTAGCATCGTTGTCTTTATCGCTTTAGTAAAAGTGCCAATCAGGAAAGGATCGGACGTATTTTTTCCTGTAATATATCCCAGATGCCTTCAGCACAGTCTGGCACATGGTCCACACAGAATAGTCAGAAATGTTTGCTGAGTAAACCTTCTTTCTTGTGGTTGGACTTGTCTGCATTTTACAAAGAAAAGACTCTGGAGAACGATCTGAAATGGAAGAGTCACCAGGCCACGAAGAGATAGAACCGTAGTGGGAACGCGGGTTGGGACCGGCCGCCCATGGATCCTACCACACTCCCGTCTACAGATGGCATGCTGGGCACAGACTTGGGCACAGACTGCATTGCATCATTTCCTCACCTAACCACCAAGGATTTCCTGAGCCCTCAGGAGGACCCAGGCGAGGAGACTCTGAGGAACACCTGAGCCAGCAAGGCCTACTCACGCCTGATTGCACGGGGCCTGGTTGAAGCGACAGGTGAAGATGAAGTTGCCCAGAGCCTCTTCCTCTAGAGCAGGCGACGTGTCGGGCAGTCTGGACAGAATGTTGATGTAATGGAAGCGGTACCACTCCCTCACGGCGTCCACCCCCGATGAGTACGTCTGGTAGAAACAGTCTGATGTGTTCTGGCTGCACTGCACAGAGACAGGAGTGTCAAGGCACCTGAGAGAGCCACCGAGGTCAAGGTGAAGAGCTGAGGTGTCCTGAGGGCTGCCGGGCAGGCGGGTACAGGGAGCAGGGTGTGGGCAGAAGAGAAGGGGAGAAACACTTTCCTAGACGCCCCTAGGAGAGCTGCTGGCCAGAGGATCATGGGATTGAGGTGGTGGTGGGCAGTGACTCCTCACTGTAATTAGTTATACAACCTCCCCTTTCACTGGTGCCAAAGCTTCTGGGATCAGATGTTTGTTCCCACAGCAGAGGTGGGTCTAGAACTTCCGTGTGCTGCTGGTGCAGCCCATCTCCCCGGGGCCTCCCTTTCTCCTTCACTAGATGACCCTCTGTCCTATTTCCTCCTACCCTTCCTTTTTAGTCTACATGTTTAGAGTGTAGGAACGTAGCTCAGCGGAAGAGTCCTTGCCCAGCACAGGCAAGGGCCTGGGTCGCGCACACACACACACACACACACACACACAGACATGGACGCACACACGCACACAGACATGCACACACACATACACCTCATTTTACTGTCTAAGTGTCTCATTTACTTATTCTCTGTTACAGGCTTGAAGAACTTCAGTTCTTCACTGGAGGGTCTCAACTGAGTCCCATCAGTACGGATTAGAATTCAGAAATGTTTATTTTCTGCAACAGATTTTATTTCTCACCACTTATCTTCTGCTAACATTCATTCATTAATCCAATCGTCCATTCATTAATCCATCCATCCATTCATTCATTCATTCATTCATTCATTCAATCTCTTATTGGTGTTACTTGCTGGAAAGTCCATCAGGCCTTTAAGTCTGATGGAGTAGGCTGTCCTTGGAACCGAGCAAGCTCGAGGGCAGGCCCTGGACCGAGGGGCGGGGCTTACCAGTTGGAAGCCGATCCTCCAGTCCTTCCTGTTCACTTGGGGATTGTTGTCGCGTACGCTGGAAGACGCGCTGCGCGCCAAGCGGGAAGGGTAGGGCGGAGGTGGTGTGCGCAGGAGTTGCAGGGGGTGCGGGAGAGCACCCCGGCTGTCGCGGGTGCTGCGGCGGTGGCCGCCCCCAGCCTTGCGAGTGTAGGAAGAGTTGTATTTGTACAGCTCAAAAAGCGTCTGTTCCGTGATGCGGTCCAGTTCTTCCAGATCCTCTTTAATTTCAGTGTATCTGAAAAAGCCAATAGTCAGGAGGTCGGTCCAGGGGCGGTCCGCCGAATCTCTGGCATCGAAGAGCCACGGCGTTCTCCATAAACATCGAGGGGATCAGTGATCCCTATGAGAGCTTCAGGGCTGTCGGCTGGGTAGTGTAGAGTGTAGGAATTGTATTTGCACAGGTTAAAAAGAGTGTTCTCTTAGCTCAGGTCGCTCTGCCTGGTCCCCTTTGGCGACGGTGGCCTTTGGGAATGCCTGCTCCCTGTGCCTTCAAATCGTGGCTTCTCAGTAACTGCACTTTCAGAATCTCCCTGCACTGCTCTGAAAATGCCAGATGAAGTTCCCACCTTTGCCCCTTCTCCAAAGACTACATTATAATGAGATTTAGAAGGGATCCAAATACTAGTCCATATAAATCCTTACATTTTTCATTCTCAATACTGGCTGTACAGACATCTGCACGATAGACACCCTTAGAATTACAGTCTAAGAAACAAAGCAGAGACAAGAAATTAAAACCAGGCTGCAAGATGCAAATCCAATACATAAATAGCAGCTGCATTTCTAAATACTAGCAACAAATGGAAAATATTTTCAATACCACCACACTGGGGCTGGAGAGAGGGTACGCCAGTGAGAACACCTGAGGCTCTCCCAGAGGATCCAGGTTCAGTTCTCAGCCCCCACATCTGAGGACTCACAACCCCATAACTCCAATTCCAGGGAAATCTGACTCCCTCTTCTGGCTTCCAGCCACACTCACACATGTGGTTTATGCTCACAGACCTTCCCATGTACATATAAACACAGGTAAACCTTCTATCTATCAGATCTACTCCTAAATTTAATATAAGCAAGATTTCTTACACCGAGGAGCACACTAGAATCCCGACAGAGGCCAAAACATATGGAATCATGCAGCTGCTAATGTCATGTCTCCCAACTTGATTTTCAGATCCCATACAATCCAGATCCCAAATTCAGCAAACACTTATTTATTTATTTATTTATTTATTTATTGGTTTTTTTTTCCCGATTTGGTTTTTTGGAAACAGGGTTTCTCTGTTTAGCCCTGGCTGTCCTGGAGCTCACTCTGTAGACCAGACTGACCTCGAACTCAGAAACCCACCTGCCTCTGCCTCCAGAGTGCTGGGATTACAGGCATGCGCCACCACCACCCGGCTTCAGCAAACATTTTTTAAAAGAAGTGACAGGTGTTTCTAAGATTTCTATAGAATGCCAAGAGTTTCTATAAGCTCAGGCTGGCCTCACACTTGAAACCTTCCTGCCTTAGCCTTATGGGCAGCTGAGCTTACAGGTCCATGCCTCCACAACACCTGCTTGCAAAGAACCTGCTGTGGCCAAAACAGTTGTGGAAAAGAGAAAAGCTTGTACTGCCTGAGTTTAATATTTCCTACAAAGGGGGACAGAGGGATGTCTCAGAGACTAAGCACATGGCTGTTCTTCCAGATGACTTGCGTTCAATCCTTAGCACCTATAAGGTAGCTCACAGCCATCTATAATTTCAGTTCTGGGGGATTCATCCTCTTTTTTATTATTTTTTTTTAATTTTATATGAGTACACTGTTGCTGTCTTCAGACACACCAGAAGAGGACACTGGATCCCATTACAGATTGTTGTGAGCTACATATAGTTGCTGGGAATTGAATTCAGGACCTCTGGAAGAGCAATCAGTGCTCTTAACCACTGAGCCATCTCTCCAGCCCCAGGGTTCGACCTCTTTTGGCCTCCATGAGCATGGCATGAACTTGGTGCAAAAACATACATACATTCAAATGTATTCATTTTATACATTTAAAATATAATAATAATAATAAATAATTTAAAAATATTTGCTATGCCAAACATGGTGGCACACATCTTTAATCCCAGCATTGGGGAGGCAGAGGCAGGCAGATCTGTGAGTTCTAGGCCAGCCTGATATAAATAGCAACTTCCAGATCAACCAGAGCTATAGTGAGACCTTGTCTCAAGAAATAACACACATACACACACACACACACACACACACACACACACACACACGAGGGATTGGCTAGAAATGCCCAATATCTTGACTATTAAATGTCACTTAAAGAAAAATTCGAGAGTCAGGTGTGATGGCGCACACCTTTGATCTCAGCACTTGGGAGGCAGAGGCACAAGGATCTCTGTGAGTTCTAGGTCAACCACACCTACAAGATAAGACAGTAGTAGTAGTAGTAGTAATAGTAATAGTAATAATCATAATCATAAATCAAACCTTGAGCACTAGTGAAGCCTGCTCTTGCCAGAGGTGTGGGGTGAGTGCATCTGGGGTCGGACACAGGCACTGAGCCTTACAATGCTAGGCCCTTCCTCCAGTCCCCACCACTGAGCTGCAAGCTTATTTAAAATCTCATGCACAGTCCCGATGTCCCGCTGTCCAGTTCAGAACTACAAGGTTCTCTCCTTTTGGCTCTGCTTTCGTCCTGACAACCCAGCCGGCTGGGCCCTAAGCATTCCCTCTTTGCAGCCGCCCCTCATCCCCTCACAGAAGAAGACAGAGCTCAAGTTCAAGGTGTGTGCCCAAGGCCTTCTGAGAGACTGACTCAGTATTGATGATTCCAAGAATGGCCGTGCCAGCTCCTGTGAGCCCTTCTGAGGAGCCAGGTACACCCATTACATCTACCGCTCAGCAATCTGGGCTAATACTGTTGTCATGCCCTTTCCCAAGACAGTGTGGCCAGGACATGAGTCAGAAGGTGGTCCAACTTTTCAGTGTCCTCTAGTCTGTCCCAGGAAGACCACTAGTGCTCATACATGCTGCCCCCTGCTGGAAGGGCACTCTGGTGCCCCAGCTACGTAATGCTGGGTAAGGCATCCAACCTTTGCCCATCTGTAGAATGGACACAGCGCTAGGGTCAGCCTGACACATAAAGTTCTGGAAAGATGAATTAGGAAATGCTCAGGGACACTAAGTAAAGATGGCCAGGCCTCGGGGAGATGTAGACGGAGCCGGATGCCCAGGAGAGTGTCACTTCAACTTCCTCAACGTCATTCAAGAAGAATCCAGATCCCCAACTCTGCTGGAATTATTACTATGACACAGCCATTACTGTCATCTCCCTTTCCCCCACCACTGCTACCTCTCTGCCTCATCACACTCTTCCCCACTGAGACTAAGTCATCCCTGAACCAAATTCTTCTCAGTGACAATCCAGGCAGGCATCCTCCTGTCTCTTCTGGACTGGGTGCCAATGAGCACACACTCACCTGTCTGGTCTCCCAAGCCTTGGTCCCCGCAGAAGTCAGGTTCCACACAGGGGTCTTTCTGACCCCAAGGACACTTCTCTGCTTTTGTCTGACGGGATTCAGAGCCCTTGGCTGACACTAGTGCTGGGAGAACTGACCACGAGCAAGGCACAGTGAAACACTCAGGTCTTGTCCTGAGACCAGGAGGCACACAAAGGATCAAGACTCCTTTGACAGGATGCTAACAGGATGGTCCACCCAGTGTGGCCTTGACTTCCTTCCTTGGCCATGCTCATTGCCCTCACCCGTGTCTGTCTGACCTGTGGGAGGTGGGTGATTCCCTGCTCCCAATCCAATTCCATCAGGCCTTATTACTGTCTTATTCTACAACTCAGGATACCTAAGTACTTACACTAGGCAACTACTCTAGGGTCACTCACCAGGGAAATCCTGAGCTTTGAATAGCTTTGAACCCAGGCTTGCTGGACTCCAGAGTTATTTCATTTTTCGACTACTCCTGGCTAAGGCTAAGGCCTGTTTGAAATTGGCTATCAGCATCCTCTCTCTGAAGCCTCCCCTCTGACTCTCCTCTGTATAAGGCAGGCTAGCAGGATATAGGACTCCTAAGAGATTCAGGAGCTGACATACATATTTTCCCCTCTGTGTCTACTCCTCCATCCTTGATATCCTTGGTGGGCTCCCAAACATTCCCTCAGGGACCTCTGCTGAGAACAGGAAAGAAACCAGGCTCTTTCCTTGGCAATGCGTTCCTGTGTGCTTGGCCCAACTCTCCACTTCAACCCAAGCCACACTTGACACCCCTCTCTTTGATCAATTTCCCAGCCCTTTCTCTCCCAAGCCGGCTCTGAACAGTGCTAACGGGGCACGCCCACAGACCTTACTGCTCCTGCTTGTACCATGATTCACTCACATATAGCCCTTATGTGGGTTCTGAACCCTCATGGTCTGCCTCAGTGATGGCAATTTAAGAGCCAAAGGTTCTCCTAAGCTGTTGAGAGGAAGGACAGCCAGGTGGTGAGTGTGGGCACCACGCTGAGGCGGAGGGCTGTGCTGAGTTCTGGCCTCACTGACAGGACTGTTACTGCCTCTGGGCGGGCTGGGCTCAGGGCAACGCTGTCACCTCTAACCAGGATTCATTATTTCTTTAGGAAGAGTTAGTCACAACAAACCCTTGTTGCAATCTCTCTTAGGCTGTCAGGATGATGCTGTGGAGAATTCCACTTTTTTTTTTCCTGAGACAGAGATTCTCTTTCTTTTTTTTTTTTTTCTTTTTTTCTTTTTCTTTTTCTTTTGATTTTTTTGGATTTGGTTTTATGGAGACAGGTTTTCTCTGTATAGCCCTGGCTGTCCTGGAACTCATTCTGTAGACCAGGCTGGCCTCGAACTCAGAAATCCACCTGCCTCTACCTCCCAGAGTGCTGGAGGGTGCACCACCACCGCCTGGCGTCAGATTCTCTATATAGTCCTGGCTGGCCTAGAACCTGCTCTGTAGACAGGGCAGGCCTCAAACTCACAGAGATCTGCCTGCCTCTGCCTCCTGAGTGCTGGGATTAAAGGTCAGCCATCACTTCCCAGTTTAGAAGTCCATATTTTAATGAGCTGGCCCAGGCCATGTAGAATGTGACTCCTAGTGACCTAAGACATCTTTTATGGATAGCCAGTCCTTAAAATAAATAATAACTCATGCTGTAAAATCTTTTTCTGGGATGGAGAGATGGCTCAGCAGTTGAGAGCACTGGCTACTCTTCCAGAGGTCCTGAGTTCAAGTCCCAGCAACCACATGGCTCCCAACCACCTCTAATGGGATCCAATGCCCTCTTCTCATGTGTCCGAAGACAGCGAGAGTGTACTCATACACAAAAAATAAATAAATCTGAAAGGAGTATTTTTTAAAAAAACAAACCTTTTCCCTTTGCAATCCAATGAGATGTTCACCTTGTCATTGAAATATGAACCCCACATAGATGGCAAAGAGTTTCTAATAATACATGAGAAGGGTTACACCTCACTCTTGGGAGTGTGGGTCCCATGTGACTGCAGCTGGTGTTTTATTATCATGAGCATCGTTATTAGAGATACGTGCCATCACAGGGAGTGCTGACCACCTCTTATCTACCATGACCAGACCCTCGCAGTTGTAACAAAAGTCGCAGGAGAGTACTAGAGACCCAGATTCTAATTCTCACGCCTCTCAACAACCGATGGCTTTTTGTTTCTCTGCTTTTAGGTCGTTGGGGCCTCAGTTTTGTCATCTGCTTATTCAGTAAGCTGAGATGGCTCTGTAGGTTAAAAGAAAAACAAAACATTGCCGAATAGTGGAGCAGCCTGAGTTCAGCCCCAGAAGAGAAACCAGGTAAAGGAAGAAAGAAGACTGGCCACAGAAAGTCCTCTTCCACGTACTTACCACACACACACTCACTCACACACACACACACTCACACTCACACACACTCACACACACACACTCACACACACTCACACACACACTCACACACACTCACACGCACACTCACACACACTCACACACACACTCACACACACACACTCACACACACACACACTCACACACACACACACACTCACACACACAGCTTCGTCTGTGCAAGAACCCTTGCACTGCCCCACGCTGACCCCAGCACCGACTGCCTGACTAAGGAAGCCCTGAGCACTGGCGGCCCAGGCTCTCAGCCTCAGTCCGGCCTCTCCCTGCCAGACACCGAGGAGCAGCCTGGCACCCAGACGAGATGAGAGTGCGGGTCAAGGGTGGCTTTCCCGCTCAGAGCCACACCTCCTGTGGCTGTCTGAGGAAATGTCCTCCCTTTGCTCAGTCCCGCTGCCAGGCTCTTCCTTGCTCTGCCATCTGCAGAAAAGCTAAGACCCATGATCTTCCCTGTCCGGAAGCGCCACACTCTTCCGAGGTTTTCTTTGTTGTGGGCACAGGGTCTGATGCAGCCTGTCCAACCTCAGACTCAAGGTGTAGCCAGGCCTAAACTAATTCTAAACTTCTAATTCTCCTCCTGTCTTTACTTCCTAAGGGCCAGGATTACTAGCACGTGCCAGCAGGCCTGGCTGATCTGCCTTGGGTCCAGCCCTGTTACATACGTGTTTGAGAGAGGCTCTGTTTTCCAGGATGTGGTGATGAATGGCTCTTTCCTCCGAGTGACTAGAAACTGTCGAGCCACACAGAGCTGCAGTCAGGACCTCCGTTTTACAGCTCTCTGCTGCCTGTGTCCCTCACCAGGTGGATGCCCCAGCATGACTCTGCTCCCCTCCAGGCCTTCTTTGGCAACTCAGTCTTCCATTCTATCCTCCTCTCTCCCCAGATCACGCGTCACTCCCTGTGACAACGACCATGATTCACACTCAGGGCAGCAACCACTGTCTGCCACCTCTGCCTCTCACTGGCCAATGGCTCCCCACCCCTGCACTCCTAACCAGGAGCTCCTCCCCCCCCCCCATCTTCCTGCTGGGCTCCTCCCAGCCACCCTTCCAAGGTGAGAGGGAGCTTTGAGGTCACTTCACTGCTAACCCGAGAGGCTCTAGCTCTTAGCTGGAAGTGATTTTTGCATCCCAGTGTGGACACCTGCTATCTGTCTGAGTTTAACTCTCTGGGTATCTGTTTCCTCATCTATCGGATGGACGGAATAGTGGTACCCGTTCCCTAAGTCTGTTGTGGGGTTAAGTCATTTCATAATATTTCTTTTCTTAAAGGTCAGACACCTGAGCAGGTGGACAGGATGACTGAGCAGGGGTCTCCTAGGTTCATTCAGCCTGGGTTTGGGGGCACAGCTAACAACACAACATAGCTCTGACTGTCCTGGAACTATATAGACTAGTTTGGCCTACAGCTCACAAGAGATCTGCTTGCTTCTGCCTCCACAGTATTAGGTTTAAAACCACGTGCCATCACACCTGGCCCATTTAACAATATTTCATTCAGATTTAGATTCCTCTGGAGAGCCATCTGGGACATAAATATGCATTCTCTATTGTTACTGTTATTTTTCTTCATTATTAGCTATATACAGCTTTGGGTCTAATTAATTTTGCTTCAGTGAACATCAATTATCCTCATCTGGAAACTGGGAATAACGCAGGTGTGATAGCGAGGACCCTGTAATGCCAAGAGTTCAAGGCCAGCCTAGACTGCACCCAGATCCTGTCTTTAAAAAGAAAAAAAGAAAAGGAAGCAACAAGGGTCATCTATAAAAGTGCCCACCTCGCTAGACACTGCAGGATCAAGGAGTTAGTGCTTAAAAATCACCCAACACTGAGTCAAGCACTTAATAGGTATTCAGTTTCCTCTATACTTGGGGTCCCTCCCCTCCCTTCTGAAGTTTCTTCTCCTCCCTCTGCCGCCACTGTCTAGTAAGAGGGAAATTTTCTATACGGACAGCTGCTTCCCGGTCGGGGGCCCCTAGGCCCTGTGATGTCCACTCTCTGGTGTTTTATCCTGGCCTGTCCACGGTCATGCACCCAGCAGAACCTTAGAAAATATGCGGACTTCAACAGACTCACCCAGCCCTCCCCATATCTCCTCATCTTTGTGACCACAAATATTTATTGAGTGCCTGGAGCTTACTTCCAGGCCCCGGCCCCTCCCCTGCCAGCACCTTCTGCCTGTTTTGTCCCCCACCCTGCCTTGTCGGGGGTGAGAAAGAACTGAGGCTAAGGGAAGGAGCTATCCCAAGGCTTGAAATGGAGGTAACCAGGTGAACAACTTTGCTTATTCCTCATGGCAGCTCCTGAGAATAAGAGGGGGCCAAGTTTGGGGATCAAGCTAATGGGATAAGTCAGAATCCGGTCAGGATTGGTCAGGATTGGTGACCCTGTTGACTTGCCTTGGCCTCTTGGCCTCAGTTTCCTACACACAAAACCAGTCCCTGCCCCCAAACAGAAAGACACCAGGAGGCTGCAGATGACCTCTAAGGGTCTGATATGTTCAGCTCCAGTAAGTGACCCCTACCGTGTTCATTTTACGGGGGCGGTTTTACCTTTCCAGAACAGGACTTCCCAACCTTTGTTAATCCATGACACATCTTTGGACATGACAGGCTACCGGAGAGAGCCTCCACCCTCAGAGTGCGACGGATCCCAGCCATCCATAATTGCCCACATTCCTCAGGGTGTGCTCACCCGCATTTACCCTCATTCAAACCCTCCCGAGAGACCTTACACTCCTGGAAGGCAGACCAACGTCGAGTTTTTATTGTACTAATCACGGTGTGCTGCAGTATTTGTTCACACGCCTACCTCTCCTACCCTGTGGTAGTTTTTCCGTCTCCAGGACCTAGCAAAGTACCTGGCCCTGGATAAAGGTCGTCAAAGTAGCAACAATGCTCTTCTGCTGGGCGCCTAGCACAGTCTGGCTTGATGTAAGTTTTCGATGTGTGGAGTGCAGACCAAATGGTATGTACAAACACCCGGCCCCGCCCTCCTCTCGTCTCCATGGTAACAGCCCAGTTTCCAGACCCAAACTGAAAAGAGCATTGATGAAACCCAAAACTTCAAAACACACCAAAACCCTTAAAAGTCAGAGTCCTGGGCAGGTGGGTAAGGCAGATGAGTGGTGATTCCCTGCACAGGTCAGCCGGAGACTTCGGGGACAGCTTGATCCCACCCCCATGGTACCTGCTCCCCTCTACACAAAGATCTTATCCACCGCCAAGGCCTTGGCCTCTCAGCTCTCTGACCTCACAGCTCCATGACCACGATTGTTTGCTCTCCGGCTTGCTTGCTTTGTGGCTGCCGAGGGTAGAACTCCGGGGACCTTGTGCGCGCTAAGTATACCCTCTAGCACCGATCTACTCCTCTCTACCGTACCCCGGCCAGACTGACCTGTAAGGATTAAGGGTGCACACAGTGACGGCAGGGAAGACCAGCTTGTCTGAATTGAGGTTGATGTTGAGGCTCACAGGGTAGCTGAAGTACTCCTCGAACAGCAAGGCGAACTGCCAATACATCATGCCGAAGGTGCAGAGCCACAGCACCGCCCAGAAAGCCGTCTTCATGCGGTTGTGCTTGGAGCACACCAGGCGGATGGCACCGTGGATGGTGGTGTTGTTGCAGAAGAACTGGAAGAGCTCCCGGTAGGAGCGGTGGAACTCGATCAGCGCCTCCTCCTCCTCGGTGGGCTGCCGGGGCGCCGAGGGTTCCGGGCCCAGCCCCTGCTCTTCACGCTTGTCCCCCTTCCCCAGCCTTTGCATGGGCAGAGGAGGACAAGGGTCTTGTTCTTCGAAATTGTCACCCTTCATGGATCCCTTAGCCGAGTTGGGGTCGTGAAGGTCTAGGTCAAGGTTGAGCTCAGGGGCTCTGGTGTGGTCCAGCATCTTTAGTACGGAGGCGGAATGTGGGTGCCCCTGACCGTCCTTGCATCCCACGCTGAGTTCACTCGCCCTCAGTCCTCCCACCCTCCTCCACCTCTCCAGGAGCCAGCTGACCTTCTGGAGTCGGGACCAACCAGGCAGCACGGAGTGCCTTCACTGGAGAGGCCCCAGAGCTTCACAGCGAAGGCCACCTTCGTTTGCCCGCCGGCGCCTCCCTGGGTCTCCACCGCCTGGCTCAGCGCCTCTCCCTCTTGCCCTTTTTTCCTCCCAGACTGTTTGACTCGCTCCAGCTTTCACGCCCTCTTGGCCCAGCTGACTCCCGCTTCTCTCTGGGTCTCCCTCTCTGTGCCAGGCGCTCTGATCCTGCCCCACTTCCTCCCCTGCCTCCCCTGGCTCCTCCTGGGTCCTCTGCTCTAGGCTCTAGCCCTGGCCTCCGGCTCGCTGCTACCTCCTTCTCTGCCTCGGGGACCGCGGGCAGCAGCAGGAGGCCGGAGCTGCCTCCTGCTCCCGGCTCCCAGGTGTGGCTGGGCTGTGACTGGTTCCTTTCCAGTTAAATCTGGCAGCGGAGCCTCTCCACCCTCTCACCTGACAGGTGCAGTGCCGGGCTCCGGAGCCCGCCAGTCGGCCACGGGCAAGGACGGGAGCGACAGAAGCCTCATTAGCATCTCAATTAAAGGTGAGCAGGGCAGAGGGAGGGTCGGAGGAGGAGTCTGGTCTGGGAGCTCTCCAGGGAGGAGGGCTTTTGGGGACAGGGGGAAGCTGCAGAGTTTCGGCCAGGGATGGATGGCGAAGTGACTGGCAAGGAGACTAGGAACAGAAGACAGGTGAGGCTTAGAGAACCTGAGGGGAAGGACGGAGTCTACACACAAAAGCCAGGAAGGCAGAAAAGGGAGACAGCCGAGGAGGACAGGGCAAAGTGCTGAGGGAAGGTGTAGGAGGAGGAAAAGAGAAGAGAGCCAGCTCCAAAGGGACTCTCCTGTCAGGCAAGTTGGCCAGGGGAACGAAAACTCAAGTGGACTTTCAGAAGCCAGGGTCCCTTCTGATTGAGGTCCCTCAAGGTCATCCCAGGTCAGCCTCACACCCAGGATGCTGGAGGAAAAGGAGAATGGGTCCCCCCAAAACTGCGAGCACCTGCTGGCCCCACCATCTTCTTCCCATCCCCTTCCCTCTGAACTCCTCACCCCATCTACCTGGCCCTGTCCAGGCCTGGGAGGGGCCCAGGCGAAGTAGGGGGCTGGGCCAGGTCCTAGGACATTCTGTTCTTTTTGACACCATTGGCTGATAGGCCAGGAATGTGTAATGTCCCCTGTTGTGGTCACAGGGTTGCAGGAATGTGGGCACCAGAGGTAACCGTGTGCGTGGGGGCCAGGCAGAGCTCTGTGGGCACAGACCAAGAGCCCAGGGACAGGCAGGGATGGCAGACATTGGAAGAGAACACAAGCTGGGTCCACACTGGTATCTGGGGCAAGGAGGGTGGGTACGCTGTCCCAGGAAGGAGAAGTCCTTCCTCTTCCTCAGGCTGTGTTTTTCTCCAAAATCTCCCTCAAGCTACCTCAGCTAGGAGGACACAGATTGCAAGCAGTGACCACACAGGTGTGAAAGCCTCAAAGGCTCACACCCCAAAGGAAAGTGTGAAGAAGCCACAGGAGAGGCATTCACACAGCCCAGGCCCTGCAGAGCTCCCTAGTGACTGTGGTCACTTGAGCCCCAGAGAGGGCAGCAGCCACAAAGTAAGTGTTCCCGTGTGCTCACTGGCTCTTCCTGCCCTCTCTGCAGCAGCAGGAGGAGGAGCAGCAGACAGAGGTGTTCTCTGTGCCTCAGACCTGCAGACACAGACCTAAGCAGCCATAGAGGCTCGTAGAAAGCAACAGGCCTGCCTAACAAGTAGTTGAAATACAGTGAGATGAGGGTTCTGGAGGCAGGGATAAGAACCAAGTGCTGGGGGAGTGTGGGGGATACAGCAGGAGGGACCCATTTCACAGGACACCCTGAAGACTGGCATTGCGCTGAATCTTGAAGAATAAGGCGTTTACCAAATAAATAAGAGGGTCCCCCTCTGAGCTAGTGCCTTGTCTCATTCTTGAAACAGACAACCTGGGTTCCACCTGCTAGCTGGGCTGTTTGACAGATGCCCTACACACTTCCATGATACCTTGAAGCCTTCAGTAAGGAGAGGGAGGCCGACTCCTTCTCTGCTTTTCAGAGGAGGAAACTGACCCTCCAAAACAACAAACCAGTTTTCTGACGTCACAAAGCAGAACGGCAGCAGTTGTAAACCTCTGACGGAGCCTCACTTCATTTACCTCCTGAGACAGACCAGTCATAACTCCTGGGGTGCCAGCCCAGCAGGAGGGGCTTGGTCCCTCCCACACAAAGCCCATGGATTCATCCTCTCAAGGTAATGTCTCCTTGGCTGTGTGTGTCTCTGAGCTGTTTCTACCTCTCCGTATCCCCAGCGCCCCTATGTTCCCTTGAATCAAGCAAGCCCTGAAGCCAGTGTCCTACAGGCAAGGTGCCCGGTTGCTTCCCCTGACTGTTTAGTCTGTGAGGTTCCGAGAAGCCGGCTCCTCCCTGCCTCTTCTGTTTGCTAGCTGGGCCTGAAACCCGAGTACTGGCTTAAGGCAGCATGACAAATAGTTTTCATCTCAAGGACTCTGTGAGAATGCCTAGCCCAAAGAGTGTGGTGACTCGGGCGTGTCCTGACAGAGTGTGAGAGAGTGGCTTGGCGTGGCTTGGTGACCCTGGCACTAGAGAGCTGGAATGGACCAGTGCAAGCCTGATGTGAGATAGATAGTGGTACTTGGGTCAGAGTCCCATTTGAAACATCATACACACAAATACATACACACACACACACACACACACACACACAACCAGGGGATCTTTCTGTAGCCCAGTCTGGAACTCACAGTACTTCTCCTGCCTCAGCTCTCCTAGTGAATCCATTTTTGTCAGTGTATAGTTTCCCAGAAATGCAGAATCATGAAACAACAAAAGCTGCCTACTGTCCCCCTTCCTCCTTCCCCACAGCCCCAAGAGAACCACTGTGACATGTTCATCAATCCATCTCTTCCTGGCTGTCTTTCAGACTTACAGGTTTTGTTGTGCCATATGCTGAGACAAGATTTCTATGTATAATTGACCTTAAACTTGCTTCATAACCAAGGCTGGCCTCGAACTCATCATCTATCTGCCCCAGCCTCCCAAGTACTGCAATTACAGATGTGTATGGCATGCCAGCCTACATGCAATTCCAAAAAGTAAAATAATAATAATAATAATAATAAGTGTGACCATTTCATACGTATTACTCTATGACTTCCATTTTTATTTTTAAACTGTTTGTCTTCCAGAAAGCATTTTTAAGCCAGGCATAGTGGTACATCCTTTACTCCTGGCACTTGAGAGGCAGGCAGAGCACTCTAAGTTGAAGGCCAGCCTGGTCTACACAGTGAGTGCTAGGACAGCCAGGGCTACATAGAGAGATCCTATCAAAAGAGAGTTGGGAGAGAGGTGGGGAAGGGAGGGAGAGAGGAAGGGAGAAAGAGAGAGAAAGAGGGAGAGAGACAGGGAAAGAGACAGAGAGAGAGACACAGAGAGAGACACAGAGAGAGAGAGAGAGACAGAGAGAGGATGGACATTTTTACCTCTGGGCCCAGGGCTGTCATCTAAAGAATGAAGAGAAGGAAGTAGTGGGCAGGCTGCCCAAGGACGAAGGCCTTGCCAGGTGACTGCACCTAGTTCCCCGCTCAGAACATGGGGGAACTAAGGCCTAAGAACAAAGTGACTTTGTCAGGACCACCCAGGAGTTGGGGTGCATGGTTTCCCAAGTCTGGTGCTGCTTTCCTGACTCCCAAAATAGTAAGAGTCCTGTATGTCATTTCAAGGACATTTTTACCTTTTCTGAGAAAGGCCTCCTACCCAGGGCTCCCTGTTGCCTCTCCGGGCCCCAAGCCATCTCTTAAATAAGGAGCTGCCTTCTCTGCCCCATACCAGCCACCCACCCACCCTCAGTACAGCCATAAACGATACAGCAGCACCAGGGAAGGAAGCCAACGTTCAGGGTCACAGTGGGGTGAGCATTAGGACTCAGGGGTCTTCCAGCCTCATCATTTCAGGGACAGGTGACAGGAAGGATCCCTTTCTCCTCCACACCTGCCCCACCCCCAGGAAAGCCTGCCTCAACACCTCCTGCTGTTTACTGTTAATGATGTGGCCCACATATGCACCTGTGTTCCCTTCCACATGCCTTCATGTGTGTAGACCATATTATGAAAACTCTGCTGACAAGCACCAGCCTTGTTTACCTTGGTGACTCCTGGCTACTATTTCTCTTTTGTTTCTGAGACACTCCCTCTGTGGTCCAGGCTGTTCTCAAATTTTCAATCCTCCTATCCAGTCCTCCAAGCGCTGAAGTTTCAAATGTATGCCACTGGGCCCAGCTCAGTGGTCATTACTTGCTGGCCTACTCCACCGACAACAGAATCTCACATCGTGGCTAGGATACAAGGTTTATCTCTTGACAGAGTAGAGCATGCACTGGAAAAACATCAACCATCTCGGCCCTCATTGATTTGTGGGAATCTATTAATTTATCGAAATTTCTTTCCCCTTTTCCCTTTCAGCCTTTATGCTTTCTAGGGTAAAAACGAGTCACACAATTAAACATACCCCTTTACTCTTATACTTAGCACTAACTATGGGGCAGTCTACTGTGGCAAACAGCATCCTTTTATCTTTCTTTATGTAGTATAAAGCTAACGGGATAGACCAGAAAATTTCTCTCTCCCATCCTCAATTTAGCGACCTGGGAAGATGACTTACTCCTTTGGTAAGTTACGCGGCTTGACAAGGTCCTCGCTACTGACATTCCCAGCCAGGCAATTCCTCATTGTCTGGGCCTGTCTTGCACTGCAGATCACAGCAACATCCCTGGCCTCTGTGCACTAGGTGACCATCGGAATTCCAAGCAGTTGCAACGTAAAATGTCTTATATTTCCAAATGTTTTCTGGGGTGCTGCAAGGTTACCAAGATGGAGAATAACTGGCCAAGTCTTTGCTCCCACTGAAACTCCAAACACTCAGGGTAAAGGCTACCTGTCATCTGTTCCGCCCATTTCTCTCTGTCTACCAGGCCAGCTGGGCTGGCTAACAGGGTCAGTTGGCTAAGGGAACTATAAGGAAGAAGGCAGGAGTGTTTTAGAGTGAGAGACTCACACTAATTCTCTTTGGGAATTACATGCTGTGGGGAAAGGGGTGTTTCAGCAATCCCCTCTGAGGAGGCCTTGGAGAAGAGCCCTTCACGCCTTCTGGGAGTCTGGGGGCACTCGGTCCTGGTCTGGTATTGCCCAATGGACACTGATAAAAGTTTGCAGTGCCGGGCATGGTGGCTCACACCTGTAATCCCAGCACTTAGGAGGCAGAGGCAGGCAGATTTCTAAGTTCAAGGCCAGCCTGGTCTACAGAGTGAGTTCCAGGACAGCCAGGACTACATAGAGAAACCCTGTCTCAAAAAACAAAACAAAACAAAAAAAGTTTGCAGAAACTGGTGAAAAGCCCAAGTAACAAAGGCAATGCTGTGTTCACTAAGAATTTGAAGATTTCTCACCCTGAGTCTCCATCCCCCAGAAGAAGGTTGGAGAGGCAGTATATTAACCATTTCATATTGTCTGTCTGCAGTCTGTAGGCTGCCAGGAGGTGGGTCAGGTCTCCCTACCTTTCTTGCACTGCAGGTCCTGACTCAGAACACTCACATACTTACTGCATAAATATACAAATAAACAGGTGAAAAAAATTAATGAGAGTCCACTAGTCCACATGTGAAAACTCAGACACTTTAAAATACACATTAAAGGCAGTGGTAGCCAACACCTTTAATCCCAGAACTTGGGAGGCAGAGGAAGGCAGATCTCTGAGTTCAAGGCCTGCCCAGCCTGACTACAGAGGGAGTTCGAGGTTAGCCAGAGCTATGTGGAGAAAAAAAAGGATATGAAAAAAAAATTGGTCACAAACAAAAGCTAGGACAACATAGTAGCTCTAAATACCTACTCTCTCTCTCTCTCTCTCTCTCTCTCTCTCTCTCTCTTTCTCCTTCTCTCTCTCTCTTTTTCTCTCTCTGCATAGTACATGTGAATTTTCCCTAATAAAACATAAAAAGAAGAAATAGTGAAATTTATCTAAGGCTGCTACCCACTCACCTGTCCCGTTATGTTTTTAAGAGATCCAAGTGAGTCTAGCCCCTGCCCCAACTCCCGGAGCGGAGAAGAAAATCAGAGGTCTGCAATTCAGTGTCTCTACCACTGGCAGGTAGCAGAGTGGACCTGCTGGCCAGGCACCCAGTGAGGAGACAGTACAGAGTGACTATCAAAAGCCCAGGCAGGTTCCCCCCCCCCCCCACCTCTAAAACTCACTCCCTCACCAACGTTTCACATCTCCACCAAAAGCCTGTCTGGATATCTAATCCACCATGGAAAAGGCCCGTTCTCAGGTGCCTGTCCTGAGCTATCACAAGAGACTTCCCCTCAGTGCAAAGCCAAGCAGTGTGGACCTCCTTCATTTGCTCCATGAATATGTACCTGGCATGTGGCATGAGCCAGATCATGCTAAACTCCATGAGCCTAGACTAAATATCCAACCCAGGCCACGGGCCAGCCCACAGCCTTAGCAAGGAGCACAGGGCAGAGAGTTAGGCTTCCTCAGGGTCTCCATGGCCACTTTCTGAATTGAAATTTGGAGAGGGGGTTGGGTGAGGGGGTCTTGGGGGTGGCAACCAGTGGAAGTGGGAAAGAGGGGTGTTACATGCTTCCAGCAGCTCTGGGCTATTAATGACCTGAAGAAAAGGCCCACCAGCTTGAACAACCTCGGAACCCCACACTCCTCTGCCTGGCATCCTGGACAGGTCTTCTCTAGAAAGCAATGTACCCACGCTGGCTGGGCTCTCGGGTTCCTCTGTCTAAGAGAGTTATAGGCGTATGTGCATGCCAGCCCCAGTTCTGAGGTCCCCACTCACCAGGACCTGGGTTCACACACACACACACACACACACACACACACACACACGCTTCCAGAGAGAGGTCCCCATAGGACAAGGCAGATTCAGGGCCAGCTGAACTCTCTCCAACGTCTTGTGGTGTGCACCCTGGTGTGTGGCGTGGGCGGGCTTGTTACTGTGGCAGCTTCTTTTTAAAAAGTCAAAGCTGGAGCAGGCCCTCAGTCTCTGCCAAGTCCTGGGCAGACGCTAGCCACGTCTGGGTATCTTGGCTGGGTGCACTGTCAATCCCCGGGTGTCACCGCTTTGCAAATCTGGCACCCAGCTGTCCACCGTCTCAACATCCATGTCGGGGTCAACCGGGTCAGCTCTGCCTCGGGCTCTTCTTGGAGGTCAGCCTGCCTGATGATGGCTAGCCACTGGCTCTGTCGCCCCCTCTTTCCGCCAGCAGGTGGTCCTGATCGGCAGCACCCCCCTCCTAGGACCAGGCTTCCGAAGAAAGGTGGAGGCCGGGTTCCGGGCCCGCCGCTCTCACGTGCTTTCCCGGCCACCCCCTCCCGCCCTGCGTCGAGGCGGCCAAGCCTGTTCCTCTTCCCCCGTCGCGATTGCGACAGGCCGGCCTCTGCTCCCAGAGCTCCCTGCCCCCGCCCCCGGCCGGCTCTCTCCACTCCCACTTCCTGAGCCCGGCGCTGGAGCCCTGGAGGCCAGGCCCGGCCGCTCCCGGCCCCCGGGGGCACGTCGGCCCAGCCGCCAGGCTTGGGAAGTCGTGGCCACCGCTGCTCAGGACGTCCGGGCTTCCCACCTTCCTCCTAGGCCTCCACCCGGTCTGGTCAGCCGACCCGAAAGGCCGCCATGCGCCTGCCCGGGGCCTCCTCTCCCTGCGGCCTGGTCTGGGGGCCACTCCTGCTGGGACTCAGCAGGCTCCTGGTGGCCTCTCCGCCCCAGCTGGTGAGGGAGGGTCTGGGCGGGATGGGTGAGGTTTCTCTCTAGCCCTTCTGCCCTCCAGAGCTGACCCTGCCTCATTCTTCTTCTCTGTCTCGGCCTCCCCTGCAAGGTGCCCCCATATCGCATAGAAAACCAGACTTGCTGGGACCAGGACAAGGAATACTACGAGCCCATGCATGACGTCTGCTGCTCCCGATGTCCCCCAGGTGAGAACAGTGGCCCCAGGACGTTTGGGTGGTAGAGGCGAGGCAGAGTGACGCCCAACACTGGTGAAACCAGCTAGGAAGGAGAGACTGAGAGGCATTAGCACTGTCACACGGACACTGAGATTTGAAGAGGTAGTCGAGTAGCCTTAAAGACAGGATGGGGACAAAGAGACCAAGGGGAAGCTCCATGACTCAATGCAGCAATCCGCGGAGGCAGGGAGAGACTCCTTGTCTCTTGATAGCCCTCTTGTCCCCACTCGCCTCACAGGTGAGTTTGTCCATGCTGTATGCAGCCACAGCCAAGACACAGCTTGCAAGACTTGCCCCCGTAATTCCTACAACGAACACTGGAACCATCTCTCCACCTGCCAGCTGTGCCGCCCCTGTGACTCTGGTGAGTGGGGTGGGGACGGCACCCGGATGATGGGGCACTGCGGGAAGGCCAGCTCCTCTCTGACTCTTCCCTCTCCCTGACAGTGCTGGGCTTTGAGGAGGTTGCCCCTTGCACCAGCGATCGGAAAGCCGAGTGCCGCTGTAAGCCGGGGATGTCCTGTGTGTATTTGGACGACGAGTGTGTGCACTGTGAGGAGGAGCGGCCTGTACTCTGCGGGCCTGGCACAGAAGCTGAGGTCACAGGTCAGAGGTCACTGAAGGCAGCCAGTGAAGGGAGGCTGGGCATCAAGGGCAAGGAACACGTGCCCATGGTGCCTCTCCCCACTGGAGTTCTCTTTGGCATAAACCTATCATTCCTTGAAAAGGGCTCACGGGAGGGGGTCTGCCGAGACTTGAACTGGTGTGAGTTGCTTAGAAGGTATCTCTTATCAGCACTGGGGAAGCTTGGGCAAAAACAGCAGGCTACAAAGCCAAGCTTAGGAAAGACAGCAGCTACAGAACAGAAAGGTTGGCAAAGAGGAGTCCTAACAGAAGCCCACCACCAGTCTCCCACTTACCCACCCACCCACCCTGACTGGCCCGCCTTTCTTTTGTCAGATGAAATTATGGATACTGACGTCAACTGTGTCACCTGTAAGCCAGGACACTTCCAGAACACTTCCTCCCCCCGAGCCCGCTGTCAACCCCATACCAGGTGAGAGGGTCTGTCCCACATGCCTCCCCCCCCCACACACACACACAGTCACCCCAGGAAGCCCAAGGACTGTCATCTCCTCCATCCCTGACTTCAGGTCCTGGCCACTCTGACCATGTGTTCCTGGAGCTAGACCCCAAGGGGAGCAGGAAGGGCTCACAGTCTTGTTTGTCCACAGATGTGAGAGCCAGGGCCTGGTGGAGGCAGCGCCAGGTACCTCCTACTCGGATACCATCTGTAAGAATCCACCAGAGCCAGGTAAGACGCTGGGCTGAGGGACACAAGGCAGGGTCTAGGAAGCTGCCTCAACCTCCCTCATCCACAGAAACAGGGGCATGTGCATCTTTCTTCCCAAGGTTAGACGAAGGAAGAAACATTTCTTCTGAAGAAATCCGAAGCAGGTAGCGTGTAGTTCCGTGGTAGAGTGCTTGCTTGGGGTACACAAGACCCTGAGTTTGAACCCAAGGACCACCAAAAGAAAAAACCAAAAACTTGGAAACCTAGGTGTGGCGGCGTACCCGTGTCATCCCCAGCACTTGAAGGCCGAGGCAGAAGAATCAAGAGTTTGAGGCTAGCCTGGGCTATAGAGTGAGCCTGTCACCAAAGAGGGCCTGGAAATTAGAACATCCCTAGACTCTTTTCCTACACTTTCAAAATTATGAATTGTGCCAGGAAGCATTCCTGTGCTGTGATGTAATTCTAACCGGCTTCATCGGTATGTTTGCATGTGATTCGGTCACAGGCTCCCTTCACTCATTGAATACCTCTTTGTTCAGTGACATACATCTGCTGGAGACGTGCTCCCCCACTGGGCTCTTTCTAGGTTTTCTTGTTTCTTGGTTTCTGTCTTCCAGGAAACCCACTAGTTTCCCAGCCTGCTGGTTGACTATAGGTTGTTTCTGATGACTGTAATTGCTACTAATTGACAGAAAGGAGTAACATTTTTGAATGACCAGACTTTTGTAATTATAGCTTCCAGTGTACAGAGAATTACTCGGAAACCCTCAGTGATCCCACTTAAGCTCCTCATGATTCTATAAAGTGGGATTATTCATTCTCACTGACGGGGAAAGAAAACTGAGATGTTAAATGATTTGCCTGAGATCACCTGTGTGTGTGTGTGTGTGTGTGTGTGTGTGTGTGTGTGTGTAAACCATGTTATTACTGTCTGTATCTATGTCTTCCTTACTCAGGGCCCATTTATAAGGCACACATGCTATACAAAGGCTTTTGTTTTGTTTTGTTTTGGTTTTGGTTTGCTTTTTGGTTTTGGTTTGGTTTGGTTTGGTTTGGTTTGGTTTGGTTTGGTTTATCAAGACAGGGTTTCTCTGTACAGCCCTGGCTGACCTGGAGCTCACTCTCAGAAATCCACCTGCCTCTGCCTCCCAAGTCCTGGGATTAAAGGCATGTGCCACTACTGCCTTTTTTTTTCCTATAAAATGTTTTAAAAATTCATACCAGGTGTGGTAGCACATGCCTGTCATCCCTACATTTGTAGTGTGTGTAGCCAGAACTCGGAGCCTGGGCTGCAAGAGATCGTCTCTGAGAGAGGGAAGAGAGAAAGAGAGAACGAAAATTCCCCCACTGAACGTAGACCCCTTCTGCTCTAACTGCTTTGGTCTATCCCTTCCAACACATTTCCTATGCATTTCTAGTCATATAATTTTCTAAACTAAAAGTGGGGTGATAGAGTATTTTATGGTTGACATTTTTTTGATGGGGAGAAGTTGTCAGTAGATGCTGAACCACTGAACCACCTTATATACTAGATTACCTTCTATTCATATATATACATATACATATATGTGTGTGTGTATATATATATAATTCCCTTATATACTAGTATATTCTCTTATGTGCTATAATATATAACTAGTATATATTATATAATATATTCCCTTATATACTAGCTTCTCTTATATTCACATATATATTCCCTTATATACTAGCTTCGCTTATATTCATATATATATTCCCTTATATACTATAATATATAGTATATATTATATAATATATTCACTTATATACTGGTTAACAGTGTGTTATATTTTCCCCATGCTCTCTCAGAAACTTTGAGCTATGCATCCAAAATCAGCTGGGCATCAAAGGTCACTGGCGTGTCAGAGCTAGGATTTGAAAGTCTGTTAGCCTGCTTGTTTCATGTATGACACACTGATGCTCTAATAGGTGAACTGACTTAAAGACAGGGACCTAGTGTCCGGATGCCTGGTCCAGCTTCTCTCCCTGCCTTGCATTCTGTATTTCCTTAGGCCACAGCTGTGGCTGAATCCCCGGGGGGCAAGCTGGGGAACCAAACTGCCAGCTCTCTGCCCCTTTCCTTCTTATGCCCTGTCATGAGCAAGCCGGTGAGCAGTTCGCAATTCCTGCTTTCCCGGATGCCATAGGCCAGGCTCGGAAATGGATGAAGTTCTCACAGGCACAGAGAGGCCAGGTCAAAGAAATGGGGCTCTCCATTAGGTCCAAGCGTGCATGTGCACACACACACACACACACACACACACACACGCCTGCCTTCCAGCCTTGAAAACCAGCTTCCGAAGTGTCCCTCACCCACTGACTGCGAGAGGTCTAGACACCACCACTCGGGACAGAGTCTCTCGTGTGGTCAAAAGATCCTTCCCGAGACCAGCCTCAGCCCTTTGTCCACAGCCCAAGGGACATGGCTTCAAAAGAGGGGAAGCCCCTCCCCCCTGTCCTTTGGTGCCATCCCTCTTGTCTGCTGTCCTGGCAGGAACGATGATGCTGCTGGCCATCCTGCTGTCGCTGGTCTTCTTCCTGCTCTTCACCACCATCCTGGCCTGCGCCTGGATGAGACACCCTTCCCTCTGCAGAAAGCTGGGTAAGGAGCCTCCCACATGGAGTGGTGATTGACAGGAGGGGTGGTCAAGGGCAAACCCTCGCACACAAGACTCTCTCTCTCCTGGCCCTCGTCCTGACGCTAGGGATAAGGGTAGCAATATCATCCTCCGCTGGGACACGCGGTGTCGGGATAGACGTTGGAAGGTTGGGAACCGCAGGCCTCTCTACCCACTGTGGTTTTCATTTCAGGTACTCTGCTCAAGCCGCACCCAGAGGTAAAGGAGTGGAAGAAGCCGTCCAGGAGGGGCGGGGCTGTGAGGTCCGGGAGGCAGGCTTAGCGTCCATTCCGCCCACTGATTGGCTGCTGAGTGTGCCACGGTCCAGCCCCCATTTCAGGCACCAGACACACAGCCCGAGAGAGTGCCTCCCACCCTGGGGTTTGCACAGGAATGGAACAAGAATACCGTTCAAAGACTGGGGATTAGAGCCCTTAGCTAGCGTGTACCTGGACTCCGTTGCTTGTGCTATGGAGGGGGAGGGGGGGCGAGGGGAGTTGGGGTGGAGGGCGGGGTGGCTCGGTCCTGTAATCCAAGCATTTGGGAGGCAGAGACAGAAGGCTCACCAGGAGTTTGTGGCTAGCCTGGGCTATTTAGTGAAATTCAGGGTAGCCTGGACTAGAGTAAGAGAACCTGCATCAGACAAAACTACCGCAACAGTAATTACACACACACACACACACACACACACACATCAGGTAGCAACCATAATAAAAATGACAGAGAGTGACAGCAAAGGATTGGGGTACATTCTTTTAGACAGAGTGGACAGGGCCTCTTTGATACACTGATTATTTGAGCAGTGAGTTGAAGAAATGAGGAAGGTAGCCAGTGAACTCTTGAAGAAATGATCTAGGAATTGGAGGAGCAGGAGGTGCAAAGGTCCTGAGGCAAGAAGCGTAGTGAGGGACAAAGACAGACAAGGAATCCCCGAAATACAAGCCGTGGGCCGCGGGAGGGAAGCTGTGGTGAAGTCTAGGTCCCTTTGACGTTTGCATCAACGTTTGCACGTTGGTTCTCTCTATACCTCCTCTGCAGGGAGAAGAATCTCCCCCCTGCCCCCCTCCAAGAGCCAACCCACACTTCCCTGACCTGGCAGAGCCACTCCTACCCATGTCTGGAGACTTGTCCCCAGCCCCTGCTGGACCCCCAACGGCCCCGTCCTTGGAGGAAGTGGTGCTACAACAGCAGAGTCCCCTGGTCCAGGCCAGGGAGCTGGAGGCTGAGCCCGGGGAACTCGGCCAGGTGGCCCACGGTGAGCTGGGCAGGCCAGAGCGAGAACGGAGTAGGGGGAGGAAGGAAGGGAGGGATGGTGGCTGGGTGGGCGGGAGGAAGAATACGGTCCAGGCAGAATAAAAAGGTATTTTTATTCTGAGGGAAGGGTCTGAAGGAAGCAGAGCAGTGTGTACAGAACGTGTGGAGCCTATAGCAAGGCTGACACGCTGGGACTGGGGCACAGCTGCGACCCCAGCACTGAAAATGGCATTTCAGAGCTATCCTGCACTACCCAGCCTGGGCCGTGTGAGACCCTAACTCAAAGAAAGGAGTGACAAATGGGAGGGGGACCTGGAAGGAAAGGAGAAGAACGCTCTGGAAACATCCTCTCTCCTCCCACCTTCCCTCCCACAGGTGCGAACGGCATTCACGTGACCGGGGGCTCTGTGACTGTCACCGGCAACATCTATATATACAATGGGCCAGTGCTGGGGGGGACACGGGGCCCTGGGGACCCTCCAGCTCCCCCTGAACCTCCATACCCCACTCCTGAAGAGGGAGCCCCTGGCCCTCCTGAACTGTCTACACCCTACCAGGAGGACGGCAAAGCTTGGCACTTGGCTGAGACAGAGACCCTAGGGTGCCAAGACCTCTGACAGGGCCATGAACCTATTTGCCACCCATGCCTGATGGCATCTGGGAAGGGCAAGGAGGAGAGAGGGTCCAGAACCTTCTTCCTGAGGCTGCTCTACCCACCAGGACTCACAGGGTCTGGGTAGCTCTGAGAAATAGAACCCTAAGGGACTTGGCCTCAGACACCTCTTGAGAGCAGCACCGGACACTAGCAGGCCACAGCGCCCGCCCAGGACTCTGACTACTGCCTGAGCAAGCCTGAGACCTTGTTGCAGACCCACCAGCTCCCAGAGGCTTCAGCCATTGAGCTTCAGACACAGGGACGGCTTGTGACCCTACCATGTCTCTCTGCGCTCTGAACATGACAGAGGAGGGAGCTGGTCACAGGGTCACTTGCAAAGGACATCCTGGGGACCTTGCAAGGCTTCGTGGTGCTCATCCCCAACCTTGAGAGGCCTTGAGGGCTTACTGCATGGACCAAGACAGACCCTGGGTGAAGATGAAGTCGCTTGGAGGATCATCCCTCCCTCGCTCCTGGGGAGAGGACAGTGAGAGGGGAGGATCGGGGCTCAGGTAGCGGCACCGAGTGTGGAGGGGCTCGGGTAGCGTCACCGAGTGTGGAGGAGAGTTTGGGAACAGGAGAAAAACAAGTGTATTTATGAGTTGTAACCACATTCGAATAAAGACAAGATGAGATCCTTTATTTTCTTGGGTTTTATATGGAAACACACTAGATCATTAGGACAAAGGCAAAGGGGAAAGCACAAGAATATAAATAAGCCCTCAAAGGGGCTTCTGGGAGGGCCCTGGGTTCCATTCAGACCAGCATCCCAATTAAGCATCAGTGGCTAAGTGCTTGCCAGGAAGTATTCTATACACCTACAACACACGCTGACTCAGTCCTCCCAGTGCCCATGAGGCAGGCACTCGACAAATGAGACAGAAGCATAGACAAGGCATTTTGTTCAAGCCAGTTAGACCAGGATAAATGTCTTTTCCACACGTGCTGTCTCAGGGCATTCCCAAACACGCCACTGCCCTGCTCAGTGGAAAGCAGGGTTGTCTGGAAGGAGTAGAGGGTGCCCAGTACCTACCATATGAGAGGCCAACTTCTGTGCTATTGGTGAAGAGAAATCTAGGCTGGTCTCATCCTTTTAGCTCAGAAGGAGCAGGCATGACTGCGTACCTGTTATCTTTATCTAAAAGCAAACAAGAGTCTTTAATATGTCTCTTGCCCCCAGCTGGGTGATTGTGGCCTACGTCTTTAATCCCAGCACTTGAGAGGCAGAGGCAAGTAGATCTGAGTTCGAGACCAGCTTGGTCTATAGAGTGAATTCTGACACAGTCAGCGCACAGTGAAACCCTGTCCCGGGGAAGAAAACAACAACCCTCTTGTCCCTTCATTAGTGAATGTCTGCTGCTCACACATTTCTCCACCATACTGCCCGGCAGAGGCAACCGGAGTGTGAAGGATTGCTCAGGGCAGATCGTTCCTTCCATAAAAGGCAATCAGTATGGATCCAAGCCTTAGGAGCTCGATAGCTGGCCTTCATCAAGATGGTGTGGCAGAAAAACACATACCCCGCGAGTCTGCTGGGCCAAGAGATGGGTTATTTAAGGCTGACTATGAAAATTAGATCCAACTTCCTTCTGCACGAAGTGATGGCGGACGGTGTCTTCACAAACATAAATCTTCTTCTTTGTCATGCTAGAGCCAAAGAACATGAATCCTTAATAATTATTCCAATGTGTTTATATTTTTTTAATTACTACATTCTGCTCAACAAAATAAGGAGGGAGGCAGGGAAGATCACTGAAGTGGGGTTCCAGGGACAGCAGGAGGGCTCGGTAGGTAAGAGCTGAATGCCAGGCAGGACCATGACCAGGTCTGATCCGCAGAGCCATTTGTCAAAAGTAGAGAACTGACTCCTGAAAGGTGCCCTCTCCTCACAAGTACACACACACACACACACACACACACACACAAGGAAACAGGAAATGCTATCCAGACACAGCCCTGTGTGACACTGTTCAAACTGAGCATTAAGCTGCCTGCACTGTACTAGTCCCAAACAAGCTCCAGTCTTATTAGCAGACAGAGACTAGTTGGGAAAAGCTGACATCCTCCTGGTGTTGGCTCTTCCTGTCAGACGTGTAGTTCGTGTGTCGGCAGCACACCCGTGTGTTGTGTGTTGGAACTTTACTGTTTGTGTCCGACAATAGCACCTCAATGTTTTCTCACCTTTTCTTGTCAAGTTGATTCCTAGGTGTTTTTCTTTAATTAAGTGCTATACAATCACACCATTCCATTTATTTATTTGTTTTGTTTTGTTTTGTCTTGTCTTGCTTTTTAAAAAAGGCAAGATCTTACTATGCAGCCCTGGCTAGCACTCCTACACAGGCCAAGCTGCTCCCTTGAACTTGCGGAGATCTACATGCCCCTCTTCCAGAGAGCTGCGATTAAAGATGGTGGGCACCAAGTCCAGTGGAGGACATCTCATATTCTTAACTCAACTACTCGTTAATTCTTTTATCACCTAAAATGATTTCCAGTTAGTTCTCTGAGATTATCACCTCTAGGTAAAATGAAATTTATCTCTGCTGTTTATTTCTTTTTTGATAGGGTCTCATGTATCTTATTCCAGGCTGGCCTTGAACTCGGTATGTAGAGAAGGATGACCCCGATGCTCTGGTCCTCCAGCCTCTACCTCCCAACTGCTAGGATGCTCACCTGGCTTCCAGAGTCGAGTTCTGAGCCTTCTGGGAGCCTTACTATCTAAAAGCATGGTCCGGACCTTCCAAAAGAATGTAAAATAGCAACACACATTTCCATTTCAGCCTTAATTTTGGGCTATAGTTTTTGGCAAAGCTATAAAAGTTTTAAAAAGTTTTCTTTTTAAACTTTTTTAACCTGTTCTTTTAGCTTGCATATAAAGCAATGGGTTGCATTATGTTCCCCCCCCCCCCCCCCCCGCTGGTTTTGTTTTGTTTTGTTTTGTTTTGTTTTGTTTTTTAAGCAGGGTTTCTCTGTGTAGCCCTGGCTGTCCTGGAAATCACTCTGTAGATCAGGCTGTCCTCGAACTCATAAATCTGCCTGCCTCTGCCTCCCAAGTGCTGGGATTAAAGGCATGTACCACCATTACTCGGCGCATTATGACATCTTAGTACAAATTGCTAGGTACAATGACACAGGCCAGTATTTCCAGCATTCAGGAGGCAGACAGAAGAGGATCACCTCAAGTTCAAGGCCAGCTAATAAGTTTCAAGCCATCAAGGACTACAAAAATCCCAATGTTTAAAAGAAATAACTAGAAAACCCACCAAACCCACAACATGCTGCTTGGTCATATTTTGGACAGAAACCTGGACGTGTCTGGGAAGAGGGAATCTTAATCAAGAAACTGTTTCCATAAGATTGGCGAGTAGGCAAGTCTGTGGGGTGTTCCCTTAATTAGTACTTGATGTGGGAGGGCCCAGCCCACTGTGGGCGGTGCCAGCCTTGGGCGGGTGCCAGCCAAGCAGCACTCCAAGCAGGCCTCTGCTTCAGATACTGTCTCTGTGTTCCTGCCCCGAGTTCCTGCCCCGGCTTCCCTCAGTGATGGATTTATGAGCTGTAAGCTGAAAAAAGATCATAATGTTTTATCACAGCAACAAACACCCTAACTGCAACAAATAAAAAACCAGCGAGAACATAAACCAAAACCAACATACTAAAAGTATATATGTTGGAGTCCAGAGGTAAGGTTAGCTGCTAAGAATGCTTGTCGCTCTTACAGAAGACGGTGTGTGTGTGTGTGTGTGTGTTAACTCCCAACACCTCCATCCATCAGCTCACAGCTGCCTGTAACTCTTGCTCTAGTGGACTGGATTCTTTCTTTCCATGGACACTTGCATGCACACGGACTTAAATAAAAATAATTTTTTAAAAAATGTAAGCAGCTACGTAACATCACACCTCGCTCACGTTTCTTCCACCAGGCCCAGCCCTTGCCTTAAGCCTTTTCTCATTCAGCGGGAATTAAAATGGATGTATTGATTTGCCTATATTAAGGAAGTATCCAAGCCTAACCATTTCAAATCAGATGGACAGAGATTAGATCTAAGTGGAGAGACTGGGCAGAGCTCCGGCAGCTGAAGACAGCGAAAGTGGATCTGGGCTGGACGGTGCAGAGTGAGTCAACAGGATGTGTCCGGTCGGCAGCCCGGCTCGCATTTTGTGGACTTGGCGTGGTAGTTTGTTAAATTAATCTGAGCCACACTTTCTCAAAGTTCACATTTGGAAAACATTAAGTAAGTATTTTCTATGTAGCAGTCATGTTTGGATCAAACAGCATCTAAACAAACTTGGCTGAGAACTTCCTGGAGTTTATGTACTAATTACTGAGAGATAGGCGCTACAAAGCACGGAACTGGGCTCTGGTTGAGGCTGGAAGGTCGGGAAATGCCTCCTAGAGGAAAGTGATGGTGCCTCTGCGGAACAGTGAAGGGTTACCCCGCGGGGAGCCGTGATGGTGTCTGAGTGGTCTGCGGAGAGGCCCTGAGATGGAAGGAACCGAGTGCCCTAGTGCTGGAGAGCTCTGTCCCAGGCAGCGGAAGCAGGAGAGGTAAACAGGAAGCAGGTTGTTCAGCTGGACAAACTTACAAACTGTAAGTTTGTAAAATGTTTGTAAAGTTGGAACTTCACCCGCGGATCAGTGAAAAAAAAAAAACCACTAAACTTTTTTTCCAGTGCAGTAAAATGTTTAAAGTCAGAGACGGAAAGGCTGGTGACAATTCCAGAGACTCTAGTCAGCTCCAGCTTGGCAAACCTGGCTCAGGCGGGCCTTCTCCCCCCCCCAACCCCCACCTCAGGCCCCCAACTCCCCATTCCTTCTGCCTTGCTTGTTACATTACATTCCTAAGCTAGCCCCCCTCCCCCAGGTCTAGTCCCTTATTTGGCCTCCTCCTCCTCCTGAGACCAAAAACCAAGGTCCAGCTATCAAAGTAGTAAGATCCAGAAATCAAAAACCTCCCTTCGGTTCATCAATTAACCTGTCAAATCGAAATTAAACACCTTATCCAGAACACCGGGTAAATACCTTTTGTTGTGTTTTATAAAAGAAAGAACCAGGAATATGTTTGGTAGAGACGCAGAATGGTGAGATGGAAGGGGGTACTTCTGCGGGCCATACTGAGACATCCCTTCCCCCTGAGGTACCAGCCACAGTATGGTATAGCATAGGGCATGGGGAGGGGAGTGGAGGGAGGAGAGACTGAAAAGGGGGGGGGGGGCAGTAGAGGCTGGCCATGAACACATGGAAAGAGAGAGGGGAGGGGAACAGGAAGAGAAGGGGCAGAGAGGGAAGGAGTAACAGTCCCTTTTATACTGAGTCAGGCATACCCTGCTGTTGCCAGGTAACTGTGAGGCAGGTCCTAGAAGGGATGCTAACACCTTTACCTTTAGAAACTGCCATTTTCCTAAGGGCCTTGTCTATCCAGAGGGGTTCTTTGTCCCTCCCCATCCCCCACCCCTTTCTGAGACAAATACTGCTTTCCCCTCTTCCTTGTCCTCTATTCCCCCCCCCCCACACACACACCCATCACACACACACCTCTGTGTAGGCTGTTCTGGAACTCACTCTGTAGACCAGAGGACCACCTCAGCCTGAGTGCTGGGATTAAAGGCTTGCGCCAACACCAGCCAGCTCTCTCTGTTTTGCTTCTTGTTGCCTGCCCTTTCCTCCTCTGGGGCAAAGAAATCTCCTTTTTTCTGAGAACTTGGTCTTGGGACTCCTGATCCTATACTGGTCCCTTTCAAGGATGGTTTAGGGTCAAGAGTAGTACACTTGTCACTCTGTGTACTCTGAGCCATTTGCCCAGCCCCTCACAAAACACTTTTAATGTAAAAAAAACAATAAAGACAGCTGCAAGCTTATACTCATATAAGTGTTCTAGAATACACGATCTCATGTCTCTTTGAGATTTTTAATATTTTTTTGTCATTTTAAATTATGTGTAGGTGACATGTCTGCATGTGTAGTATATGTTCAGGCCAGGGCAGGCGCCCACTTAGGCCTGAGGCAGCAGATTCCCTGGAGCTGGAGCTCCAGGTGACCGTGAGCTGCCTGAGGTGGGTGCCGAGAGCCAACATGGCGTCCCTGAGAAAGCAGCAGGTGCCCTCAACCGCAGAGCCATCTCTCCAGTGCCATCGCTCAGCCATTCTCCTTGCTGGAATCCCAGCTTCTATTCGAGGAGACACCAGGATGTGGAACCAGGGTATGCCCGAGAGACATCCACTTTTTCTCTTCATCTGGTACTGAGGATGGAATCCAGGTTGCGTGGCTAAATGAGCATTCTACCACTGAGCCGCAACCCTAGAACCGTCGTGATTTTTAAAAATTTTAATGTTGTCATTCATCTGTCTAGACTAGCTTCAGATTCATGATCCTCCTGCCTCAGCCTACTGAGGAGCTAGAATTCAAGGTGTGCCACCACTTCAAGCGTTCACACTTTATTTTATTTATGTATTATTATATTTGCATTTGCCATCTGATGTGGTGGTCATCAGAGCCAAGTCCTCTCCTTGTTCTTCTTTATGTGGTTTCAAGGCGTGGAACTCAGGTCGGCAGGCACCAGGCTTACCCAGGCAGGCCTTAGCCTACCGGGCCATCCTGTCGGCCCTCTGTCTTCATTTCTCACTACCTCAAAAAAAAAAAATCTCAAAAAATAATTAAGGGACAGGGAGATGGCTTAGTGACTAAAGGCACTTGCCACCAAGCCTGACAGCATGAGTTTGGTCCTTCCAGAGAGAAGTAACTTCTATAGGCTACACTCTTAACCTCCACACACATACACAGGCACACACGTGCATCACACAAGCAGACAGATATGGACTGCGGTGCTGGGGACTCAGCAGAATCTTGTGCCTACAAGAAAGTGATATCATTAGCTTCGCTCACACACGAGGTGCAGATTGATTATTTTACTTTTTATTTTTATTTTTAGACAGGACCTAAGCTTCACCCGTACTGCCACCCTTTTTAGCTCTCCCTCCTGAGTGCTGGCACTATAGGTTTGTGTGTTTCACCGTGTGTGTGTGTGTGTGTGTGTGTGTGTGTGTGTGTGTGTGTGTGTATGTTGTGTGATGCTGAGATTACACACAAGCTTCAAACATGCTAGACAAACTATCACTGAACTACACTGCAGTTCTACATATTTTACCTTACGAACCTATTACTATTTATTTATTTATTTATTTATTTATTGGGGGGGCATGTTTGTTGTATGACAAGACTTTTCCCAGAGAGACAGAACATACACAGGTCTGCCCAGACTGGAAGCCCACCACACACAGAAGTATAGATATCACCAAAGTCCAATTTGGTGAACCAATGAGTTTTATTGGGATTACTTATAGGAATAAATGTATTATCAGGGTTATTAAGTTAATACTAAGTTAACTAAAACCCTGTAAGTTAAGGTTGTATTGCTGAGAATAGATATGACCATGGCAACTCTTATAAAAGAAAACATTGAATTGTGATTGGCTTACAGTTTCAGAGGTTCAGTTCATTATCATCATGGTGGGACATGGTGGCCCGCAGGCAGACACGGTGCTGGAGAAGGAGCTGAGACTTCTACATCTTGATCCACAGCCAGCAGCAGAAGACTGTGTGCCACACTGGGCATAGCTTGATCACACAGTGACACACTTCCTCCAACAAGGCCACACCTCCCCATAGTGTCACTCATAGGGCCAAGCATGTCAAACGTGTGAGTCTAGAGGGGCCATACCTATTCAAAGCACCACAAAGGGGGAGACCCTTTGCTACTTACAGGAGCAGAAATGACACAAACATCACCAAAGCCCATCCCAGCACAGGCAACAGCTCAGAGAACTGGGACCCTGGAGCACACTGCAAGCATTATTATTCCAGCAGGTTTTATTGTTTCCCCTGGAAAGGCGGGGCCTGGTGAATCTGGTCAGCTTCAGGGACACCCAGGAGCTGTTTCCGAGCTGTTTTCCTTCCAGTTTATGGAGCTTGTCCAAAGAATGGACTGTTTCAGTCTCAGAGACAAGTGCCACACAGGTGCCTTGCGTGCGTGTCACAGTGCACATGAGGAGGTGAGCCAACAGCTTGTGGGCGTCAGCTCTCTCCCTCCACCATGTAGATCCCGGGAGGAAACGGATCTTCAGGCTTCACAGCAAGCTCCTTTTCCTGCCGAGCCAACACACTGACTCAACCTTTATTATTATTTAGGTCTGAAGTGGTTCAAAATATAAAGATACTTTTAAGATGTATTTTATGTGTGTGAACATTTTGCTTGCATGTATATCTGTGCACCATATACATGCTTGGCAGCCTCAGGTCAGAAGAGAGCACTGGATCCCCTGGACCTGGAGTTACAGGTCCGTGTGAGCTACCATGTGGGTGCTGGGAATCAAATCTGTGCCGTAAAAAGAACAATAAGGGGCTGGAGAGATGGCTCAGAGGTTAAGAGCACTACTGCTCTTCCAAAGGTCCTGAGTTCAAATCCCAGCAACCACATGGTGGCTCACAACCATCTGTAAAAAGATCTGACGCCCTCTGCTGGTGTGTCTGAAGACAGATACAGTGTACTTACATATAATAAATAAATAGCAAGTGGGGCTGACTGGAGCGAGCAGAGGTCCTGAATTCAAATTCCCAGCCACAATGGCTCACAATCATCAGTACAGCTACAGTGTACTTATACATGTAAAATGAATAAATAAGTAATCTTCTAAAAAAAGAACAATAAGTGTTCTTAATTGTTAGGCCACCTCTCCAGCCCCTATTATTGTTATTATTATAATTTTACAGAGTTTTTTGAGACAGAGGTATTTTTATTTTGGGGGTACTGGAACAAAATCAAGAGACATACATACTCTAAGCAAGTTCTGTACCACTGAGCAACACAACACTCCTAGCCTATCTTGTTACTTCTCTCCCTTGCATGCACATATATGTTATATGCACATATGTAGCATATTTGTAATATATATCATACAAACTATATCTATATCACTATTGATATAGGTATGATCTTGCTGTGTAGCTCAAGCTGGCCTCAGACTCTTGATGCTGCAACCTCCATCTCCCGAGTGCTAGGCTGAAAACCCTGTCCCTTCAAGCCCAGGTTTTTGTTTCTCTTAGGTGAGTTTAACCTTTGGACCCCGGCTAGAAAGCCAGATTAAAAGAAAAAGACCTTTTTCCCCCTTCCCTTATAGAAGGAAGACAGAAAAGAAAACACACAGTGTAGTTCCATTCATGTTTTAAAAGCCTAGAGTACCATTTAGAGGTGTGTGTACTGGTTTGTTTTGTGTCAACTTGACACAGGCTGGAGTTATCACAGAGAAAGGAGTGTTAGGGGAGAAATGTCTCCACGAGATCCAGATTCTCAATTAGTGATCAAGGGAGGAGGGCCCATTGTTGGTGGTGCCATTCCTGGGCTGGTGCTCTTGGGTTCTATAAGAGAGCAAGCTGAGCAAGCCAGGGGAAGCAAGCCAGTAAGAAATATCCCTCCATGGCCTCTGCATCAGCTCCTGCTTCCTGACCTTCTTGAGTTTCAGTCCTAACTTCCTCTGGTAATGAACAGCAATGTGGAAGTGTAAGCTGAGTAAACCCTTTCCTCCCCAACTTGCTTCTTGGTCATGATGTTTGTGCAGGAATAAAACCCTAACTAAGCTGGGCAGTGGTTAATCCCAGCACTTGGGAGGCAGAGGCAGGTAGATTTCTGAGTTCGAGGCCAGCCTGGTCTACAGAGTAAGTTCCAGGACAGCCAGGGCTACACAGAGGAACCCTGTCTCGAAAAACCAAACAACAACAACAACAACAACAACAAAAAAACAAAACAGAAACCCTAAGACAATTTGGTACCAGCATTAGTGGGGTATTCCTGTGACAACCTGACCGTGTTTTGTGGAGGACTGTGGAAGGACTTTGGAACTTTGAGCTAGAAGAGCCATTGGGATGTTAAGAGCTCTGTGGGATGTTCTGTAGGAGCTTGGAAGATAATGTTGAGAACAGTGCAGAAGACGGAGGCCTGGCTTGTGAAATTTCAGAGGGAAGATTAAAGACTCTTATCAGGGCCATTGCTGTTTTGATTGTGAAGATTCTGTGGTTTTGGTTAGCTGGGGCTGAAGAATCAGCTGTGATTAACAATATACCAGAACTATTAAAGAAAAACCTTTGCAATACTGGGATTATTGATGCTGGTTAGCTGGAGCTAAGAAATTAGCAGTGAATAAGAAGAGACCAACATCCTTAAGGTGACATTTCTGGGGAGTGTTTTCTGAGAGCACAGAGGCTGTGTTCTAGAGATAGCCAAGGTTGTACCTCATGCTGCAGTGGAACTTGGTAATGTATAAGAGTCACCCAGGTGGTACTGGTTTTGAAGGCATGAAGGAGCCCTGAACAGCAGCTAAGGCTCGGTACTGTAAGAGGCCAGGGAAGGCCATTGGTGCAGGTGCAGCCTCAGCTGCAATTGATGACCCAGGACTTGAAGGGATCATGCAAAGGAGTTGAGGCTTGGCACCATTAACAGAGCATATGAGAGACTATTGGTGAAGCCTAGTTACAGCAGAAAGCAGCAGTGTTTTGTAGATGCCAGTACCATGAATGACCACCAAGAACAGCAGCAGCAGTGGAGTACAGGCATCTGGAACCTAGAAGACAAGGTGTGTGCTACAAAGGGCAGGGCTGGAGAAGTGACCCAAGCCCTTGGAGGAGCCTAGAAGATTGTGAGTGGATCTCAGACATTGGACAGTTGGAATTTGATTTTGCTTTTGATTGTGACTGGGCCCTGATATTTTTCCCTCTTGAAGGAAGAAAGTATTTTAATGGAGCCCACAGTTAAGAGACTTTTAATTGTGAAAAGACATTGAATTTTAAAAGAGATTGTATGTTTTAAAGGGATTGAAATTTTAATATGTAAGAATTTGCAAAGACTGTGGAACTTTTAAAGTTATTTAGATCTCTGGGACAAATAAGAAAGTAAGGGTTTCCGGGCAGTGGTGGCGCAAGCCTGTAATCCCAGCACTCTGGGAGGCAGAGGCAGGTGGATTTCTGAGTTCAAGGCCAGCCTGGTCTACAGAGTGAGTTCCAGGACAGCCAGGGCTGACAAGGGGTCAATTGTACTGGCTGGTTTTGTGTGTCAACTTGGCACAAGCTGGACTTATCACAGAGAAAGGAGTGTCAGTTGAGGAAATGCCTCCATGAGATCCAGCTGTGGGGCATTTTCTCAATTAGTGATCAAAGGTGAGAGGGCTCATTGTGTGTGGTGCCATCCCTGGGCTGGTAGTCTTGGGTTCTATAAGAAAGCAAGCTGAGCAAGCCAGGGGAAGCAAGCCAATAAGAAACATCCCTCCATGGATTCTGTATCAGCTCCTGCTTCCTGACCTGCTTGAGTTCCAGTCCTGACTTCCTTTGGTGATGAACAGCAGTGTGGAAGTGTAAGCTCAATAAAAACTTTCCTCCCCAACTTGCTTCTTGGTCATGATGTTTGTGCAGGAATAGAAACTCTGACTAAGACAGACATCTAGATGATCACTGAAGAGGACCGTAGGCGTACCCACAGAATGAGGTTAAAAAGAGAAAGCCCTGAGCCAAAACCGCATGGACTCCCATGTTCAACAGACAGGCAGATGACAAACTAACAAATGATCCTGAGAAACAAAAACCAAAGATGGAAGAGGGAAAGCTAGTTTCTGAAGAGAAAAAAAAATATATATTTTTTGTAGAAGGGAGTAGTCAATGTCCCAAATTTAAGTGTTACAGCTCTGAGAAGTGTTTCCCCAGTGCGAGTGTTGAGGCTACAAAGGGAAAGGCATCAGGTAGTCAGGAGCTAAGGAACGCCACAACATCACACAGCACAACAAACCTCACACAGATTTATTGGGAAAGACAAGAGAGTGGCTGCCTCTGCTCCAGGGAGATGCAGCAGACTGAGTGGAAGGCAGGTTTATATAGGGTTGGAAGGGTGGTGCCTCCAGGGTGGGGACTGGTGAGATTTCAAGTCCTAGGGTTGGGTGGGCTCAGTAATCGGTAGGTTTTTGAGCTCAGGGATGGGGGTGAGTTTTCAAGACCCAGAAGTGGGCTCAGACTCTTTATGATTAATAAATATCCAGAAGTTGGGAAGAGGGCCAGCATTATGATTAAACTACTTCCTGCAGTATAGGGGCATCAAAATCCATGGGGCAAGTTTGATCTTCAGCATCGGGTGTAATTGGAGGTTATAGACCTCTGGTCCTGTAGTTAGGGCCTGATAATCCTGTAATAGTAAGTGATTCAGGTCTAGTTAGGAATCTTTTGAATTTGTTGTTGAAGAAAACTAGACAAGAAGTTTATAAGACTTCTTGTTATAAGTATATAACAAGAAGTTATAAGAAGTAGGACTGGAGAAAGGAGGAAGGTGCTTAAGAAAGGCAGTATCCAGTCCCATACTGGACTGTCAGTGGTCCACTGGCCAGAGGCATTGAGCTATTTCTTCTATTTTTGGAAATCTGTCCACTTGTCAGATCTTATCTGTTTCTATACCTGGTTGACACAAAAGTAACAGTCCTCCCTAAGGAAGAGACAAAGACCACTTCTCTCTCTCTCTGCTGTTAGTAAATCTAATCCTTGGCCAGTTTTGTAGCAGTGGCCAGCAAGTCAATTTGGCCCTGGAGGGTGAGGACGGTCTGAGCCACCCATTGGAGGTCCTGGATGAACTAAGAGGGAAACTGATAGCAGATAGTTTGGGTATTCATTTATTCATTCATTCATTCATTCATTCATTCATTTATTATATGTGAGTACACTGTAGCTGTCTTCAGACGCTCCAGAAGAGGGCATCCGATTTCACTACGAATGGTTGTAAGCCATCATGTGGTTGCTGGGATTTGAACCGAGGACCTTCAGAAGAGCTGTCAGTGCTCTTAACTGCTGATCCATCTCTCCAGCCCCGTGATAGTAGATTGTAAAGGAGGCAGTTAGTCAGTGGTGATCAGTGGTGACACCAGCAGTTATACCCAGGCCTGGGAGAAGGGTTAGGACCCGAACCATTCGTTTCTCATGCTGTGCTGCTATAAACTCTGATGGAAACCAGCAAGAGTTCTTCTCTGGGTATCACTCCCAATTTTAGGAAAATGAACACGAGGGCAAGAAGAATCTTAGTAACTAGCAAGTTGCCCATGTGATGGGGCCCCAGAGGATATAGAGGGCTCCAGGAGCCAGGGCGAGGACACTTATCAGCTGCCGAGGAGAGCCCGATAGGTAGAACAGGTAGAGGAAAGAAGTAACTAGTTGAGGTTTGGTCTTTTGCTATGCATTGTAATGGTGAACACTGGCCCAAGGCCTGGTCACCTCTGGGGACAAGAGAATCCTAGTGTACTGGCTAGTTTTGTGTGTCAACTTGACACAGGTGGAGTTATCACAGAGAAAGGAGCTTCAGTTGGGGAAGTGCCTCCATGAGATCCAGCTGTGGGGCATTTTCTCAATTAGTGATCAAGTGGTGAGGGCCCCTTGTGGGTGGTTCCACCTTTGGGCTGGTGCTCTTGGGTTCTATAAGAGAACAGGCTGAGCAAGCCAGGGGAAGCAAGCCAGTAAGAAACATCCCTCCATGGCCTCTGCATCAGCTCCTGCTTCCTGACCTGCTTGAGTTCCAGTCCTGACTTTCTTTAGTGATGAACAGCAGTGTGGAAGTGTAAACTGAATAAACCCTTTCCTCCCCAACTTCCTTCTTGGTCATGATGTTTGTGCAGGAATAGAAACCCTGACTAAGACAAATTGATACCAGTGTAGTGGGGTATTCCTGTGACAACCTGACCATGTTTTGGGGAGGATTGTGAAAGGACTTTGGAACTTTGAGCTAGAAAAGCTGTGGAAAGTTCTGTAGGAGCTTGGAAGACAATGTTATGAACAGTGCAGAAGATGGAGGCCTGGCTTGTGAAATTTCAGAGGGAAGATTAAAGACTCTTAAAGTGGCCATGTTTTGATTGTGAAGATTCTGTGGTTTTGGTTAGCTTGGGCTGAAGAATCAGCTGTGAGTAACAAGATACCAGAACCACTAAAGCAAACCTTTGTGTTACTGGGACTATTGATGCTGGTTAGCTGGAGCTAAGAAATTAGCGGTGATTAAGAAGAAACCAGCATCACTGAGGTGAAATCTTCTGGGAAGTGTTTTCTGAGGGCACAGAGTGTGTGTTCCAGAGATAGCCACAGTTGTATTTTGTGCTGTGGCTGGACTTGGTACTGTGTAAGAGTCACCCAGATGGTACTGGTTTTGAAAGCATGAAGGGGTCATGAAGAGCAGCTGAGGCTCTTGGCACAGTGAGAGGCCACGGAAGGCCATTGGTGAAGGTGCAGCCTCAGTTGCAATTGATGGCCCAGGACTTGAAGGGGTCATGCATAGGAGCAGAGGCTTGTCACCATGAAGAGAGCCTATGAGAGGCTATTGGTGAAGCCTAATTACAGTGGAAAATAGCGGCGTTTTGGAGATGCCAGTGCCATATGATGACTACCAAGAACAGCAGCAGCAGTGGAGTACAGGCAGCTGGAGCCTAGAAGACAAGCTGTGTACTACAAAGGGCAGAGCTGGAGAAATGACCCACGCCCTTGGAGGAGCCCAGAAGATCGTGAGTTGGATCCCAGACATTGGACATTTGGAATTTGAGTTTTGCTTTTGGTTGTGACTGTGCCCTGATATGTTTCCCTCTTGAAGGAAGAAAGTATTTTAGTGGAGCCCACAGTTAAAAGACTTTGAACTTTTAAAAGATTTTGAATTTTAAAGATATTGGACAGTGTAAAGTGATTGAACTTTTAATATGTAAAGACTGTGGGACTTTTAAAGTAATTTAGATCTTGGGGATGAATAAGAAAGTAAGGGTTGAAGCTTAATAGTGATGTGTTTGTGTGTCAAGTTGATAAGGGGTCAATTGTACTGGCTGGTTTTATGTGTCAACTTGACACAGGCTGGAGTTATCACAGAGAAAAGAGTTTCAGTTGGGGAAGTGACTCCATGAGATTCAGCTGTAGGGCATTTTCTCAATCAGTGATCAAGTGGTGAGGGCCCCTTGTGGGTGGTTCTACCTTTGGGCTGGTGCTCTTGGGTTCTATAAGAGAGCAGGCTGAGAAAGCCTGGGGAAGCAAGCCAGTAAGAAACATCCCTCCATGGCCTCTGCATCAGCTCCTGCTTCCTGACCTGCTTGAGTTCCAGTCCTGACTTCCTTTAGTGATGAACTGCAACATGGAAGTGTAAGCTGAATAAACCCTTTCCTCCCCAACTTCCTTCTTGGTCATGATGTTGTGCAGGAACAGAAACCCTGACTAAGACACCTAACTACATCAAGTAATGCTTTGTGACCTTGCTCCTACTGGTTAAAGATGTCAATGGCATCTCTCGACAGAAGAGAGATGGGCAGGGTCTTGGTTCCCAGGCTTGGAGTCTGAGGACAGTCCAGGTGAGCTGGGTAGAAAGGTGGGTGTCTGGGTTAGTCCAAGTAAAGGCAAAGATAATTTATGACTTGAGGACAAAAGGTACCTCTGACTCCAAGAGTATCGGAGTGTACCAGATGCTCCATGGTGGCTTCTTTGGACTTGGGGAAGTCTTTACCAACCTAAGGGGGGTAACTTGCCAAATTGTGGGTGCCAAGTGATCAGTAGGCCAGAAGGTGAGTCTGTTGTGGGTGGCCTGGAGATGAGGGCTAGTCTTGGTGCAACTCACACGGGGAGGGGAAGACCAGGCACTGGAGCGCCTATCCAAGTTAAGGCAGCCATGTAAGTGCTGCAGGTCTGGGGGGCAAAGAGTTCCCCAATGCCAGTGGCGCAGCTCTGAAGGGAAAGGTACCCTGGAAGTCACACAGTACGAAAAAGCTCACCCAAGAGATTTGCTGGGGAAGCCGCAAGAGGGTGGCTGTCTCTGCCCGGGTGTGAAACAGCAGAGAACTGAGTGGGGTGAAGGCTTATGTATGGTTTCTTGGGGGCAGAGTTTCCCAGGGTGGCAATTTCCAGGGTGGGGACTGGTGGGATTTTAAGTCCTGATCTTCAGCAGGCTCCGGGATCGGTGGGTTTTCAAAACACAGAAGGGACCTCTAACTTTTTACCCTTTACCAAATGCTACTGAAAGGTCTACAGGGTTCAGTAAAATGAGATCATTGGCCTTAGTCAGAGGGCATCACATGAAAAGATGGAGTGGGGTGAAGAGTTGGTGGGAGGCAAGCTGGGCTACCATACTACATAATAATATAAGGCATCTTTCAGATTATGGCCCCGAAGACACCATTAAAAAGCATCATCCCTCCCCCTTCTCAGAGGAGAAGGGGAGAGGAGGGGATACCTGAGGGGGACTGGGAGGAAAGAGGGGCTGCAATCAGGATGTTCAGTGAATAAATAAACTAAGGGGGGAAAAAGGATCATTTGGCATGGTGACAAATGCCTTTCATCCCTGCACTCTAGAGCCAGAGGCAAGTGGATCTTTGTGAGTTTGAGGCCAGCCTGGTATACATAGTGAGTTCCAGGACAGCCAAGACTACATAAAGAGATTCACAATAAATAAATAAATAAATAAATTGATTGGCTAATTAATTGATTAAAAGACTGTAATGTCTCAGAAGCACATAACAAAGAGAACCTGATGAGGATACCATGTCTGAGTGTAATGGTTTAGCAGCACAACCTCTGGAGTGAAGCGGCTCCTACTCAGACTCTGGTTCTGTTTCCAGTTGACTGTGGACACTCAAGGCTGAGGTCAACTCAACAGCAAAGTGTTTGCCTAGCCATCTGAGGCCTCACATTCCATCCCCCGTGCTTGCAACCACACAATGTGAATGAACTTGGATCAAGTTATTCAAGTCTTTTACATGTCATCGGCCAAATCTGCAAAAGCAGAACTTTTTATTCTTTTGAAGATTGTGTGTTTGTGTTTGAGTATGTGATGTGTGTGTGTGTGTGTGTGTGTGTGTCCACCCAAGAAGGCAAGAATAAGGCATCAGATCCCTGGAGTTAGAGCTATAGGCCATCCCGTGTGGGAACTGAGAACTGACTCCAGTCCTTAGGAACAGCTACAAAAGCTCTGAACCCTGAGCCATCTCTCCAGTCCACAGCCCCCCCACACCCCCACACCCCCACACCCCCACACCCCCACACCCCCACACCCCCACACCCCCACACCCCACACCCCACACCCCCACACCCCCACACCCCCACACCCCCACACCCCCACATCCCCACACCCCCACACCCCCACACCCCCACACCCCCACACCCCCACACCCCCACACCCCCACACCCCCACACCCCCACACCCCCACACCCCCACACCCTCACACCCCCACACCCCCACACCCCCACACCCCCACACCCCCACACCCCCACACCCCCACACCCCCACACCCCCACACCCCCACACCCCCACACCCCCACACCCCCACACCCCCACACCCCCACATCCCCACACCCTCACACCCCCACACCCCCACACCCCCACACCCCCACACCCCCACACCCCCACACCCCCACACCCCCACACCCCACTCCCCCTCCCCCCCCTTTTTTTTTTAAAGACAAAGTCTGTCTGTGAAACCCAGATTGGCTTTGGATTCATGAACTTTCTGCATCTAGACAACCGGGATTAAAGGTGTGTGCCACCATACCCAGTTTAGTAATAATAGAACTCTGGTGAACCACAAATCAGACCAGTCTAGCAGAGGCTGGTGGCAAGGGGGTTACAAAGTCAAGGCCAACCTGGAAGATTTAGTAAGACATTCTCGAAATAAACAAAATATAAACAGAAGGCTGGAACATAGCTCAGTGGTAGAGTACTTGCCTAGCGCACACGGCCCTAGGTTTCATCTCCAGAACTATATTTAAAATCTCCACAACATTTGTGATGCACAGCAGGCATTCAATAAATAACCATCATCTGTTCCTGACTGACTTAGATATTTCTGTTGTTGTTGGTTTCATTTTTTATTGCTTCTGTTTTGGTTTTGGTTTTATTTATTTTTTCTTCTTTTGAGACAGGGTTTTAGGGTTTCAAGGTAACTCTGTATCAATGTATCTTACTATGTAAATCAAGCTAGCCTCAATCTCAGATCTGCCGGTCAGTTCATTCCGAGTGCTGGGATTAAAGGTGTGCACCACCATGCCTGACTTAGGTACTTTTGAAAAGCAATCTGGCAAACAAACAGCTCTGTATTGACTCTGAGTAAACAAGAAGAAGCTTGTTATGAAACAGGAAGAAACCAGCAAGAGCTAGCAGAGGCTATGGAATGGGAGCAAAGCCAGGCTTGCTTGTTTGGGGTTGTTGCTTGTGATGAGTTTGACAGTGTAGAGATTGAACCAGGACCTTGTGTAAGCTAGGCAAGTGTTCTTGCCCTGTCGGTATTCTCAGGCCTAGTTTTTATTTTCTTAAAAGACTGTGCCAGGCATGGTGACCAGTCTGGTCAACAGAGTGAGTTCTAGGACTACACTGAGAAACCATGCCTTGAAAAACCAAAGGGAAGAGAAGAAGAAAAGAAAGACTGTGGGGTCATTGTTTGTTTGTTGGTTTGTCTGTCTGTTTTTAATACAAGCTTTAGGCTCTCGGAAAATATGCACAGAAAGTACAGTGATCTCTTGTGCTCTTCCTGCTCCATCTTGCACACAGCTTCCCCGTTTATTATCACAGCCCACTGTGCGAGGCATCTGTTCCAGCTGATACATGATCCTGCCTAACAGTTTACGTTAGCGCTCTTATGGTGTGTAGCTCTATGAACCATGAAGCATGGTTCGAAATATGAGCCATCAATGTAATATAGGCACAAGTTTTCTCAACCTATTTTAACAAGGGTTCAACCTCCCCTCTAGCCCACCACCACCAGAGGTAGTGGAAAAGAAAGGTTATTAGAATATAGGGGAGCGGAACTGCTTAGAAATAGTTCTTCTGGGGTGATTCTAATCTTCGTTGTTCTCAGTCCAGTCCACTAACAAACATCAAACACGAATCAGCAGCTGCATTCCAGTCCACTTGGCAGACACCACACACGAATCAGCAAGGTCAGTTCAATCCAGAAGAAACCTCGAGGCCCACCAACCTGCCTGAGTCTGCAGAAGCGGCAAGAAGCCACAGGGACCTCAGGATAAGTTCTTTGGCGAGTTTCTCTCTATGACGCCACCACAAGTGAAGCTCATGTAGCAATGAAAGGTGAACCAATACGTGTGTGTCATTAGCAAAGGCAGAGCAAGGCGAACCACTGCTCAAGCTCCCACTGTCATGGGGTCATATTTATATTCTTTCTAAATATCACACATCCTTGCATGTGTCTGCTACAGCAAACCATCCTTTTCCCTGTGTCTGCTTCAGCGAAACATCCTTTCACTTGTGTCTGCTTCAGAGAAGCATTTTTTCACCTGTGTGCCCCAGCAAACATCATTTGACCTAGCTGACTTTCCAAAGAAACCAGAAGTTTCCACTTCAGTGTAAAATCATAGGAATGATTTCACTGCCCTAAAAACCCCCATCTAGCTACCTATTTGCTTTCCCTTTCTCCAGGCTCTTAGGAACACCTAAATTTAAAAAAATATCTTTTAAAAAAGTTTTTATTTATATGTGTATGCATGTCAGTACACACATATGCACGCAGGCACCCTTAAAAGGCCAAAAGATTGAACCTCCGAATTTGTAAACCAGCACCAATTAAATGTCCTTATAAGAGTTGCCTTGAGTCAGGCAGTGGTCGAGCACACCTTTAATCCAAGCACTTGGGAGGCAGAGGCAGAGGCAGGTGGATTTCTGAGTTCGAGGCCAGCCTGGTCTACAGAGTGAGTTTTAGAACTACAAGGGCTACACAGAGAAACCCTGTCTTGAAAAAAAAAAAAAGTTGCCTTGATCATGGTGTCTGTTTGTAGCAGTAAAACCCTAAGACAAAAACTAAAACAATCCAAAAACCCAAACAACCCCAAAAGCCAAACTAAAACAAATGGAAAAAAACAAAAAAACTGACTGAAAAGTGGACCAAAGACCTTAGCATTATACCTGAAAGGAAAGACTCTTCACACCATAGAACATCAGGGAACCACAAATCGAAGCAATGAGACACCCTAGTACATCTATCAGGAAGGCCAAAGGCGGTTGTAAGCCAGCCATGGTAGATACTGGGAACAAACCAATCACAAGAACAGTTCGGAGGGCCTAATGTTTTCATGCTTGTGTAGCTTTGGATTTTCCAGAACATCACAAAGTTGTAATCGTGTAGTACACAGCCTTTCAGACTGGCTTCTTCCATGTAGCAGTCCACATTTATGTCATTTATGGTTTCTTTCTGATTTCTCATTGTTCATTTCTTTTATCTGAATGATACTCCATCTGTACAATTCACAGCTCAACTATTGGAGGATGCATTGGCTGCTTCCAAGTTCTCAAAATGATGAACAAACCTGACAAAACTTGTCCATGTGAGTTTTTGTTCCTACTCACTTGAGGAGATACTGAGTAGGGTGGAGGCGGGGCAGAGGGAAAGAGGACGCTGCTACTGGCAAGCTGCCTTCCAAAGAAGTCAGTTTGTGTGGCCACAAGCAGTAGATGAGAGTTCCTGTCGCCCCACGCCCCTGTTAGCTTTTGGTGGTGTCAGCACCCTGGACTTTGGCCTTCCTGATAGACGTTAGGGTGTCTCACTGCTTCAGTTTGTACTTCCCTGATGTTCTGTGGTGTGAAGAGTCCTTCCAGGTACAATGTTAAGGTTTTTGGTCCACTTTTCAGTCAGTTTTTCTTTCTTTCTTTTCTTTTTTTCTTTCTTTTTTTTTTTTTTCTCAATTGTTTGGTTTGACTTTTGGGTTGTTTGGGGATTGGGGAATTTTTTTTTTCCAAGACAGGGTTTCTCTGTGTAGTCCTGGCTGTCCTAGAACCAACTCTGTAGACCAGGCTGGCTTCAAACTCACAGAGATCCATCTGCCTCTGCCTCCCAAGGCCTGGGATTAAAGGCACGCACCACCACAGCCCGGCTGTTTTCTTACTGTTGTTCTGAGGGTTCTATTTCTATTTTATTTCATGTCCTTTAGCAAGATACAACATTTGCAGAGCCTTTCCCTCGCCCGTTCCCTTTCCTTTTCTTGAGTGTCTTTCAAAAACCAGAAAATGTTAAGGAAACCTGGCCTGCTAATTATTTCTTTGAGCCTCTGTGCCTTCGATGTCAGATCTAAAAAGGTCATCGCCAGGCCAAAAGTCATCTAAGTTTTCTGTGTTATCTTTCAGTTTTATGTTTTGCAGTGGGGGGTTAGTTTTTTTTGTGCCTCCATAAGGTCTTCATTGAGAATCAGTCTTCACAAGCGAGTGCCCGGCTGCTCCAGCAGCTGACAGGCCATCCCCTCCATCACGCCCGCCTTTGTTAAACCGTGTTTACGTGAGTACATGCCTGTGCTCTCCACTCTGTCCCATTGGCTCTTTGTTAGTTCTCCCACCCACCCGCATGCCGCCATTTTGATGGCTGTAGCTTGCTTACTTCAAACCTTGGCTCTTCTTGGTGCTCCAAGCTGTTCTTTGAGGATGTCTCGGCTCAGGTGCTCATTACTTTTCTCCCTGCTTGGACAGAGAGATCTAAGAAGAAGCAACCAGAGGGAGGAAAGAGTTTGTGCAGGCTTAGAGTCAAGGGATACAGTCCACCATGGCTGGGAAGACGTGGTGGCAAGAAGGGGAGACAGCTGTCCACAATGCCTCCAGTCAAGAAGCAGAGTGGTGGATGCCAGGGCTTAGCACACATTCCTGTTTCTGTAGCCCAGGACTCCAGAATGTTCACAGGTAGGGTGAGTCTTCCCACTTCCGTTACCTGCTGAAAGCTCCAATTTGCGAAGATGAGAATTTCTTTGAAAGAAGAGAATCTGAATGAAGAATGAAGTGATGGGGTTCCCTGCTGCAGAACAGCTACCTTTCAGGAATGTGACTTACCAAAGGAAAGACTCTAACAGTCCCAGGCCAAGGTAGGCAGGCTCCATTGGGACATGGCAGAACTTGGGAGCATCAGCCACATGGTACTGATTTTGTAGGTATAGGGGATGCGTGCTTCAAGGGATCATGAACCACAATTCCAGAGAGGCACTGAAGCCAAGCAATAGGAAGGTAGGGTTAGAATCTCTGCAGAGGGGCCCTGAGAGGACACTGCATGAGTCTATGAAGGCGAGGCTTCTGGAAATTCCAGGATGTTGGTGATTCCAAGACCATGGGATAGCCATCCAAGAAATAAAGTTGCAAGGAATAAAGTTGGCCCGAGAAAGAGCCGATGCATGCGGTAGGTAGAAGAGCTGGATGAACACGGACATCCAAACCTCGGGAAGTCTAGGCAGTAGAACTGGGAACTGGGGTCTGCCTGCTGGGTTTCAGTATCGTTTTAGTCTGAAACCTGGCTCCCTTGGACCACAATTGTACCCGTTTCTGTGTAGTGATTCTAGAGCTGTGGTTCTCAACCTTTCTAGTGCTGCAGTCCTTTAATATAGTTCCTCACACTGTGGTGACCCTCAACCATTAACTATTTCACTGTTACTCCATAACTGTTATTTTGCTACTGATATCAATAGTAATGTAAATGTCTGATATGAATTGTAAATTTTTTTATGTTTTGGTTTTTTGAGACAGGGTTTCTCTGTGTAGCCCTGGCTGTCCTGGAACTTACTCTGTAGACCAGGCTGGCCTAGAACTCAGAAATCCACCTGCCTCTGCCTCCCAGAGTGCTGGGATTAAGGGCGTGTGCCACCACCGCCCTGGCGCATTGTCAATTGTAATGTAAATGTCTGATATGCAGGATATTTGATATGTGACCTCCTCTCCCCTGCCCCCAAGGGGTCATGACCCAAAGTTGAGAGCCACAGCTCTAAAGACCCACTTGCCCAGGAGCTGCTTTCAAACAGGCAACCCCTCTAGCAGTATTTTCAGATCAGACTCTCTCTTTTCTATTTAATTTGCATTTTCACACACAGGTGCCCAGGCGTGGGGTGAGGGTGTCTCTGTAGTGAAATATTTTCCAGTGTCCTGGTCCGGAGTGCTGGATTTCTCTTTAATGGTGTCCATCTCTTTACCAATTACAACTGCTCTCAACCCCGATTTATCTGTCATGGAGGTGCTCACTCCTTCCCATGGTAGACTGCATGGTTTTCATCTTCCTGTTCCGCCCATTCTGTCTCCCTCACTGCAGACCTGGATGAGGGCAGAAAGCAAGAGCCGCGACCCAGGCCAAATGCATAGCCTGTCTCGAGATTTCCTCTTCCAAACAAGTGATCCAGTCAGTTAGCTGTATCCAGCTTCGGGTCCTCAGGACACAGGCAGAATAGCCAGCTTCTTCACCAGAGCATGGGCTGTACAGCCACTAGCTTACTTTGTGCTAGAATCTGTGTTCTCTTCAGACATTTCAGGAGCTGGGCCTCTCCTGTCTACGTCCTGGTCTTTCAAACTCCCACTAGAATGGCCTTTAAGCTTTGCTTACTGCATCTTAGATACCTGACCAATGATGATGATGATGGTGATGGTGATGATGATGATGATGATGTCTTAGGAAGTGTAAGAGGTGGAAAGTAATTACAAGGAAAATGGGTCATCATAAGGAAAGAGCTGGAATTGAGCATGTACTAGTAGCTGATTTGTGTTTTTTAGTGAATTGAGCATGCACATCTTGAGTGGAGAAGGGGATAGATGGATGGATGGATGGATGGATGGAGAATAGATAGACAAAAGCAAAGAACCAGTGCAGAGAACAGTTCTGAAAGAAATTTGGTGTAAAAGCAACACTGAAATGCCCACAGCTATAGAATCAGACAAGATAAAGAATAAAGGGCTGGAGAGATGGCCCAGTGGTTAGAGCACTGACTGCTCTTCCAGAGGTCCTGAGTTCAATTCCCAGCAACCACATGGTGGCTCACAACCATCCTTAATGAGATCTGAATCTGTAATGGGATCTGATGCCCTCTTCTGGTGTGTCTGAAGACAGCTACAGTGTACTCATATACATAAAATAAATAAATCTTTAAAAGAAAAAAAACCACAAAGAATAAAGTTGTAGGCAGGCACAGAGTCCACACGCTCACAGACAGGCACCAGAGGAACCAGAATTGTTAAAACACACAGGCTTTTTTCTTCAACAGAAGAAACATGTTCACCTCGAAGGCTAGAGTGGGTGCCGTTTAATAACCTGGTGATCGATTGGTATTCGGTGGAGCCAGGCTTCACCTGAATTCCCCACACTCCTGGGCATGGTTTCTCAGTCAGTAGAACCCAGCCTCATGTTTGTTACAAACCTTCCTCCCAGGCCCTTTTTCCTGAGCACTGTTTTTTAAGTCAACAGAACCTGTTCTTGTGGAAGAGGTCATAGGTACTTTGCAAAAGACAGGTCCTTTGCAAGGGAGTTTCAATGGAGTCATTCATGCCTTGTGCTTTGCTGTGATAACTGTCAGGAGGAAACTTTTCTCCAAAACTGTCCTCTGCTTAAATATGTCAAAAATAAACTGCTTGGGGTGGGACTCCAGAAGTTTGAGCCAGCCTGCCTAACTCAAGTCATGTTGAAGCGAGTTTCCTTCTCACCTCTCTGTGGGTCATTCCGCTGTTAGCAGTGACACTTGCAAGGACCGACACACAAAGTCCTTATGACAACACAAGCCCTTGCAGAACCACAATCCTTCTAACATGAAAATTCAACTAGGCTCTTCTGCTGGCAGCAGCACCTAGTTTGCTGTAGCTCTAGAGGGGTCCTTTGGGGACACTTAAGGTTCTGTGACCTTGGTAGACAAAGTACTAAGAGACTTGCACCTGGAAATTCCAGACTCAAAAGGCAAAACTTCAAAAGGCAAAACATAATTTTTGGAAGATACCTTTTCATCATGCACTGAGCTAGAAAACTGCCTGTACTCTTTGGTCCAATCGATTAGCTCACTGTCTACAAAAATAACCAGATGCACAGGTTCAGTCCGTTGCTGAGACAAACACCAAAATAACCAAAATGACCAACAATCACTAACAGGAAGAAAGGATTTATTTGGGCTTAAGCTTCCGGGTCACGATCCATCCCTGAGGGAAGTCAGGGCAGGAACTTAAAGCAGAGGCCATGAGAGAATGCCCCTCCCTGGGTTTGTCAAGCTTCGCTCAACTAGATTTCCTTGCACAGCCCAGACCGTCTGGCTTCCAGTGGGTGGGGCCCTCTACACCTGCCATCAATCAAGACAATCCTACAGACTGTTCACCCGCCAATCTGATAGGGGCATTCTGTAAAGTGAGACTCCGTTGTTCTCAGGTAACTCTAGACTGTGTCAAGTTGATAGTTAGACGTGTATACATGTATCTAACTAGTAGACATGGAAAAATGGGTGCCTACTGACCTGGAACAAAGTTCAGACGGCAGAGGGCTTGCCTGCCGTGCATGCGTCCCTGGGTTTCATCCCCAGAGCCACATAAACTGAACATAGTTACACGACTACATATTACTAGCACTTAGGAGGTAGAGCCAACAGTATCAAAAGTTTTAGGCTATTCTGGGCTGCATAATAAGTTCAAGGCCAGCCTGAATACATGGGACCCTGACTCACAAATAACTTTAAAAAAAAAAAATCTGCAGTCATGGCTTCTCCATCCTAACAGACTTACCCTCATACTATGAGCCAAAGTAAATATCCTTTTCCTCTAGTAAATACCAGGAATGGCAAGGTGGTGAACACCAGTAGTCCCAGTCACTCAGGAGGCCAGAGGGGGAACACAGCTTGAGCCCAGGAGTTCCTGAGTTAACAGGATCACGTGCATTATAGAGTAAGATAATTAACTCTCAACAAAGGGGTTTTTTAAAATCATGCTTGAAACATGGAAACTGTGGAGATTGTCCACATAGACTCTGCAGATCAAAGGCAAGTTGAACCAGTGAATTACAGAAAGTGAGTAACAGACTCGGCCTTCACAATACCCAGGAGCTAAAGACTCAAGGAGACAGTAACTGTCTTCACCCACTGTATTCTGATGACGTGAAAAGTCTGCAGCTGGTGGCAAGCACAATAAACCATGAGGCAGGGGCATCTTTTCAACCAAGCCTCCCTCCTGGATCCCAGAGGAAACACTGCTAACCAAGCAGGGAGATGAGGCTGGATTCTGTATACTGCTGAAACTGGAATACCTGAAGGAATATATTTATTTGTGTGATATGGATATAAATTGCCCAGGTTTTAAATGCATAGTGACCAAATCAGATACCCAACAAAAAGATTGCAGGAAGAAGACACTGTCCAAAAGATGTTTATTGCAGAATTTTTTTAAAAAAATATTGTTTGATTCTGGTTACAAAACAAGTCATAAATGTATGTACGCTGGGATGAAAGACAGCTGAACTGTGTTTCTGTAGAGATATGTGCAGTTCGCTGATGGTGTTCCATTTGATTTCTGCCTTTCCCACACTTTCTACTCTGAATGTGTTAATTTCATAATCAGAAAAAAATGTTTCTTATAAACACAGCACTGGGGGTTAGGGTTGTAGCTGGGTTTGGTAGAACACTTGCCAAGCATGTCTGAAGCTGTGGGTTTGTTCCCAGCTTGAGATGCAGATCTGCAATCCCAGGATGGAGACTGGAGAATCGTAAATTCAAATCCATTCTTGATTACAGGGAAATCAAGACCAGGGTGGAATACAGAAGACCCCAAACAAACAAAAACATCATGACACAGCCTACACTTCAATTATGTGCAGTTAGATATCCTGAGGAAAGAAAGGTGTGTCGACTAACTTATGTGTTCTCCACATTGCAGACAGACATAGACGGTCTGCACCGGTTCCCACCAGGCCTGGCACACATCTGTAGCCCCAGCTCTGAGGTAGCCTGAGACAGAGTTTCAACTTCTGCCAGCCCAGGGTACAAAGCCTTGGAGGCCAGCCATAGCTGCATTGCCAAACCGTTTCATGACCTTCTTCCAGAGAAAATAATGTCGGAATAGACAGCTGCTCACACAGACTTCCAAAACAGTGCTGAGTCCCTACGCAGGACTTGGCAGATGCCCCGAAACTCTGAAGAAGCCAGACTTGGTGCCCCCTCCAGGCGAGGCAGAACAGCTTTCCAACACCAGGTGAGGTGAGGTGAAAAGATGACAGGCGAGGACTGAGGTACGGAGAGTGTGCAGGGCTGCAAGGGCATCCCTCCATTGCGCATGCGCAGCTAAGCACAGCCTGAGCGCCCCACTTGTGCTGCCCTGCAAAGCCTGAGCGCCCCACTTGTTCTGTGCTAAGCTGGATGTCGGGGGTGCGCAGACTCCCGGTCTCCAAACGCTCAACGCTCGCCCTCCAGCCACTCCAGAGCCTTCCCGCCAAAGCCACATCCAATCAGAAAGTGCCAGCACTGCGGAATTGCACCACATCCAATCATTAGTGGGATGTGGGGCCTAAGCCCGCCCCTCAGGCGCTGCGGGCCAATGGGGCCCCACCTGGACTGCATATCCGGCCTGGACTGTTGAGCGCGCAGGCGAGAGGCGGTTGAGGACCGGTGGTGAGGAACGGCTGCACAGCGTCTGAGCAGGTCTCCGTCGGGAGTTCAGCATGGTGAGAGCAGCCTGGTCGGTGGGAACCGCCCTGGGCGGCCAGGGTGGCTGGGCTCAGGGCCTCTGGGGGTCAGCCAGCCGCGCGGGAGGGAGGCTGCCATGTCCACCCAGCCCCAGCCCCAGCGAGGGTGAGCGAGGGCCGAGCAGCCCAGGAGGACGCAGCTCCCTCCCGACTCCTCCCAGTGCAAGTGCGCATGAGCGGGGTGCACCGCTTCTTAGCAACTGAAGATCCAGGATGCTGGGCTGCAGTTCCCGCCTGGAGTCCAGCCCTGCAGAGGCCTGATGAAAGAGGCACAAGAGTTCGAGGCCAGCCTCCGTCCTCAGCCTCATAAGACTCCAGACTCAAGAAAATGCAAAAGAAGAGGAGGGTGGCAGAGAGGTTTTTGGAGAGGGAGGTTTTGGTTTTGTATACTGGTACCAGTGCCCTTGGCTGAGAGAACAAGTGATGGCGTTGGTTCCAGAAGATTCTAGACGCCGCCAAGCTTTGTGGCCTAATGTTCGTTCACCAAGGAGAGAGAACGTTACTGAGCCCAAAGAGCCTGAGTTTGGGATTTTCAGACAGTCTTGAGCTCACCCTGATGGGACAGTGCCCCAGAGCCCCCGGTAGGCCTGCCCTCTGTCTCAGGATCGCAGGCCTGACACCTGCCCCGACAGGCTTCCAAAGAACGCCTGTGTTTTGTGGCTACTGCCGTTTTTCATCCTGAGTGGTTTGTAAGCGGGATGGTTTGTTGGCATCAGAAAGTAAATCTGAGGTGCATGCTGGGGCGTGCCACAATCCCAAGCACTAGGTGGGCGGAGGCAGGACATTTAAATTTCAAGACTAGTCTGAGTAAATTTCGAAGCTAGCACAGGCTACAAAAACCCGTCTTGAGGAAAGAATAAACTAAAGCCGAGAACTTGTTTTAGGTATTTTTTTCTTTGAAATCGCTGTGCATGTATGTCTGTGCGAAGTATGTGTTCCTGGGTGCAGTTGCCCAGAGAGGCCAGAAGAGGGTGTGGAGGCCCGAGGAGCTGGAGTCAGGCAGTTGTGAGCCTGCCGACTAAGCCCGGATTACCTACCTGCAAGAGTGCTCTCCTGCCCACCACACAAACTCTCCAGCCCTAGGCAGAGGCCTTCTTAAATACTTGTATTCACATACGATCTGGGTCTAAACAGGCAGATTTGTCTTTGTTTTGCTGACAGGGTCTCATCATCCAAGCTGGCCTCAAAACTCAGGTTTTTGCCTCACCTCCTCATTGGTTACTGTTGTGGAGCCCACACCTGGCTTGATCATTATATTTCCATTAAAACTTTTCTCGCTGAGGGGACAGTTTCATCTCATCATTTTGTTCTTGTGGCACAATCTTTGATATGCGTAGGATTTGGCAACATGATCTGGTTTGCTCTCTGTGGCTGTGATAAAACACTGACCAACTCTGGGGAGGAGTTATTGGCTGCCATTAGGAAACCTAAGCAGGAACTGAAGGAGACCGTAGAGGAGTCCTGCTTGCTGGCTTACTCAGCCTTCTTTCTTAATTAGCCCAGGCCTTAGAGTGCCCACTGTGGGTTGGGCCCTCCCACATCGATCAGTAATCAAGAAAATAACCACAGACGTGTTCATGTTCCCTCTTCCCACATGACCCTAGTTTGTGTCAACTTGACCAAAACTATTAGCACGATGTTTTTGCATATGCTTTTTTTCAAATTAAACCTCAGAAATTTAAATTACCTGCAAGTTCAGTAGAATCTTAACTATTTGCCTCCCAAAAAAAAATCTGTTTCACTGAAGAATCTTAGTCATTTTTTTCTTTTGAGGGTTTCTGTTTACTTCTGAGACATTATAGAAGCCTTGCTGAGCCTTAAGAATGAGATGAGGGACCATATTTGCTTTATTACATTCATTTGCATGAATGGCTATCAGTGGAGATCAGAAGAGAGCTCGCAGGAGTTTTCTTCACTGAGTGGGTCCCTGAAATAGGTAATTATAATTTCTGGGTTGGGTAGAATCAAAAAAATGTATAATTTATACATGTAGGCTTATACGTTGGGGATGGTGGCATATGCCTATAATCCGAGCACTTTGTATGCTGAGGCAGAAAGATTGCAGTTTCCAGGGCAGCCTGGGTTATATAGCCAGTTCCTTAAATTTTAAATAAAATTTAAAATTGTCTTAAAGTTTTTAAACAAAGAAAAAAATCAGGATAATACAGCATCTCAATACTTCACAGTGTCTGGGGATGTCACATTCAGGTGAAATCACCTGAGCGGATGAGCGATTGCCCTGAGTGGAGTGGTATCTTTGTGAAGGATATTAGCTTGTTAAGGTGAACAGATGTGTACATGAGCCAGCTTCCTGGCACCCAGAGTGGGATGGAGGGCAAGGAGAAGGTTGATCTAGATGGGCAAATAGAAGATGCAGTGACTGTCTAGGTGGGCTTTGCCTGGGTGACCTGGGACCTGTCGGGTCATCCTTATTGAATTCCATCTTATGCTTTTGTCGGACCACAGTTAAGACCTGATAGGTTTTTCAGAGAATCACTGTGACTGTCCCTACTGAGCTACTTGTTGGCATTGTAGGGCTTCCAAGTCTCAAACTAACCATATTTTTAAAGAGTTGCAAACGTTTGCTCTGGGGCTAACTGATACTTGGCTAGCCTGGTGCCACGGCTTGCAGCTGTGACCCTAGCACTGGAACAGCTGAGGCAAAAGGAGTGTCAGTAGTGTAAGGCTAGCCCGTGTGAGTAAACGTATGTATCAAAACAGGGCAAGTTTAGATAGGCAAGCTGTTTATCTCTGTGTGCAAGTGTGTGTGTGTGTGTGTGTGTGTGTGTGTGTGTGTGTGTGTGTGTGTGTGTGTGTGTTTTGAGATAGGATTGGACTTGAATTCTACTTAATCTTTCTGAATCCTGGGATTATGGACCTGTGTAACCACACCTGGTGGCAGTCAGTTTTTAACAGAGATAAAAGGAACGCCTGAGAAATAATTTTTGAATAATTATTTGAAATAATTTTTGAAAATAGATACTAAAGCACAACACAAAATTGTATATCATATAGTTTCAAGTGAATGAGCATCGTGTTTTCTGGTTTCCAGCGTGAGTGTATCTCGATCCACGTGGGGCAGGCAGGCGTCCAGATCGGCAATGCCTGCTGGGAACTGTACTGCCTTGAGCATGGTATTCAGCCTGATGGTCAGATGCCAAGCGACAAAACCATTGGCGGCGGGGATGACTCATTCAACACCTTCTTCAGTGAAACTGGGGCTGGCAAGCATGTGCCCAGAGCAGTGTTTGTGGACCTGGAGCCCACTGTGGTTGGTAGGTGCCTGGGCCCTGTGTGGTGGCTCTCCTGGGAGAGCTGGGGTGTCTCAGGATAGCCCACTGAGGTATGTGCAGAGGAGACACTGTACACCGAATGCTTGTAACTTTGTTGGGTATGTGGTCTATGTATAACCAAAGACTAGGGGACCCTGTGGACATATGTGTACAGAGGAACTGAATGGCCCTTGTCTGAAGGACTCACAGGATGTATGGTCTCTCTCTAGATGAAGTGCGCACGGGAACCTACCGGCAACTTTTCCACCCGGAGCAGCTGATCACTGGGAAGGAAGATGCGGCCAATAATTATGCCAGAGGTCACTATACCATTGGCAAAGAGATTGTTGACCTGGTCCTGGACCGCATCCGAAAACTGGTAAGAGGATTGCAGAGGGGGCTTCATATGGTGGTTGGTTGTCCTGGTCAAGAGGGCCGGTGGTGGTCGGGGCCACTGTACTGGTTAAAGCACCATGACAAATGTATCTTGGGGATAAGGGGTTTGTTTGGTTTACCCTTCCTCAGCACTGTTTATCATTGCAGTTTGTCAGGGCAGGGACCAGGAGGCAGGAGCTGATGCACAGGCCATGAAGGTGCTGCTTACTGCCTTGCTCAGCCTGCTTCCTTGCAGAACTAGGACCACCAGCCCAGGGTCGTCCCACTCACACTGTCCTGGGCCCTCCCCATTAATCACTAATTAAGAAGATGCCTTACAGGCAGATTTCTGAGTTTAAGGCCAGCCTGGTCTACAGAGAGTTCCAGGATAGCCAGGGCTATACAGAGAAACCCTGTCTCGAAAAGCCAAACAAAAACAAAAACAAAAAGAAGATGCCTTACAGGCCTGATCCTATAGAGGCATTTTCTTTAATAAAAGCATCCCTCCTCTCAAACTTCAGCTGGTTTCAAGTTGACATAAAACTATAAGGTGCAGTCGTGAGTCAGGAGTCTGTCATAAGTTTGCCAAAATATCTTACTACAGACTCTGCTGAGATGAAATGCATTCATTGTTGAAGCCTGTATGTATGTATGGTAGTCCATCTGAATTTGCATCAGTCTGTAGAAGTAGAAGTCCTGAATGCAGGGGGTAGAAGTTGGGGTGTGGCCGTGTAGGCCCTGGCTTATCGTCTGGTCTTCCCGCAGGCCGACCTGTGCACGGGCCTGCAGGGCTTCCTCATCTTCCACAGCTTTGGAGGTGGCACGGGATCTGGGTTTGCATCTCTGCTGATGGAGCGGCTTTCAGTGGACTATGGCAAGAAGTCCAAGCTGGAGTTTGCCATCTACCCAGCCCCCCAGGTCTCCACAGCTGTGGTGGAGCCGTACAACTCCATCCTGACCACACACACGACGCTGGAACATTCCGACTGCGCTTTCATGGTGGATAACGAAGCCATCTACGACATCTGCCGCAGGAACCTGGATATCGAGCGCCCCACATACACCAACCTCAATCGTCTGATTGGGCAGATTGTATCATCCATCACAGCCTCCTTGAGGTTCGATGGAGCCCTGAATGTGGACTTAACAGAATTCCAGACCAACCTGGTGCCCTACCCTCGCATCCACTTCCCACTGGCCACCTACGCCCCCGTCATCTCTGCTGAGAAGGCATACCATGAGCAGCTGTCAGTAGCAGAGATCACCAATGCTTGCTTCGAGCCAGCCAATCAGATGGTCAAGTGTGACCCTCGTCATGGCAAATACATGGCCTGCTGCATGTTGTACAGGGGCGATGTGGTTCCCAAAGACGTCAACGCGGCTATTGCTACCATTAAGACCAAGCGCACCATCCAGTTTGTGGATTGGTGCCCAACTGGATTTAAGGTAGGACTGGGTTCTGGGACAGGTCTGTCTGCCATAAGCTACAGACTGCATCGGGGCTGTCGCTTTGGGCAAACCCATGGCCCTTTCTTCTTTCTTGTCAGGCTCCAAAGAGCCTGTAAGCAGTTGCTAGGTAGTGTAACACTTTTCTAAATAACACTGGGAGCCCTTCTTCCTCAAACCAGCAAATACCAAACTTTTTTCTTGGTTTGTTGTTATTGTTGGGGTGGGGTTGGGTTGGTTGGGTGGGTTGGTTGGTTGGTTGGTTGGTTGGTTTTTCAAAACAGGGTTCCCATGTAGCTCTAGCTGTCCTGGAGCTCACTCTGTATACCAGGCTGGCCTTAAACTCAGATATTCCCCTGCCTCTGCTTCCTGAGTGCTAGGATTAAAAGTGTGCACCACTACTGTCAGTGCCCAAACCTTACTTCTTTTTTCTCTTTTTAAAAGATTTGCTTGCTTTTATGAGTGTATGAGTGTATGTGTGTGTGCGCGCGCGCGCGCACACACACACACACACACACACACATTTCTAGTATCTGTAGAGGCCTAAAGAGGGTATTGGATCTCCTGGAACTGAAGTTTCAGACAGTTGGGAGCCACCATGTGGTTGCTGGGAATTGAACCCTGATCCTCTGGGAAAGCAGCCAGCACTCTTAACAGCTGAGCTATCTCTCCAGCCCCCCAAACATAATTTCTTAAACCATCAATCTACCAAACATTATGCAGATGAATTTTTCTCAGGAGACACTGAGAAGGCAAGGACTCAGCGGAGGGCATGTCTGATAGTAGGTTCTGATTTGGAGTGCCGTGCTTTGCCTGGGTTTCCTCCCAGCTGAACCTGCATTTCTGCATTAAAGCTGCTCTACAGGAAGTACAAGTTAGGGGGCTGCCCCTACAGAGTGCCAGCACCAGAGGGACCCTGTTGGTCTCGTTGCTCTAAGTTCCCTTTGTGAGCATCAGTGTGGTTTATCACACCTTTTACAACCATTTTCCGGGGCCACACTAGTTTCCGTATTTAAAAATAAGTTTGCGTTTTGGCTGTACATTTATTAGGGCACAGGCCTCTCTAATTCCAGGACTAGGGTGACTTCAAGATCATTCTTATCCACACTGATGCATTTGCAGCCAGCTCTGGCTTTTAAAATAATTTTTAGAGTCTTTTATTTATATAAAGACCATAGCAAAAAATTAAACTATGGAAGATTGAAAAGCTGAATTCTCTACCCCAAAAGCTGCTTGTCCTTATAAAGCAAGAGGCGATCTTGGCATATTCAAGATATGTTGTGCCTTTTATACAGGTTCTGTTGATTGGCAGGCCAGCAGGGGAGCACGGTATATGTTCCTCCTTAAGCGGGGTGTATTTCTTGACCTGAGGAGGACCCTTGTGTCTGTCCTTCCCTGTCTCCAGCTCCAGTCTGCTGTGCTCTTAGCTCTGCTCACAGCATGTGTTCATCAGGGCATAGAAAGGTTGCCGCCTTAGCATCTTCTTCTTGGCAGAGTTTACTGCTGAATGGGTAGATTTTCTACATGTGAAGATTTCACGTTTTTTTTAACTAAGCATACAGTATATCTTGGATACAGTTCTCGTTTTGGCCCTTGTGAGCTGTGTTGTGTGTATGAAGATCCAGCTTCTTGGTTTCCGGTTTGGCAGTTAGTGGTTTAAGTCCTTTACAGTTTTTTTTTTCTTTTCTTTTCTTTTCTTTTCTTTTCTTTTCTTTTCTTTTCTTTCTCCTCCCCCCTCCCCGCCCCCCAGACAGGGTTTCTCTGTGTAGCCCTGGCTGTCCTGGAACTCACTCTGTAGACCAGGCTGGCCTTGAACTCAGAAATCCACCTGCCTCTGCCTCCCAAGTGCTGGGATCAAAGGTGTGCACCACCACTGCCTTTACAGTTTTTATAAATGCATGGTATGGGCATTTATTTTAAGCAGGGTCCACAGTTCCCGCCTTGTAGTGAATTATCACTTCTGAGGACATTATACCCTTCAGTGTATTTTTTTCCTTTCTCTGGCAGGTGGGTATTAACTACCAGCCTCCCACCGTGGTCCCAGGGGGAGACCTGGCCAAGGTGCAGCGGGCCGTGTGCATGCTGAGCAATACCACCGCCATCGCAGAGGCCTGGGCCCGCCTGGACCACAAATTTGACCTCATGTACGCCAAGCGGGCCTTTGTGCATTGGTACGTGGGAGAAGGCATGGAGGAAGGGGAGTTCTCAGAGGCCCGGGAGGACCTGGCAGCGCTGGAGAAGGATTATGAAGAGGTGGGCGTGGATTCTGTGGAAGCAGAGGCAGAAGAAGGGGAGGAATACTGAGCGCGTGGGTCTGGCTGGCAGCCATCCGTTTCCATCTTCTCCACCATTGACACTAAAGGATATGTTTACTTATTAAAGTTTCTATACTGAGGTGAGGCATTTCTGTCTTGTATGCTGTACTTCCTAACAAAATTCCTTTCTAGATACCTACTTTTTTCCAAATAAATTTCTCTGCAGAAAACAATTGTGTTTTTTCCTAAGAAATGATAAACAGTTCTGTGTGTTCAGTTTTAAATTCTACCTAGGGACATTAGGATAAAGTACTGATTGGCTGGCACAAAGATGGCTTTACCCAGTCTTGGGCTGCTGGGGAGGGGTCCCCTGGTCCTCAGCTGGCCTATAGAAGCTCCGTGTTTCTACTGACTTCCTTAGCTTTCTTCCCCTGCTATCTGTTGCTGTTGGAGGTGACCCAGAACCACCTACCACCGATCACATGGGCCTGTGTTATACTTCAGTCACCCTCTATCAAGTTCCTGGTGCAGAATTGTGTTGAGCACTGGTCTAGGTAGGTTCTTTGAGCAGGAACCGAGTTGTTAGTGATGGGCCTTTCTCAGTCAAGGGCTGCCCAGGGCCTTATCTCAGTGTAGAAGGTTCCACACCATATAAACCCACATCCAGTCGCTCCATCCTCGTCAGCCAATAGTTACGCTTAGGTGTCCAAGTGAGCCACTCACATGAAAGCATGAATCTTCCAGAATGACTGGTGCTTTCTTCAGGTCAAAATGAAGCTCGTGTGAGGGAGGGGTCCAGGTAGCCCTGAGTACAGCTGAAGACCCGACAGCTCCAGGTTTGGGCCGTTCTTTCACATTTTCCTGCTGTTGCTGAGCAAACTGCTTTTCCTTCCTCAGGCCTCAGTTTCCCCTGTACTCAAGCTGGTAGTGCTTATCTGAAAGGACTGCAGGAGGGCCACCTTCCCTCTTTGGTAACAGCACAGATTTGTGCCTCTACAGACTTCCCAAGGAAGAACCCAAGCTGTGGCTCTTGGCTGGCCAGCAGTCAGGGGCCAGGGCTTGTGGGGCCTGCTTCCGGGTACATCCACCCAGCACCTTGAGAGCTGCTTTAAGTAGGGGGGCACGGAAGCAGAGGATGGCAGGCGGCCCCATGCCCTGATGGGGAAGCCCTGGAGCACACAGTAAGAGCCAAGGGTGCTCATCCAGCTTCCCACTGCGCATGTCGCAGGAGAAGCCTTCTAGCTGGGGACAAACTTCAGCATCCAATCTCCGCGTCAGAACCAATTAAGACTGACTTCAGGCACAAAATAGCTCAGATCTGAGGCCTGGAGTTTGAGTCCAATCAGAGCAAGGGAATATGGGAGGGAGCTGGGTGATCTGCCCGGCCTGGCCTTAAACTCTAGGTCCTGCCTCTTCTAAGTGCTGGGAATATAGGTGTGAGCCGCCCTGCCAGTATAAACTGACACTTAAAATCACAAGCGTTGTGGCCCATCCTTACTCATAGCATGGTCCACTCTGGTTTTGCTGCCCTTAGTGAAGGCCCAGCTCTGCCCACCTTTCTGCTTATATGCCACTCAGATGTTCTGCCTTCTGGGCAAACAGTGCACTTTGTCATTGAAGGTTGTGGTGTTTGAATATACCTGACAGGAAGTGCCATTATTAGGTGGTGTGGTCTTGTTGGAGGATGTATGTCACTGTGAGGGTGGGTTTTGAGAGCTTCCTAGCTGCCTGAGGATGCCAGTCTCCTGTTTGCCTTCAGAACAAGATGTAGAACTCTCAGCTCCTCCTGCCCTGCTTCCCTCTGTGATGATAATGGACCAAACCTCAGGACCAGTAAGCCAGTTCCAGTCAAACGTTGGCCTTTATAAGAGTTGCTCTGGTCATGGTGTCTCTTCACAGCAATGGAAACCCTAACCAAGACAGAAGTATTATCCAGGATGAATGAGCAGGGGAGCCCCTGAAGGGCCGGGGACTCAGTGGGCACCCAGTCAGCATCCACTTCTGCCCTTCCCTAGCCACAGCACCACTTGATTCCCTGGAGCCATGCTGTGGAGCTGTGACAGAGGGACTGCCCTGTCCACACACCATCTGTCATCCGTCATCCAAAATGACCTAGAATGTTGTTCTCTGGCCTCACGGAGCTTGGCCCTGCCTTTTCTTTCCCTCATTCATGCCTTTTTCACCTTAATGAAAACTAGGAGTTGTTTTGTTTTAAAGAACTGTGTTTGAATTAAATACCTGTTTCCTAAGTTTTAAACTACAGAAATAAAGTGATAATTTTGATGACTAAAATATCACAAGGTTAATATGAGGTTTAGTTAAGAAAGTAATAGAGGGGGCTAGTGAGATAGCTCAGCGGTTAAGAGCACTGACTGCTCTTCCAAAGGTCCTGAGTTCAAATGCCAGCAACCACATGGTGGCTCACAACCATCCATAATGAGATCCAATGTCCTCTTCTGGTGTGTCTAAAGACAGCTACAGCGTATTTACACATAATAATAAATAAATCTTTAAAAAAAGAAAAAGCAAGTAATAGAGTTGAATGTGGAGAGATTAGGGTTTCCATGGTGACTGCTGTGTGTCCCTTTCACATCCATTCTCCTCTACAAAAAGGGTTGTTACAGACCGAATCAGAAAAATTACCAAGAAAATTCAGTCAGCTGTGAAAAATAAATAGGGCAGTGGCGTTCATAAACAAATGAAAAACTGCTGATTTATAAGTAGGGAGGCAGCGCCTGTCTTAAGGAGGGTAAGAGGCTGAAAGCAATTAGAGCAAAAATGGGGCCCTCGTGGGGAGAGCCGGGACTGAGAGGGCTGGAGACTGATTCGTCCCGCCCGTATGAGGTGGAGGAGGACGGAGGGAGGGGAGGACCAAAAAGGGCAGAGGGCTGGTGTGAGAACAACTCCGGAGGAAACGGGGTGGAAGAGCGACACAGAGATGCCTGGGAACCAGTTGGAAAGGAACAGAGTCCTTCTGACAACACAGCCCTGGCAGAACCAGGCTCCTCTGGAGCCGCAGCACCTAACCTAGCTACAGGAGCTGAGGGAGGACACTTCTCGGGACCCCACAGCAGCTGCCTTTCCCTATTAATATCCAAAATGTCAGTCTTTCCTTTACAACTTGGTGTTGAGATCCACATAGCTTAACAAAGTAGCTCAGGTGAAGATGAGTCCCAATAAATACTTTGATAATTTAGGAAATGATACTTTTCCTGGAGCCTGACAGGTGAACTCTTAAGACAAGAACAACGTGTCCACCCACGTTGTGGATCAGTAATTGGTGGACATGGTTAATAGGGAGAATGTGCAGGAGCCACTTTATGGGATATTAAAATGATATGATTTGCCTAGCTGCTTGCGGTTGAATAGTTTTGTTTGCAAAAAAAAATCTTTAGGACACATGTAATACAGTAAGCTTGCAGAAATTCAGACTGTCGCCGCTCTCCCCGCTGAAGAGGTTCCCAGATTCTGAGCACAGCCTGAGCTAACAGAACTGTGACATTGCAGAGTATTCCAGGTCTTCTGTTCCACACACACCTGAGCTCATTACTTTTTCTGATGCTGCTGCAAAACACTTAACCCCATTTCAGGAAGGAAGGAGTTATGCAGGCTCAGTCGCAGCGACAGGCCACCGCTGGAGGCATCCTGGCCAGGGCAGGTGTCTGGCCTCTCCACCTCCACAGCCCATGAGCAGAGAGGGGGACTGCTGTGCTCAGCCCATTTGCTTTTCTGAAAATTAATTTTTAAAGACTTATTTTTAGAGGGCTGATGAGATGACTCAGCGGTTAAGAGCACTGGCTGCTCTTCCAAAGGTCCTGAGTTCAATTTCCAGCAACCACATGGTGGCTCACAACCAGGGGATCTGATGCCCTCTTCTGTCCTGCGGATGTATATGCAGTGGAGCACTCAAATTAGATAAATAAAATTTTAAAAGATTTATTTTTAATTGTATGTATGTGGGTATGTGCATACACCACACACACACACACACACGCGCGCGCGCGTGTGTGTGTGTGTGTGTGTGTGTGTGTGTGTGTGCCAAGGAGGCCAGGAGGCATCGGAGCTCCTGGAGTTCAAGGTACAGGTAAGCGGCTTGCGGTGAGCAGTGGGGATCAAACCCAGGTCTCCTGAGGGGGCAGTGCATTCGCCTGATGGCTGAACCATCTCTGCAGCCTCTCACTCTCCTTTTTATTCAGTCAGGCACCCCAGCCTGTAGTGATACTGTCCACACTTAAGGCGGGTCTTTGCATCTCCGTTAAACACATCTAGAGATCCCTCACAGCCATGCTCAGAGCTCTGCCTTCCATGGTGACTCCAGGATCCTTCAAGCTGACAACATTGCCCAACACAACACCTCTGATAGAAAAGTTCCCTGAAACACATCCGTCAGCATCAGCTAGAGAAAGGGAGGTCATTGTCATCAAAGTGTCCTTTGCTAAGGGTCCCTCCAAGACTTTGGTGCCAGGTTTAAATCAGTGTGATTCATTCCCAGCATGAGAATTATTTTATCATCAACAAAAGCACAAACTAGGAAATCCAGTGACAAAAGGAATGTCACTTGAGAACGCAGTTCTTCGGAATGTAATCACGATGTTGCTGTCATCGTCATTTAGCTAACAGTCTTAATTAGGCCAGGCTCCAATATGAGTCCATTTCAGAGGCTGGAGCGATGGCTCCTCCGCTCAGAGCACTGGTTGCTCTTCCAGAGGACCCGGCTCCGATTCTCAGCATCCACACGGCGCCCAGGAAGCCAGAGCTCCGGTTCCAGGGGACCTGATGCCTTCCTCCAGCTCCCTCCAACTTCCTCCGGCATATGTGGCATATACATCCATATATATATAAACAAAATATGTAACAACACACACACAAACACGCACGCACGCACACACGCATGCACACCATTATCTATTTTTTTTGTTTTGAGAGAAGGTCCGGCTGTGGGACAGTTAGCCCTGACTGTCCTGGAATTCACTATGTGGACCAGGATGGCCTCAGACTCAGAGATCTGCCTGCCTCTTGCTTCCTGAGTGACAGCTTTAAATGCACCACCATGCCTAGCAACATTAAATACATCTTTTTAAATGTACTTAGATTTATCTATTTTTTAATTTATAAAAATGTATTTATATATTAAAATATATAAATATATCATATTTATATTGTTATATAATATGTAGAAATATATAGATATTTCTCAGTGTTAATGAATATAAAAGTAATATAAAGAAACACCGAGGTGTCTTTAATTCATCAATACTTGTATTTTTGTACTACTTTTCTATAAGACTTCACGTTTTACCAGAAAAGGATAAATTCCGCCTATTTGCCCATCCTAGCCGCATGTCATTTAATAGAATAGCAAAGGGGTAGCATGTGCCTCAGCTGGCGGAATGGCTGTCTAGAACTCACGAGAGTTCTAGATCCCAACGCTACATAAGCCAAGTGTGGTGGCGAACACCCGTGATCCCAGAGCTCAGAAGGTCCAGTTCAAGTCATCCTCGGCTTTACAGGAAACGTGAGGCCAGTCTAGACTAGATACCCTATCAAAAATAAAAAAATAAATAAATAAAAATGAGGTTCTATAGACCTCCAATCATTACAGGTTATGCTGTTACCATCCAGAACTTGGCAGTAAGACACTATTGCTAAAGATACTACATATGTGAGTCAGGGACTTGAGGCTGTGGAGCTGGTACTGACCTGAAAGTTTCAACCCCACTGGTAGCTCTTGCAGTGTTGGAGAGAGCTATGCATGCTAACAGAGGAGAAAAATAAGTATTAATCTTATCCATCTGTGAACCCTGAAAGTTACAATAATGCCTGGCCAAATAAGACAAGCCTGTGTGATAGTGGCATGAATATGGGCGTAACCAACCACTTTCTTATTGGATTTAAGTCTGCATGATAAAAAACCCATACCTGGTATCACATGTTGGGCTAAGCATCTATGGCTAGACAAGTCATGGGCTCTAGGAGAGAACTTCCTAGTGTTACTCTGCTAAATGGACATGCTATTAAACTGACTTCGGATGACTTATCATAATTCATAAATTAATCATATCATACATATCCTAGATTAATGCATCCCCCAACTCTACCTGAGAGGCTTCTATTTGCCTATACATGTAGATGGCAAATAACACTGAGACCCACAACTGGCCAAAGAGCAGAGGATGAGACTCTGGAATGATCAGCCCGAAAAGAAACAGCGCTACCGCGCCCCTCTTCTAAAGCTCGGAGGCAATTGCAGAGGGCTGGAAAGAGAACAGCCAGAGGTGGTTCCTGGGTACAAAGGGACCGCCCTCTGCAGGCAGCAGGACATTTGCACCGGTGAACTCACCCGGCCGTTGTCAGCTTACGCAAATCTTGCACATGCTCAGACCGCGTGAATCCACTCAGCAATGGATACCTGCTGAGACCAGAGAGTTCGGTTCCTTCAAGAGCGTTGCAACTTGTAAGCTGACCCATAGACGGCCAGACAAACTAGCCTGGATGTGTAGACGTAAGAGGGTGAGAGGATGCAGTGTTGGGCAGGTAGGGGGAATGGCGCTTGGAGGGTTGGGGGAGGGGTGAGTATATATAAAAGCTGGAAATTCTCAAAAAATAATACAACATATGTAATTTAAGAAAGGGGGAAGGAGCTGGGTGGTGGTGGCGCTAATCCCAGCACTCTGGGAGGCAGAGGCAGGCAGATTTCTGAGTTCGAGGCCAGCCTGGTCTACAGAGTGAGTTCCAGGACAGCCAGGACTACACAGAGAAACCCTGTCTCAAAAAACCAAAGTAAATAAATAAATAAATAATTTTAAAAAGTGTTTTTAAGCCCTGCAGGACCTGGGCCCACCTACCTACTCCGAAGTCATCAGTTCCCACTCTGTCCCCAGAACTTGCTTCTTACTCTCTGTATTCCTGTGTGATTCCTCACATCTCAGAACTGGCAAACCAGAAAAAGATGCTACATCTTTTGCTCTCTCTCTCTCTCTCTCTCTCTCTCTCACCCCTACTGTTTATGTTTTGAAATATGGTTCCAGGCTATCCTGGAACTCATAGCCCAAGTTGACTCAAATTTGTAGGACTCTTCCTGCCTTGGCCCCCCCATTGCCAGAATTACTGGTGTTGGATCTGACAGCCATTCTTACCTTTGGCCTGGCAGCACCTGCATTGGCCAGCCTGAATATCACAAATAGCCCAAAACAAATAGCTAGCCAACCTAGAAAACCCAGACTCGCCCACCAAGCCACAGCTCACCGCCACGACCTGTGGGAAATCACCTTCAAACACAGCAGTCAAGCATGGTGGCACACACGTGTGAGCCCAGCACGTGGAAGATGAGGCAGGAGGACCGCTTTAGGTTCAAGGCCAGCCTGAGCTACAATAGAGACCCTGTCTTAAAAAACACAAAAGTTTCCCTAGCAGACATCTTGGTTCCTCTGCTTTCTGAAGAACTTCTATTTAAACAGTTATACACATTCTGGTTACTGTCTTCTCCATGCTATTCCCAGTGCTGCTGCTAACTATGATGACTAGACTTCTCCTCCTCCTCCTCCTCATCATCATCATCATCATCATCATCATCATATCTTCTTCCTTCTCTTCCTCCTCTTTCTCTTCCCCCTCCTCCTCTTCTACCACTTCCTCCTCCTCCTTTGATTTCACAAATGAGGACCAAATGGATGAATGAATGAATGAATGCAATTTAGCTCCCTGGTCCTCATGTTGCTTTCCTGAAAACAGAGGTAACAGAGTAATGGCCTCTAACTCTAAACATTCCCTTTTCGATATTTATTATGGAAGCATTTATTGAGTTCTTGAATAGTACTTGACCAAAAGGAAATCCCTTTAGTAGTGTGTGTGTGTGTGTGTGTGTGTGTGTGTGTGTTATGTGTATTGGTGTCTTGCCTGCATGTCTGTCTGTGAGAGGTTATCAAGTTGCCTGAAACTGGAGTTACAGACAGTGGTGAGCTGCCACGTGGTTGCTGGGAATTGAACCCCAGTCCTCTGGAAAAAGCAGCCTGAGGCAACTCTCCATCCCAGGAAATCCCTTTAAAAGTGTGTTAAGGGGACACAGATCAATCTATCGCTTAAGCTTTCTGCTAGAAGCAAGTCGGCTGGTGAGAATATCTGAGATGCTCTGCCTCTGTAAACTGTCACAGGCATTTCAAGCCTTCTGAGAGCTATCCAAAATGGAGTTTAAGAGGTACTGCCTCGGGGGATCCTTTCATCGCAGTCAGACCCCTCAGACTCGGCAACACAGGGACAGTCTTTACCTTAAGATTATATAAAGCAGTTGCCTCTGTCTGCCTCAGGCACTTTCATAAAGGGAACCTCTCTTTCTCTTTACGCATCTCTGTGGGATACTGTTTATCTCGTGAGAAGAAACTCACCCCAGGGAACTTCCTCCCTCTCTAGGGAACCAGCACAAAACGCGTCTGAACCACCTCAGAGAGCATCAGACACTGAGAAACTGACGGGAGCAGAGCCCTAGAACAGGAGATGACAAATTGCATGGGTTTGTAGTCAGGTGGTGGCGGTGCACGCCTTCAATCCCAGCACTCAGGAGGCAGGGACTGTCGGATCACTGAGTTCGAGGCCAGCCTGGTCTACAGAGTGAGTTCCAGGACAGCCAGAGCTACACAGAGAAACCCTGTCTCGAAAAACAAAACAAAACTATCCAACCAACCAACAAATGAAAACAAAACAAAAAAATATGGGTTCTGGCCCTCAGAAGCCACTAACTCCCCCAAATCCTAGTTGCAGTATTCCAGTTGTGTAATTTTCTAAATAAAAATCCCAACATCTGTCTTAAGCTCCTCAAAAGGACCCCTGACCTCTGCCCTCCCCAACAAAAACTCACCCTAAGAACCACTGGCCTAGAGTCTAGACTAGAAAAGACCAGAAAGAAGATCAAGTAGGGCCCTCCCTGGTCAGCTTTTTTGAGTGTATTACAGACCGCACAGACCTGTTAGATCTTTTAGACCAAGCACTCTGCCCCCATCAATGGCCTTTCCTCCCTGTTAGGGACTTCACCCTAACCCTCGGAGTTTGACCACTCTGCAGACAAAGCTAAGCCCTGAGAGATCTAGTTCTGAGGACTGAACCCAGAGACTCACGTTCTTTTCCATTGAGTTACACCCCCCAAGTCCCTTGCCCTTCCATTTTAACAGCAATGACCTTGAAGACAGTAGGATTCAGAGGGGAGACACTGTGAAAATTCCAATATTCTGCCACAAGAGGGCACCCGAGCCCAGGCAACGGGGGCGTGCTACCTCCAGCTTCCTTCCAAATCACGTGGAAGAGGAGCGGCTGTAAACCGAGGCTCCGTGCCAAGTGAGGCAGAGCTTGAAGCTCCCGGTTATGCAACTGACCCACAAGGCCCCTGTTCCTCCTAAACAGACTTTGTCACCACAGGCTTCCCTCCCTCCTGGGGAGCATCTCCACCCCGGGTGTGTCAGCTCCTGGTCCCGGGCGAATGAAACAGACTTAGTCTCCGTTCCCAGGGATATTCTATAGCTCCCCACAAATTCTGTCCCCCACTCGGGGTCATTAGCATAATTTCATCGTTTGGAATTATTGTCCTTCGGAAGTTTGCAGACACCTAGGAGACACCAGCAGATCTAAACTCGTCGTGAGTGCAGACTTAAACATCAGAACTATTCAGTGCGGTTGAGTGCAGCCTAAAGCCTTAAGGAGTTCTGTGTACTAAATTTTCAAGACTCACTGTGCTGACTGGGTTTTGTAAAGTGGACACAGGCCCAGGCATATATTAAAAGAGGGAATCTTAGTTGGGGAAAGAAAAAAAAGCCTCCATAAGTTTGGTCTGTAGGCAGCAGGTCTGTAGAGTACTCTCTTGATTGATGACTGATGTGGGCGGACCCAGCTCCCTGGGGCTACGCGCCCCCCCCCCGACCTCCCACCCCCAGCACAAGGTCCTAAATCGTGTAAGAAAGCAGTATGAGCAAGCCATGGGAGCTGGCCACTAAGCATGGTCTCCGCCTCAGTTCCTTCCTCCAGGTTCCTGCTTTTGAGTTCCCCCCTTGATTTCCCTTTGTGATGGATTTATAGGGTGAAAGCTGAAATGAACCCTTTCCTCCCCAAGCCGCTTTTGGCTGTGGTGTTTTATCACAGCTATGGACACAAAGCCACTCACAGATGTACCTGAGCCCAGGTCTGGGATTGAGGCCTCCTACCTCTGACAAGCAGAGCACTCGGGCTTCCTGAGGTGATACCTGGAGATTACAATCACCCTGCAAAAGCGTTCTTAGCGGGCAGAGGTTCTCTACCATTGGGAAAGCTGGATCCCTCTTAGCTTCCTGCCTTCTTAATGAAGATAAGACCATATTTCCTGGAATTTCCTCCTCTTATGGTTCTGGGCTAGGGTTAGCCACAAGAGACAGGTGCAGAACCATTGGGAGGTAGAAAACAGGATGGAACCGGTGGCCACGCTGCTCTGAAGGCCACAGATGATACTGAGTTCCTGCTCACTGACAACTGCTGGCTGACCATAGCTGTATAAAGCACAGCAAGCCATGCTTGTATCTCTCTCAGGCCCAGTCACGGTTCCTTCCCTCAGAGGCTCCTGAACCACCACAAGTAGTTCCCTGGCAAAGAGGGCTGGGTCCTCCACAGACAACATATCAAAGTTGGAGGTGGTGAGGAGCAGGTTATAACCGGTTCCTGGTTTTCTCCACTTCACACCCGGGGAGTGTTTCTTCTCCTCTGACCTGCAGTGGTTCTCAGGCACAGCACAGACCCAAGCAGAGGTCCAGGCCTCCTGGGCCCCTTGCAAGATTATATAAGCTCTAAAATAAGCTTCAGAAGTGAAACAACTCATGCTAGACTCCGACTCTCATTCACTGGAACAATCGGTAATGTTTGCTAAAGTTTCTGCAAAGGTTTTCATGAAGGATTTGACCTAGAGAGCTATAGATTTGCCCTGGTTGAGTTTTTAAAATGTATAATTTTAAAGATATAATCCTTTCAACTGGTGATTGTGCTGGCTAGTTTTATGTCACCTTGACAGTCCTGGGCTGGTGGTCCTGAGTTCTATAAGAAAGCAGACTGAGCAAGCCAGTAAGCAGCACCCTCCACAGCATCTAAATTCCAGAGTTAAAAAACAAAGACTAATGCACTGGGTTGGAACACAGGACCCATCTTTCTGCTGCATCCAAGAAACACACCTTACATAGGATAAAAAAAGATAGGAAAAATATTCTACACAAATGGGCTGGAAAGATGGCTCAGTGGTTAAGAGCACTGACCGCTCTTCCCAAGGTCCTGAGTTCAAATCCCAGCAATCACAGAGTGGCTCACAACCATCTGTAATGAGATCTGACACCCTCTTCTGGTGTGTCTGAAGACATATACAGTGTGGTTAGATATAACAATAAGTAAATCTTTAAGACAGAGGGATCGGGGCCGACCAGATCGAGCAGAGGTCCTGAATTCAAGTTCCCAGCAACCACATAATGGTTCACAACCATCAGTACAGTGTACTCATATTAAATAAATAAATAAATAAATAAATAAATAAATAAATAAATCTTTTTTAAAAAGACTAAAAAAGGAAGCAAGCTATTTTAATATCTGACTAATTCGGCATCAAACCACAACTAATTAGAAAAGGTAGGAAAGGACCCTACATACTCATTAAAGAAAAATACACCAAGTATATTAAAATTTTAAATTATGCATCAAAAATGGCATCCAATTAAATAGAAGAAATAGTACTATAGCTAAGATAACATATCGTCCTAATACAGTGAGAGTGAGTGACATTATCAACTTCTACCCTTAGACCTGTTACCTCAAGGCAAAAACTAAACAGAGAAATAGTGGAGTTAAATAACTCCATAACTCAAATGGACTTAACAGACATCTATAGAACATTCCATATAAACACTAAAAAATTTACTATCTTCTCAGTATCCAGTAGAAGTTTCTTCAAAATTAACCACATCTTAGGATACAAATCAACTCTCAACAGGTATAAGAACATTAAAATAATACTCTTAAGGACTGGAGAGATAGCTTACAGGCTAAGAGTACTGACTACTCCTCTAGAGGTCCTGAGTTCAATTCCCAGCAACCACATGGTGGCTCATAACCATCAGCCATTGGGATCCAATACCCTGTTCTGATGTGTCTGAAGACAGCTATAGTGTACTCAGATACATAAAATAAATAAATCTTAAAAAATAGTAATACCCTAAGTCCCGCCTGTCTGCCATGGACGAAAGCCAGATACCAGTAAACAGATATGGCAGAAAGCATGCAAACTCATGGAACCTGAACAGCTCACAGCCGGTTAAAAGAAAACTTCATGAGGGCAAAAGTCAGGGGGAAAGACAAAACCACACTGAGCTGAATGAAATTCAAAAACAATGACCTCCATTATACATTGTAAGCTGCACCATGAAGGGAGTTCTTTGTTTTGTTTTGTTTTGGGGCTTTGGGGTTGTTTTTTTAAAGATTTGTTTATTATATGTAAGTACATTGTAACTGTCTTCAGACACCAGAAGAGGGCATCAGATCTCTTCACAGATGGTTGTGAGCCACCACGTGGTTGCTGGGATTTGAACTCTTACCGGCTGAGCCATCTCTCCAGCCCCGTGAAGGCAGTTCTAAGAGGCATGTCCACAGCGCGAAGAGCTGCATCAACACTGGTGTGACGTTCTTTAATAACTCAGTGACCCATTGAAAGTGAGAGCAGCCTAAATAGGAAGAACGCCTGCAAAGAGTAGGCAGGAGGGGATCATCCAAGTCGGGCAAAAATAAACAAACCGGAAACAAGCCAGAAACAACAGAGTATCAACGATTCTTTGAGAAAAAGCCATCTGTTTCTCAACTTTGGCCAAATTAGTTTTAAAAATGGAGAATGAAGTTGTTAATTACTAAAATTAGAGATGAAAATGGAGACACATTTCCTTTTTCTTTCTTTCTTTCTTCCTTTCTTTCTTTCTTTCTTTCTTTCTTTCTTTCTTTCTTTCTTTCTTTCTTTCTTTCTTTCTTTCATTCCCAAGTGCTGTGCCCCCAACTAGTTCCCCCCCCATTACCAATTAATGGGGAAGACCCAGCCCGTTGTGAGTGTTGTCATCCCTGGGCTGGTGACCCTGGATTCTGTAAGAAAGCAGGCTGAGCAAGCCAGTAAGCAGCACCCTCCGTGGCCTCTGAATCTTCTCCTGCCTCCAGGATCCCGCCCGCCCTACTTGAGTTCCTGTCCTGCTTTCCTTCAGTGATGGACTATGATGTAGAAGCCAAATAAACCCTTTCCTCCCTAAGTTACTTTTGGTCATGATGTTCCATCACAGTAATATTAACCCAAACTAGAACTGTGGTACTAGGTTGGAGATGTTTACATGCTGACTATAAACAATTATAATATTTCAAGGAACCATGATGACTAAATGTAAACCTTTGTTAGACTTACAAGAAATGTTTAAGTAGTTAGAGAGGGTTTTTTTCTCATTAGAGTTAGATGTCTGACTAATATACTCTTATAGAGCCAGCATTCAGGAGGCTGAAGCGGGAAGATCAAGCAGTCAAAGACAGCCTAGGCTGCCCAGAAAGTTGAAGCTAACCTTGGCTACACGACAAGACTATGTCTAAAAAGATACTGCCCTGTCATGCATCTAAATGCTTAAAAAGAAAATCAAATATATTGGATGTTAAATTTAGATGAGCGATTTGAAATATTTAAGAGTCCAGTGGACGGTATTTATAGTGGAGCTTAAATTGTTCAAGCTGAGTTAATAAAATTTTAATTTTAAAAAGGACGAATGGGAATGAAGCATGGTGGGGAGTTGTGGAACCAATCGGGGTGACATAGCGAGACCCTGTCTCAAACAAGAAAAAGAAAAGAAAGCTGGGTCTGCACAACTGCCTCAGTGGTTATGGATGTAAGGTTACATACATTAAGATACACATACATAGTGCTTACAAAGTCACCTGAGGCCTGAGTTTTAATTGGCAGCACATACATACGTAGAGCTTCCTAATAAAATAACAAAATGCGTAATTTGAACTTGAAAGGCATAAGGAACAGTAGAATGGTTAATTGATTAACAGAAATCTATTATTTGTCTGCAATGTCAGTAATTACTCACAGACCATTTTTTCTGTACTCTCTAATCCCAAACTATAGGAGCAGCTGGGCGTGGTGGTGTGACTCTGTAGTCTCAGCGCTTGGGAGGAGGCGGCAGAAAGATGAATGAGGCAGGTCGGGACTGGGCAGAAAGTACTAAATCGCTAGGCTACATAGAGAGACTCTGTCCTAAAAATAAAAAGGGTCAGAAAACACACAGAAACTCATGTCATCTCTTGTTCTAGTCCCTTGCCGGTCTGCCACATCCTTTAACACAGAGGCCTGTTGGTCACATCTCAGCCCCAGAAGCCTCCACGCGGCCGAGCCTGGCGTTCCCAGTTTCCCACCTGGGACTGTGGGACGGGTGATACTCTGTTCCACCTGCGCACCCGCTGCTTGGCCTCCCGGGTTCCCTTACTTTCTGAGTTTGGCCCTGCCTCAGGAACCCTGACTTCACGCCTGGCGGAGAAGGCAGGAGCTGCTGACTGACTCGGTGCAGGACACAGTTCCAGCACTGCGCCCTGTGCGGCCCATTGCCGACACCCACACTGTAGCTCACTCACACGCTCCCTGGGAGGCCAGCATCAGCACCGACCCACCCATCCCCCCTGTGACGGAGGAGACAGACTCATTCAAAGACCTCGAGCAGCCAGCCCCACTGACAACTGAAGAAGCAGAGGGCAAACAGACCTTTACCTCAAATGATCCAGCATTTCTTCAGATCTTTGCCACCTGACTGACCCTCCTCGGTTCTTTCCTTGGGAAACCTCAGCCTCCTCTGGCCCCGCCTTCCCTGTGCCTATCATCTACAGACTTTCTTCCTAGGCAATAGGCTCATGAAAATACCCATTCTGGTCTAACTTGTAGGTAAAAGAGAAGAGTTGGTTACCCAGTTTTGACATGAGCAAAGTGTGAATAAACAAACCTCCAGACAGTAGTAGATACAAAAGGTTGATAAACCCAAAATATGACAGCAGCCAGGCATGATAGCACACACCTGAAGTGTCAGCATTTGGGCCATCCTCAGGTCAACGTACTGAGTCTGAGGCCAACCTAGGCTACCTCAAAAAAAAAAAAAAAGAAAGAAAGAAAGAGAGAGAGAGAGAGAGAAAGGAAGGAAGGAAGGGAGGGAGGGAGGGAGGGAGGGAGAGAGAGAGAGAGAGAGAGAAGGAAGGAAGGAAGGAAGGAAGGAAAGAAAGAAAGAAAGAAAGAAAGAAAGAAAGAAAGAAAGAAAGAAAGAAAGAAAGAAAGAAAGAAAAGAAAGATCACCACAACCCCTGCCCCCTACAGGAGTCCCTGTCCCTTCAGAAGGGGTTAGCCAAAATCCTACAGGAATGAAGGGTCAGAGGCAGCATCTAGAAGGAACCAGAGCTCTGTAGACCCAAACTTAGGCTTCTGCTCAAACTTGCCAGGGAGCCCTCAGAAGTGGAGGCAGTGTGGGAACGATTAGTCAGACACAGTTCCCTTTGTGTCACAGAATCTAACTCGCCATCTATGACTTCAGGGAAGTTACGTGACTGCAGCAGCACACAGGTGTCATAGCAGCACACCTACGTGCCCTGCTGCCCTCTTCCTGCCCTGCGGAGGAAAACAGTTGCCTCCTTCAAAAGTCAACGTGCAGCCCTGCCACCCTGGCTCTTGGGAGGGAGCCACAGGAGTTAAAGGTTGTCTTCCACTGTACAGTCAAGCTGAGGCTAGCCCAACCCACAGGCGACCTATCTGAACAGATAAACAAGCAATGTAATCAATGTATAACTTGACATTAGCTGGATGTAGTGTCACACCTATAGCCTTAGTGCTTAGGAGGTAGACACAGGAGAATCAGGTGTCCAAGGTCATTCTTAGCTACAAAATCTATTTGAGGCCCTCCTGGAATGAAACACTGGTTTTAATTAATTAATTAACTAATTAATTAATTAAAACTGAGGAATCAGGCGTGGTGGTACAGATCTTTACTCCCAGCATTGGGGAGGCAGAGGCAGGTAATTTTCTGTTGAGTTCAAAATCAGCCTGGTCTACAAAGCAAGTTCAAAATCCAGACTCTATTATTATATAGAAAACCTGTCTCAAAACAAACAAACAAACAAACAAAATGAGATAAAACTGGGGAGGGGTTCGTTCATTCACAATAGCATCAGAAAGATTAAAACCTTACTAAGAAACTCAAATAAATTGTAAGACTTCTGCAGTGAAAAGTCACAAAACATTGTTTCAAGGCATTAATAAGTACTAAATAAATCAGAAGACTTAATGTTCATGGATTGGAAAACCTGATAGTGTTACTGTGGCAATTCTGCAAGTCCCACCTGTGGGTCCAAGGCCATGCCTATAAAAATTCCAATTGCCCCTCTTTGCAGAAATGAAACTGATCCTAAAATTCATATGGCAATCCAAGAGGCACAAAATAGCCAAAATTGTCTTGGAGAGGCTGGAAAGATGGCTCATCGGAAAAAAAAAAAAAGGCATTTGCCACCAAGCCTGGCAACCTGCTTTTAATCCCTGGGGCCCACAATGGCAGAAGGGGAGCGTCAACTTCTTTAAGTTGACCTCTGACCTCCACATGCATGCCGTGATACACTTCCACCCACACCACACACAAAATGAATGAACAAATTAGTGTTTAAAAAAACCACATTATTTCAGAAAAGACTAAAAACCACTAACTCATACTTTCCAGTTTCCTTTCTCTTTTGAGAGAGGTCTCACTATGTAGCGCAGGCTGAACTTTTACTTACAGTAATCCTCCTGCCTCTGTCTCCTTACTCCTGGGATTATATAGGCATGCAGTACAACCCCAGTTTATACTTCTTGATGTCAAAACTTACTATAAAACTGTAATCAAAACTGTGGGAGCGACATAAAGATAGATTAACGGAATAAACCTAGAGTCCAGAAACCAAGCCAGAGGCCGACTGATGGTTAACAAGACTGCAGTGCGAATAGTTTTCTTCTGAGGTACTGTGACAACTGCACAGCGGTGAAATACAAGAATTAAAACTACAAAGCCATTAGAAGGAAACAGGTGGCAACTTCTGTGACCTTAGATTAGGCAACAGTTTCCTAAGTATGCCACAAATAAGCAACAAAGGAAAAAATAGATCACTACAACTCAAGATTTAAAAATTTCACATATCAAAAGATAGCACCTCCAGGGGAAGGGAAGAGGGCGGAGAGCGCTGAGTGGTAGGAAGTACTCATTTAGGGGTACTATTACTATTATTATTACCATTATTATTTGTGTGGGGGAAGGTGTTGGGCTGCATACACACTCATTCACATACACATGTGCATTTGCATGCCATAACATGCATGTGAGGTCAGAAGACAGCTTTTACATTGTGTGTGTGTGTGTGTGTGTGTGTGTGTGTGTATGTGTGTGTTTGTTTTTCGAAACAGGGTTTCTCTGTGTAGCCCTGGCTGTCCTGGAACTCACTCTGTAGACCAGGCTGGCCTCGAACTCAGAGATCGGCCTGCCCCTCCCTCCCGAGTGCTGGGGTTAAAGGTGAGCAGCGCCTCAGCCATGTGTGTCTTGTCTGTGTGTGCCCCACATGCATGCAGTACTCACAGAGACCATATGAGGGCATCAGATCCCTCGGCACTGGGTTGGGTGGGAGCCACCCGATGGGGGTGCTGGGAACAGAAGCAGCGTCCTCTACAAGAGGAGCGAGGAGCGGGGTGGAACTCTGAACTGCTGACCATCTATCTGCTGCTAAAGAGAGGCGTCGGCTTCCAGTGGCAGTTGATTGCAATCCCTACATTGTAGGGAGTTTAGTTTCAAGTTGTTAAGGAGCAGCTGGGTGACAGCAGCAGCAGCGCAGGCCTTTAATCCCAGCACTTGAAAAGTTGTTACAGACCTTAGAAGACACAAATGTTACAAAATCGGGAATACAAGATGGAAGCAAGAGTAAGGATTACACCAAGAACTGGAAGCCATGCTTGTAAGTGAGTTCCAGACATTCAGAGAGCTACACAGAGAAACCCAGTCTGGAATAAACCAAAGGTGGGTGGGGGGTGGAGCACAGTAGAAAACTGAAGCTCCGCCTTGCGATAATTCATTTGCATACTGAGAGCCTAAACTAAGAATGCAACTGAAGGGCTTCCCCATGGAAAACCATCGGAGAAATGGTCCCCAGGGTCAGCACGCAGAAGCTGACACAGCAGTGGTCCAGTGAGGCCAGGCTACACCTTGAGCTGGCAACAGACCTCAGCAGTGTCCTCCACATGGGACTGTTTGGCAGGCATGGAACCTGTGGGGGTGAAGGGGTTGTAGAGGCTTGCAACCAAATTCCACTGTTAAGGACGAGCAATGTGTATCAGGGCTGGAGCTCCAGCAAGGGGCCCCTAAGAGGCTGTCAGGTGAGACTGCGGGTGAAGCCCGCACTGCCGTGGGGACCCCCCCCCCAGGAGGCCATATATGCCAGCGCTGTGAGACATCTGCGGATGAACAGGTTTTGAGGGGCAGAGCCTGAGCTCTGGGAACCTTAACAATCTGGACCTGGCCACCTGCTCAGCAGGCCAATTAAACAGACAAGTCATATAGAAAGCGGGAATACAGGCTGTTTATTCAATGTGGCCATTGGGAAGAACAAAGAGGCCCAGGGACTCCTCGAGTCCATCTTTGCAGCCCCGAGGGAAAGGTAGGTTTACTTCTTTTTAAATGGTACTTGCTTATCACACACACACACACACACACACACACACACACACACAGTTCATGTGGATGTTAGAAGGCATCTTACAGGAACTGGTTTTCTACTTCTGCCATGTGGATCCCCAGGATCCATCTCAAATTCTTGGCCTTGGTACAAAGCATCTTTGCCCACTCTGGCTGGACCTATTTTTTATTTTATTTACATTGAGGTTTAGGATAAACGGAGAGCAGAAGCAGTTAAGTGCTCTTCACGGCTGAGCCAATCTCTACAGTCCTAAAGTGGCCATTTAAAAGACTTTAACCCACAGAGACACATAGATGAACCTTGACCTCGTTTTCTGAGTAGTCAAAGTCCTGAAAAGGAAAACAGCAGAAAGCATAAGCAATGATCTTAGTAAAACATAGAGACTTGACAATTTAAAACATGCATAAACTTTCCCCGGGAGGGGGGGGGGGCTGGTGCGCACAGCTTGCAAACACTGCCTCTTTATCGTGTACGCAGCCTGTTTCCTATTTGGGTTGCCCTAAGAGATCTCGGAGACAATTTTCAGGCAGTCCTAACTTTCTGATCTCAATGCTGCCCCGACTCAGGCTCCAGACAGGTATGTGTGGTGCCTTTGCGAAGTCCAAGGGAACTGTGGCCAGGGTTCACACTGTCCAGATCATCCTGTTCAACTGCACCAAGGTGCAGAATAAAGAACACGTGCCTGAGGCTCCTCGGAGAGTTCCAGCTCCCTGGCCACCAGAAGACCCCCGTCTCAAAGAAGTGGGCTTTACTAGGTTTAATGCAGAGGAATTTGCAGACATGGTTGCTGAGAAGCGGCTCCTCCCTAATGGCTCTGGGGTCAAATCCATCCCCAATCGTGGTCCTGCATTCCTGAGGTTCCACGTTTCCCCTGTACCCACCAAATCATGTCAGTTCATGTCAGTAATAAGTCTCACATCCAGTCTGAAAAAAAAATACATACACCACAAATCAGTTGCTAAAGTGTGCAGTGTGTCACAACAGTATTTACAACGGAATATGTTATTAATTATCCTATTAGCGAAGTTAGTCCATCTGAATGCTGACAAAATATATGGATACGTCATGTGGACAAAGCAGAGAAATCCTTCAGAAGTATCTCTACATACAGGTCACAGCCAGTCATCTTTTAAATGTTTGTCTCACGCTTGCCTGGCTAGGACAACGCAGTCATCTTTGAGGGAGAGCCACAGGCAGCCCCTCCCCGCCTCACGAGACTCTGGAGGGTCTGTCCACCTTTCAGCGACATTTCATTTTTCTGTCTGTCTGTCTGTCTGTCTGTCTGTCTCTCTCTCTCTCAGAAGCTTCCAGAGCCTGAGTCACTCTCTGATACTTTGGGCTCTCCTTGCTCTTTCTCTAAAACTCCCTGCCTGTCACGTGTCACGTGGTCATGTGGTCATACAGTCACTTGTCTATCACGTGGCTGGCTTGCTGGCTGTCGCGTGGCCAACCTCCATGCCAGTTAACTCAGACTGAATGGCTTTCTCTTTCCCCTGTCCCTCCAGGCCATTGCCAAGATTTACACTCTGCTCATTCTGGGGAATTTCTTTTAAAATGAAATAAAATACCTTTTTTAAAAAAAGAAAAATATTAGCTTTCTGCCTCTTAACTCCTGTACCAAGATATTCTCAGCCTCAGTTTCCAGAACAGTTTGGGTTAACAGTTGGGAGTGTCAGACTCTGCCACACCTTTCTCCATCACTGGTTGGCATTACCGCTCACCTTTTTAAAAGTAAGACATTGCCTTGCTGAATTACTTTGGTTTGGACATCTGTCACTAACTCTTTTCCAATAATCCACATGGTCTAACCTGACTGAGGTAATGTCCCAGTTAACCAGTTTTGGGTTTTGGTTCTTTTTCAGTCCCAGTTTTACAGCTGACTATTAAATTTCTATATTTTCATTAGCCTTCCTCACAAAGGAAGAGTTAAAAAGAGAAAAAAAGAAGATCAGTGGAGCAGTTGGGAAGGAAGTCTTCCCGCCGCCATTTGCACCAGGGAGCCAGGAGACTCCACAGCTTTCTGTGCACAGCCTGCCAGGAGAGAGAGATCTCCCAGCAGCACCTTCACTTCTGAGCACAGAGGTCAGATCACCTTCTCTCTGGAGGGGACCAGCTAGGAGCACACAGGGCATGAGATCTCCAGGCAGTGCTTTCACTTTTGAACTCAGAGAAGCAAGGACACAGGCTTACAGGCCCACAGGAGGAACAAACTCCAGCCAGAGACAACAATACCAACTAGCACCAGAGATAAACAGATGGCGAAAGGCAAGCACAAGAGCCCTACCAACAGAAACCAAGGCCACATGGCAACGTCAGAACCCAGTTCTCCCACCACAGCAAGTCCCAGATACCCCAACACACTGGAAAAGCAAAAGTTGGATTTAAAATCTTATCTCATGGTGCTGATAGAGAGCTTCAAGAAAGACTTAATACAGGAGAACATTGGTTAACAGGTAAAAACCCTTAAAGAGGAAACACAAAAATCCCTTAAAGAAATACAGGAGATCATGGGTCAACAGGCAGAAGCCCTTAAAGAAGGAACACAAAAATCCCTTAAAGAATTACAGGAAAACACAATCAAGTGAAGGAACTGAACAAAACCATCCAGGATCTAAAAGTGGAAGTAGAAACAATAAAGAAATCACAAAATGAGACATCTCTGGAGATAGAAAACCTTGGAAAGAATTCAGGAGTCATAGATGCAATCATCAACAGAATACAAGAGACAGAAGAAAGAACCTCAGGTGCTGAAGATCCCATAGAAAACATTGACTCAATAGTCAAAGAAAATGCAAAATGCATAAAGCTGGTAACCAAAAACATCCAGGAACTCCAGGACACAATGAGAAGATCAAACCTAAGGATTATAGGTATAGACGAGAGCAAGGATTTACATCTTAAAGGCCCAGTAAAAATCTTCAACAAAATTATAGAAGAAAACTTCCCTAACCTAGAGAAAGAGATGCTCATGAACATACAAGAAGCCTTCAGAACTCCAAACAGACTGGACCAGAACAGAAAGTCCTCCCGGCACATAATAATCAAAACACCAAATTCACCAAACAAAGAAAGAATATTAAAAGCAGTAAGGGAAAAAGGGCAAGTAACTTATAAAGGCAGACCTATCAGAATTACACCAGACTTCTCACCAGAGATAATGAAAGCTAGAAGAGCCTGGGCAGATCTCATACAGACCGTAAGAGAACACAAATGCCAGCCCAGACTACTTTACCCAGCAAAACTCTCAATCACCATAGGTGGAGAAACCAAGACATTCCATGATAAAACCAAATTTGCACAATATCTGTTCACAAATCCAGCCCTACAAAGGATAACTGATGGAAAATGCCAACACAAGGAGGGAAACTACGCCCTTGAAAAAGCAAGAAAGTAATCTTCCAACAAACCCAAAAGAAGATACCCACACAAACATAAAAATAACAGGAAGCAACAATTACTATTCCTAATATCTCTTAACAACAATGGACTCAACTCCCCAATAAAAAGACATAGACTAATGAAATATTTCTCGTGTAAATCTTCAATTTTATCAGAAAATGTTTGTAATCCCCCCTTTTTTTATGTCTACCATTTTATCTGCATTATTTTTCATGATAATCTCCAATTTTTTTTTGTTTGTTTTTTTGAGACAGGGTTTCTCTGTGTAGCCCTGTCTGTCCTGGAACTCACCCTGTAGACCAGGCTGGCCTCGAACTCAGAAATCCGCCTGCCTCTGCCTCCCAGAGTGCTGGGATTACAGGCATGAGCCACCACTACCCGGCAATAATCTCCAAATTTAATATGTCTTTCTATATATTTCCTCTATTTTACCAAAAATGTTTTCAATGTACATCTTTGATTTTATCACAAATGTTTCTAATTCCACCTTCAATTAATTTAGAGTTTTATATCTACCATTTTATATGTAAAATTTTCCATGAAATAGTCAACTTTAACCTGTTTGTCTATATATTTCTTGAATTTTACCAGAAATATTTTCCATGTAAATCTTTAATTTTATCTGAAAATGTTTATAATTCCACCTTCAATCAACTTAGAATTATCTTTATGCCTATCATTTTATCTGTATAATTTCCATGATAATCTTTATTTTTAACATGTTTTTCTGTATATTTCTTCAATTTTATCAGAAATATTTTCCATGTAAATTTTCAAGTTTATCAGAAAATGTTTATAATTCCACTTTCAATCAACTTAGGAATACTTTTATGCCTACTGTGAAGATTATATCTATATAAAATTTTCCATGATAATCTTCAATTCTAACATGTTTTCTACATTTTTCTACAATTTTATCAGAAATATTTTCCATGTAAATCTTCAATTCTATCATAAAATGTTTCTATTCCATATTTCAATTAATTTAGCAATGTTTTACATGTCTACCGCTTTACTCTTTAGTTTTCCATGAAAATTGCCAATTTTAATGTGTTTATCTGAAATATTTTCTATAAATCTTTAATTTTATCATAAAGTGTTTTTACTTCCCTTTTCATATAAAAAAAAGAGAGAAATAGAAAAGAGAAAAAAGACAGAAGCACTGTTCTTATATGTCAGAACTCAGACCAGACACTGCTCAGGTCGCACCCATGTGTCTCCGAGCTCCCACAGAGCTCCTTCTGCATACTAACCCCAGGTTGACAGGCACCAAGCTGTCAGGGGCTATCTGTGATACGCTACATCTGGCAGGCACACCTTAACTAAATGGGTCTTCTCTTTCCTACTTTCTCCACATCCTCAAAGTCAGACAGGTCTTTCCCAAATGGAAAGCTCTCTCTCTTTCCCCTGGCTGTCCCGTTTATGGGCCGTGAGCTATGGGTGAGTCAGCAACCACAGGACATGGAACTCCTCCCCTCCCAAGAAAACTAAAGAAGCTTCTGTTCTCTGTTCTTCCATCTGGACTGGAGTTCTCCCCAGAATGTGCATGCACACATGTGCACACTCACATGCACACACACACACACACACACACACACACCAGCTATCTGTCTATCACTGGGGTTGAATTCTCCTCAAAGTCCTTGCCATGCTGTCTCCTGTACCATTTTTATATCTTCTAACAAAGCTCTTACCCAAAAATCAGCCTGTCTCAGCTTCCCCTTGAGCCCCAAACCCAAGACTTCACTATATGTATTAATAAAGCCCTAAACTGTTCCTAAGCATTTGCGTTCATGAATGAATACATGTCACACACACTCCAAATTAACCACACCAAGAATAGTAATTTTACTGCCTAGGGAATTTGAAAAGATTTCAGAGGCTGTGGAGATGAGAAGGATGACTTGGGCTTGCTTGTCTTTCAGTGGACCCAAGTTCCAGGGAGTCCCAGCGCCGCCTTCTGAACGCCATGGTGCCCCCACACCCATCGCACAGACATACACACGTACATGAATAAAAAGCAATTATTTTTACAAACTCCAAACTGAAGTGACCAGAGGTTTGCACCTCAGTTGTTTTCAGAACTATTAAGAGCAACTGAATGTCTGACCCATGCAAATTAGTTAGCTATCCTTTGTTTAGAAAAGATACGCATGGGATGGCACAGATACATTGTTTCACACGGTTACAGAAATCCCAATAGAGCCGGCAACACCCTTGTTTCTTTGTCTCAAATGGTTCAACAGAACCCCAAGGGTTCAACAGAGGAGAGCCCCAAAATATCAACACATTTCAAATTCCCTGGAGTGTGGTAGTAAAGGAATGTGCTGGAACAGCTCAAGAGGACTCCTAATTTGCTCAAAAGAGCCGCCAACTTAACACAGAGCACAGTAGCCAAAAGATCGCAGCACGACTTCAATGACACCGAATTCTTAAAGATAAGGCAGAAGCTGAAATGGTACCAAAAGCAAAGAGAAAACAAAAAGAAAACAAAGCCAAATAGCTCGAAGGGAACCCCAAACTATAAGAAGACAAACACCTGAGTTGTACCCTGCAGGGAGAAGCTGACTAAAGGTCAGACTTTCTCAAGCATACACAACAAAGTCCAGACATCTCTTTCTCTGCTTTACCAAATTGGGGGTGTGGGGGAGGGGCTCCTGAGAGTGGATGAAGGGGGGGGGTGGGAAATGGCTTCAGCCTCTGGGGGGGACTAGCTAATGTTTCTTCTCCATCTGGGGTCAAGTGCCTAATGCCCACAATATGTCTTTTCTCCAGGCCATGGCTTATCAGAGCCTGAACCCTGACAGTCCTAACAACTAGGCTTGGCCACCCACAGGCCCTCCACAGGCCAATTAAACTCACAAGGAATAGTGAAAAGCAGAAAAGAGAGCTTGATTCTGTGAGGCCACCTTAGGAAGAAGAGCAGAGAGCTCCAGCAACACCCACATCTATCTCTGTGGTCCTGATGTGAGGTTCAGACTTAACTAGAAAAGCAAGTCCTGATTAAGATACCGTCCCATCTATCGCTGACAAATCATTGTCTCCAATCTCCCCTGCAAGATGATCTGACAAGTTCTCAGAATTGTGTGAGATCTCTTTTCCAAAACCATGTTCCTCTTCTGCCTGGCACCAGACTTCAGTCTTCCTTCTCAGGCGTAAGAGTCCTGGGACATTCCAGTTTCTTGGGGAGCCATTATTTATAGTCTAGTAGCCAAAATGAGGGGATAGGGTGTCTGTATCCTTAGAATATCTTTGTCCACATTGGGAAGATCACATAGCCATGGGGAAGCTGGATCAAGAGAGAGGCTATTTGTGTTGCGTGCAGTGCTGGGAACATCAGGGAGGCTCCCCGAGATGTTTGGAGCCTCGTGAGCCCTTGATGCCAGGTGTAGAGAGACGGGAGGCGGTGTCTGCCACCATGCTGCTCCATGCTGAGCTTTGGTTTTGCTTTGGTCTGATCATTCCTTGTTCTGTCCACATTCCTTGTGAAGAGGAATATTCATTATGTGCCATTGTGTACTGGAAGCTTGTGACTTGTTTTTTTTTAATTATTATTATTATTATATAGGAGAAACTCTAGACTTTTGAAAAGTATTGGGACTCTTACAGACTCTAGGGACACATAGTGATAGATTGAATTTATCTTATAAAATGGCTTTGATTATAGGGACAAAAGATGGAGTTTTGGCTTAAAAGTGATACTTCTGGGTGTCATGTTGTCAAGGTCTAGAATTTTAATGACACTGAGCTTGACAAGATCTAGAATCCCTTAGGAGGAGATTCTCCAACCTCTGAACATGTTTTTTTTTTTTTTTTTTAAGATTTATTTACTATATCTAAGTACACTGTAGCTGTCTTTAGACACACCAGAAGAGGACATCAGATCTCATTAGGGATGGTGGGGAGCCACCATGTGGTTGCTGGGATTTGAACTTTTGAACCTTTGAATTTTGAACCTTTGGAAGACCAGTCAGTGCTCTTAACTGCTGAGCCATCTCTCCAGCCCCTCTGAACATGTTCTTGAGAGAGTTTTTAGATCGGATTAACTGGGGTGGTTTGAATAAGAAATATCCCCCACAGGATTAGGTGTTAGAATACTCAGTCTCCAGTTGCTGGTGCTGTTTGAGGATTAGGAGGTGTAACCTTGGTAGAGGAAACTTGTCACATTTGTGGGTGGTGGGGGTTGGGGCAGGCTTTGAGGTTTGAAAGCTCTCCCTTCCCAGATCTCTCCCCACCCTCTTCTGACTGCAGTTCACGAGGTGAGTCCTTGGTTCTCAGTTTTCAACTCTGGCTGCCATACTGTCACTGCCGTAAGCCCCAGTAAATCCTTCCTTCTCTAGGTTCCCTTGGCCATGGTGTTTTATCACAGCAATAGAAAAGTAGTTGATACACATAGGAAGACCAGTCCTAAATGAGGGCGGCACCATCCCCAGAGTCCTGCTCTTAGCACTGGGGCAAAGCATGAGGGCACAGCACCTAACTCCTGTTCTTCCTGACAGCACATGCAGTAGGACTGGCCTCCTCTTCCTCGGCCTCGATGAGCTCATCCCCCTGACCTGTAAGCCCCTCCTCCCTTCCGATGCTTTTGTTAAGTATTTGATCATGGCAACGAAAAAAGTGACTCACACAGACCAAATGAGCCAGCAATTCCTTTAGGCAGCCCCAAGAATATGTTAAAAACACATTCACGGGGCTGGAGAGATGGCTCAGCAGCTAAGAGCACTGACTGCTCTTCCAAAGGTCCTGAGTTCAAATCCCAGCACCCACATGGTGGCTCACAACCATCCATAAAGAGACCTGACACCCTCTTCTGGTGGTGCATCTGAACATAGCTACAGTGTACTCACATATAGTAATTAAAAAAAAAAAGACCCACATTTGCACAAGAACCTGTGCGTGCCTCTGTTCTGTTCATAACATTATGGTTTTATTTATTTATTTATTTATTTTGCTTGCCAATAAAAGAATTGAACATGGGGTCTTATGTATGCTAGATGTCAGGGCTAGTTTCTGTGAACTTGACACAAACCTAGACATACATGGGGAGAAGGAATCTCTATGGAACACTTGCCTCCATCGGACTGACCTGTGGGTGTGGCTGTGGGACATTCTCTTAACTGCTAACTGGTGTAGAAGGGCCCAGCCCACTGGGGGAAGTGCTATGCCTGCAGCGGGCTATATAAGAAGGTAAGCCTTGGAAGCAACCCAGTAAGCAGCGTCCCCCTCAACACCCCCCCCCCGCCCCTGCATTCCTTTTCCTCAAGTTCCTCCCTCCACTTCCCTTTCTCCCCCCAAGTTGTCTTTTGCCATGGTGTTTACCACAGCAGTAGAAAATAAACCAGGCCATGAAGCAAGCACTTTCCACTGACCTCTAGCCCCAAACCCTCTGATAGTATTAAGGGTAAAAAAATAATAAAAAATTAAGTATCCACACAATGGAATGTCACGCAGATATACAAAGGAATGAGGTTCTGAAACTGAATCCAGGGCCAGGAGCCCATTAGGCAAGTATTCTGCTGCTCAGCTGGATCCTTGGACCATTAGCCTAGAAATGTAAAGCCCGAGGCTCTGTGCCAATCACACACCCTCACACACCCACACACACACACCCCCACACACACACACAAACACACACACTAACACTCACTTTATCTCAGTAAGGAAGAGTGGACAGAAGAGCCCTCCCGTCTGAGCTGTAAGTCGGCACACTCTTAAGGAAGGTGTCAACTGCTCAAGCGGGAGCTGGGAGCCACCCAAGTCCCAACTGTCACCTGAGAGTGAGGTGAGGAACACACCAGTCAGTCAGGACTGAAGTCTCCGTGTTGCTGAGAGCAAAAGGACAAGTCCATTGCTTTTCCAGAGGCTCGTCTCAGACCAAGAGCAGAGTGGCTACCTCTATGTGACTGAGCCCTGCTCCCTGCATCACGAGCACAGGACTTGCATGTTGGAGCATCTTCTAGGTATATATATATATATATATATATATATATATATATATATAGAGAGAGAGAGAGAGAGAGAGAGGTATAGATAGCTGGGTCCTCTGGTAGTACTATGTCTAATTTTCTGAGGAACCGCCAAACTGATTTCCAGAGTGGTTTTACCAGCTTGCAATCCCACCAACAATGGAGAAGTGTTCCTCTTTCCCCACATCCTCTCCAGCATCTGCTGTCCCCTGAATTTTTCATCTTAGCCATTCTGACTGGTGTGAGGTAGATTCTCAGTGTTATTTTGATTTGCATTTCCCTGATAACGAAGGATGTTGAACATTTCTTTAGATGCTTCAGAGCCAATCGAGTTTCCTCAGTTGAGAATTCCCTGTTTAGCTCTGTACCCCATTTTTTTCTTTTTTTCTTTTTTTCTTTTTTTTTTGGTTTTTTGGATTTGGTTTCTTTTTTCGAGACAGGATTTCTCTGTGTAGCCCTGGCTGTCCTGGAACTCACTCTGTAGACCAGGCTGGCCTTGAACTCAGAGATCCGCCTGCCTCTGCCTCCCAGAGTGCTGGCATTACAGGCGTGAGTCACCACGGCCCAGCTGTTCCCCATTTTTAATAGGGTTATTTTACTCTCTGGAGTCTAACTTCTTGAGTTCTTTCTATACATTGGATATTAGCCCTCTATCGGATGTAGGGTTGGTAAAGATCTTTTCCCAATTTGTTGGTTGCCATTTTGTCCTATTGACAGTGTTCTTTGTCTTACAGAAGCTTTGCAATTTTATGAGGTCCATTTGTCGATTCTTGTTCTTAGAGCATAAGCCACTGGTGTTCTGTTCAGGAAGTTTCCCCTGTGATGATGTGCTCCAGGTTCTTCCCCCACTTTCTCCTCTAAAAGCTTCAGTGTGTCTGGTTTGCACTCACTGATAAGCGGATGTTAGCCCAAGCTCAAAATAAACAAGTTACAATTCACAGACGACAGGAAGCTCAAGGAGGAGGACTGATGTAGGAGTGCTTTGGTTCCTCTGAGAAAGGGAACAAAATACTCACAGGAGCAATAAAGGAGACAAAATGTGGAGCAGAGACTGAAGGAAAGGCCACCCAGAGGCTGCCCTACCTGGGGATTCATCCTATAAACAGGCACCAAACCCAGACACTACTATGGACGACAAGAAGTGCATACCAAAAGGAGCATGTCATGGTTGTCTCTGGAGGGGCCCTGGCAGAGCCTTACACATTGGTCTGGGTGCGGGGTCCCCAATGGAGGATTTGGAGGGTGATCCAGAGGAGCTGAAGGGGTTTGCAGCCCCATGGGAAGAACAATGACGTCAGCCGCCCAGATGCCCCAGGGCTCCCAGGGACAAAACCATCAACCAAGGGGTACACATGGTTCCAGCCAAAAATGCAGCAGAGTAATGCCTTGTCGGGCATCAGTGGGAGGAGAGGTCCTTGGTCCGCTGAAGGCTCAATAGATGCCCCAACAAAGGGAAATCGAGGTGGGGGGTGGGAGTGGGTTGGGTGGAGGGGCATGCATTTGGAGGCAGGGGGTGGGATAAGGGGTTGAGGGTTTTCAGGGAGGAGGGAAACCAGGAAAGGTTTTAGCATTTGAAATGTTAATGAAGATTATATTCAATTAAAAGAGAGAAAGAGAGAGAGAGAGAGAGAACAGGACTTTTGTGGCAGAGTCAACCTCAGAATACTCAAGGTGACCCCAGGATAGAAAGACATCAGTCACAACAAAGGAGCCACAAACAGCCTCGCCTGTCATCCAGAAAATGTACAACAAAACAAGACAACCTTGTCCTCCTACTGAGCTGCCAGGAAGGACTTTTAATGTGGAAAGCCGAGGGACACCGAGCCGTCCCGTGCAGGCGGCAGGAATGAGCACTGGCAGAGCCACTTGGGAGGCAACTTGCCAGCCTCCGTTCAAGAGAAGCCTCGCCGGTGATTCAGCCAGTCCCGGGCCCAGTTCTCAGTTCTCACTGCAGACACACTCCCGGGTGCACAGGAACTCAGCGTTCTGGGAACACCACGTGCGGTGGAGGAAGGTTGGGAAAGGCTTCAGTGTTTGTGAATGTACGGACCTCCAAAGAGCCTCCATACAGAGTTGGCAGGGCGGCGCGCTACTATAAGCCTGCACGTGGGAGGTGGAGGCGTGAGGGTTGGTCGCTCATAGGTTAAAGGCTTGAAGCAGAGGCTCATAGCAAGTTTGAAGTTGGCCAGGCTGCCTGAGACCGTATCCTATCCCCCACGCCCCCCAAAAAAGGCTCGGTACAAATATTCTCTAACAAGATGAGTCGTTCTGGGTATAAAATGAACTCCAAGACATATATCTAAAAGGCCAGTCTGAGGGCACATGTCTGTATCATCCATGACAGTAAGCTTACACGTGTGCTGGGGCCCTTGAGCACCCTACCTTGCAGGTGAGGCACTAGATCAATCAAAGACTTTTTTGTTGTTGGTTTTGTCCCTCTGAGCCATTACTCCAGGCCGACTCCCACACACGTTCTTATTTTGTTTCGTAAAGTCTTACTTCTCAGATAAAGAAAAGAAAATAAGAACAAGTGTGGGAGTTGGCCCGGAGAGACGGCTCAGCTGGTAAGACACTGGCTGCTCTTCCGGAGGAACCAGATTCAGTTTCCAGCGCCCACTTTTGCTTCATAACCATCTAATAACTCCAGTTCCAGGGGGTCTGACGTCCTCTTCTGGCCTCCAAGGGCACCAGGCATGCACATGATGCACAGACATACACGCAGACAAAATACATATATAATAAAATAAAATTCGTAAAGACAAAGAGCCTGGGTCTGCCAGTCATAAGCTGTTTTGTTTCCAGAGGGAAATTTTTAAACAGTGGAAAGACTCACATAGGATCTCTTCTTCGGGTTTTATTTCTGGTTCTGTGTTCAGAAACTAATAACAACTTTATTTGATTTTTCCTTCAGAGAACAGAGGTGACTGTTGTCTCAAATAAGGAAGGGCAAGTCAGTGTGGCATGATGACACACCCTTATAATCCCAACACTTGGAAGGCAGAGGCCAGAAGAACAAGAGTCCAAGGTCAGTCTTGTTATACAGCAAGTTGCGGCCAGCCTGGGCTACATGAGACCCTGCCTCAAAGAACCAAAACATAGGTGGATGGGATGGCTCAGTTGAAAAGGCCGGTCTGCTAAGCCTGACAGCCTGAGTTCAATCCCTTATTTTTAGCCAAGGATATCCCTAAAAAAAATATATATATATATATTTGGCAGACAGGTTACCATGTGCCCCAGGCTGACTTTGAACTTGTTTTATAGCCAATTATGACTTTGAACTATTCATCCTCCTGCCTCTGCTTCCTGAGTGCAGAGATTCTGGCAAGTGTCTGCGTGCCCGGCAGCCTACGACAGTGTCCAAAGAGATGGATCTGGAGAAATTCTGGATGAATACTTCCGAGTCAGGGCTTACACCTACAGAAGCAGACGGAGAACCAAGACAGAGAGAGGAGACGGAGGAGACCAACCAAAGGGAACGAGAGGCAGGCATGGTGGCACACACCCAGAATCCCAGCATAAGGGAGTTGCAGGAGCTGACTACATAGTGAGTTCAAGGCCAGCCTGGGCTACTTAGGAGCCTAACTCAAAGAAAGAAAAAAAGAGAGTGAAAGAAAGGGGAAATAAAGGAACTGAGTCTTCTCTGTAAATGTTAATCTTTTTTTATTCACATCAAAATATTAAAACATAATTTGTAGCTTTATTGTATCATAAACTCTGTTAAACACACACACACACACACACACACACACACACACACACTATGAATGCCCACAGTGAGATCAGGGTGTTCTGAGAGTCTTCAGCTCCCTGACCAGTCTTCCCCCTCTGGTGAGGCTGAGCCAGCCCTGGCAGGTCCTTTTCCCTCAGTGTTCTTACCTTCACCAGCCTTACCTCTGGTGTGTGCAGGCGACAGGAGATGCTTGTGGAGTGATACACCCCACCATATACACACTCTTTAATAGCTGTCTTCTTCTTCTTCTTCTTCTTCTTCTTCTTCTTCTTCTTCTTCTTCTTCTTCTTCTTCTTCTTCTTCTTCTTCTTCTTCTTCTTCTTTCTTCTCCCTCCTCCTCCTCCTCCTTCATTTCCAAGCATATTTTTTAGGAGATGGAGAGAGGGCTCAGCAGTTCAGAGCACTTTTGTTATTCAGAGGACCAGGGTTTGATTCTTAGCACCCACGTGGCAGCTCGCATCCATCCATAACTCCAGTTCCAGTTCCAGAATAGACACTCTCTTCTGTCACTCAAACACACGCAGCGTACATGTGGTGCACAAACATAGATACAGGAGAAACATTCATACAAATAAAATAAATAACTCTTTAGTACTTAAAGGATATCTTTTTAAATCTTTGATAATTAATAAAGTATAGGGCGTATCTTGCTCTATCCACCCCTACTCACCCCCACACACACACATACACATTCATGTCCTTTCTTTTCTTCTAATAGTTTTCTAAACCCACTGAGTCCAGTTAGTGCTGCTGACTGGAAGGCTGGTTAGTCTTACAGGTGTGATCGTATGTAGTGAGCACAGGGTGCAAAGACCATGTGTGGTGGTTTGAATAAGAATGGCCCCCGTAGACTCGTATATTTGAGAATTACAAGGCTTAGGAGGCAGGGCCTTGTTTGAGTGGGGTTGGTCTTATTGGAGGAAGTTTGTTACTGTGAGTGGGCTTTAAAGCTTCAAAAGCCCACGCCAGGTCCAATCTCTCTCTTTCTCTCTTCCTCCTCCCTCCCTCTCTACCTGCTACCTAAGGCTCCGGGTGTAAGGCTGTCAGCTACTGCTGCTCCAGGGCTTTGCCTGTCTGCTTCCCACCATGGTGATCCTAGACTCACCCCTCACATTGTAAGCAAGCCCCCAATTAAATCCGTATGTGCCTATATGTACATATATATGAAGTGGAAACTTAAGGGTTCTTTGGAAAATTGATTGGATGGCATTTTCCTGATGTGAACACAGGTGAAAGGCTAGGGCAGACTTGTGAAGGAAGGTTTCACTGAAGCAGACACAATAGAGATGTTTTGCTAAAGCAAGTACGTGAAAGAACACGTGATGAAGGATTTTTTGCTAATGACACACATGTATTGGTCTGCCTTACATTATATAGTTGGTCTACATTTGCTAGGACTCCATAGAAAGAAACGCACCAAAAGCCTTCTGGTGGCGTGCTGTAGTTTCTTGCTGCTTCTGCTGACTAGGGTTGATTGGCAGAGTGATGTCAGCTGAGACAGAAGCACGAACTGAGGCAAGACACGGGCTGCAGCATCTTCTCTGATGGTCACTTCCCTGAGGCAGGCAGGGCTGAGAAGTTCTCCTGGTGTTCCACCTGGCCCTCCCACTGACAGGAGCCAAGGCTGAGGCCTGGGTGTGTCTGCTAGGTAGTGCCCTCACTAATTCATGCTTGCTATCCTGACTCTACGGAGACACCTGAACTGCTGGTGTATCTGTGAAGAGTTTGCGAGTGGATCGAGCTGCCGCTGCCTGCTAACCTGTGAACTGAACTGCTAGTTTCCAGACATCACAGATGGGAGTTGCCCCAAAGAACCATTTCTAAACAGGTTCACTTCCTTCGTATCCTTTTTTTCCCACTAGTCCTGGTGGCTGGTGAGCTACAAGGGAGGTTAAAGTGTTTAAGAACCATCATTGAAAATAGGTTTTGAAAAATGTGTGTGTGTGTGTGTGTGTGTGTGGTATGTATGTGTATGTGTGTATGTGTGTATGGTATGTATGTGTGTGTATATGTGTGTGGTGTGTGTGTGTGTGTATCTCGCCTTGGCCATGGCAATAGCAACAGAGCAGTAACTAAGACACCCCACCATGTCCGGAAGTCAGCATGTCACAGCCCTCCTCACCACCCTCCAGCCCCTCCTCCATGATGTTCCCTGAGCCTCTGTGGGAAAGGTCTCATTTAAGGCTGAACCCTCCACTGTCACTCATTCTCCACACTCTGACCACTCACCTGTCTCCGTAGTAACTGCTATCCACTGCAGGCTGAGAATGGCAGTAATCCACGGGTATAATTATAAATATTTAGCAGTTTAAAAGTATGTAGTAGGCTGCCCCTGGAGTCTATGATCTCCCAAGACACAGGCTTTTGATCTTTTAAATTTTATTTTACTTTTAGTGTGTGTGTGTGTGTGTGAGAGAGAGAGAGAGAGAGAGAGAGAGAGAGACAGAGACAGAGACAGAGAGATTTGTATATGTGAACACAGGCACACAAGAGCACAACTTTTGGAAGTGGCTTCTCTTCTGGGGATTCTGGGGATTGAACTCGGGTCTTTAGGCTTGTTCTACAAGCCCCTTTACCAGCTAAGCCATCTCGCTTGGCCTGGCTCATTCTTCCACTGCATAGCTCTTAATTTGACACCTTTCCATATGTTTACTATTTGATTTGTATTGTGGTTTTCCATGGGGACCCACGTACAGAGCTCTCTGACTGTCCTGACATCCCAGGAAGCAGACAGTTAACAACAGATACTCCAGGAGGATTGGCCACAGAGCACACCCTGCCAAAGGAAGTAGGAAAGAGGCAACAGGCCTGCAGGGACCACCAGAACTGATGGAGAGAACGCAGCAGAGGCAGACTCTCACACCTCAAGATAACTCTTAGCAACTTTGGGGTCTGGGTCAGGTTCTCCCTTCTTAATCACAGTTGACCACCCCTTCCACAATTGGTTCTAGTTTTCACCGTATTTTCATGGCTACATTTAACCTACCAAGGAACCCTTAAATCTAAGCACAGAGTGCATACTTGAATATGTTCCGCCCACCCATGGAAAAGCTACCACTAGGATGGATGGCCTTGTTGGAGGAGGTGCATCAGCATGGAGGTGGGCTTTGAAGTCCTATGCTCAAGCTCCCTGCAATGGAGGGAGAGCCTCCTCCCAATCGACTGCAGAAGTGAGGATGAGTCCGTCTCCTTCTGGCTGCCTTAGGACCAAGACGTAGAACTCTCAGTGTCTCCAGCACCGTGCCCACCTGGATGCTGCCATGCTTCTTGCCATAATGATAATGGACTGAACCTCTGAAACTGTAAGCCAGTCCCAATTAAATGTTGGTCTTTATAAGAGTTGCCTTGATCACGACGTCTCTTCATGGAAACCCCAACTAAGACAGTGCATTAGAATTTGAAAGAGAATTTGAAGAAGCGGTGGCACACGTCTTTAATCCCAGCATCTCAGCATTTGGGAGGCAGAGGCAGGCGGATTTCTGAGTCTGAGGCCAGCCTGGTCTACACAGTGAGTTCCAGGACAGCCATGGCTACACAGAGAAACACTATCTTGAAAAACAAAAACAAACAAACAAACAAAAAATTAGAAGGAGGAGAAAGCCCTTAGCTTGCCCAAGCTATCCTCCCGGACTGACTCCATCTCTAAACTCCCAATCTGGCAAATGAAAGGAATTCCTGTGGTGGCTTCCAGCCTACAGACATCAGATGACAAACTTCTCAGAGCCGCAGCCTTATCTGTGGCCCTGGATTGACACGCTTTCGAAGCTTTGTATGTGACGGTTCCAGGATCCCAGCCTGAGCCCAGCATCACCCCCCTCCAGGATGCTGTCACTATAAATTGTTCTATCTCGTTTAAAGTTGTCAGTCCTGAACTGCCGACGGGGACTGACAATAACATGACTCCTCTTTGCTGTCTGCCTGCTCCATTCTTAGAAGAGGGCTGGACAAGAATCCAGCCATAACTGATTGCCTCTGTTAAAATACATGATGTGGTATCATGGAGACCCAGGCCTTTAATCCCAGCACTTGGGAAGCAAAGGATCTCTGTGAATTTAAAGCCAGACCTTGTCAGTTTAGTGCCATCCAGGGCTACAGAGTGAGATCTTGTCTAAATTAAAAAATAAATAAGTGAATATATTTAGAGCTATGCACTTAGAAATGGTAAATATGTCAAGTATTATATGTATTTTAAATGCAGCCAGTAGTTCAGACACTGTTAGGGGAGATCTCCTGTCCAGTTCTACTCACTGGGGATCCTTATGTGCTCAGGCCAGGAAGACAAGAGTAGCATTCTCATGGGTACTTTCAGCCAGGAGAGGCCTGGCATAGATAGAAGGGAACACTGTCTCTCTACCATTCAAACAATGAAGAAGGGGACAGTTCTCACCCTTGCCAGCCGGGAGCAGGCGCAGGAGGGCCAGCGTTTAACAGCTGGCTCCGGCTGCCGTAGCACTTCATGTGCAGCATCTGCTGATTTACACTGTCCGTCACAAGTGTCCTGCCATAGCCAGTTTGCGGGTTTGATGCGACAGCACGTCACTGTAACATCCCTGAAAATGGACCAATGTGGCTTCGGCTGCACAAACCGGCCCTTGGCAGTTTACCCCTGCTTCGGATGACACTCGAGGCAGAGGGGGAAACGGAGGACCTGCAGTACTTTAGTCTCAGATGTTGGGCGAGGCAGGGACCAGACCTCTTTGCCTGCCTAGTCCCTGCCTCGAGTAACAAGGAAGGGGAAGAAGGCGTAAGGATCCTCTGAGCACCTAAACAAGGTGTCTTAATTTGAGTTTTATTGCTGTGAAAAGACACCATGACCCCAGCAACTCTTTGGTGGTGGTAGTGGTTGATTGGCTGGGTGTTTTTTTTGTTTTGTTTTTGTTTTTGTTTTTCCAGACAAGGTTTCTGGTTTCTGTGGTTGTCCTGGAACTCACTCTGAAGACCAGGCTGGCCTTGAACACAGGGACCCACCAGTTTCTGCCTCCGGGGTACTGGGATGAAAGGTGTGTACCGTCATGCTCAGCTCAGAACAACTCTTATCAAGGAAAACTTTTAATTGGGGCTGGCTTACAGTTCAAAGGCTTAGTCCATATCATCACAGTGCTGGAGGAGCTTAGCCACAGGCAGCAGCAGGAGACTGTGCCACAGTGCTATAGCTTGAGCATAGGAGACCTTAAAGCCCACTCCCACAGTGACACACTTACCTACTCCAACAAGCCACACCCACTCCAACAAGGCCACACCTCCTAACAGTGCCACTCCCTAAGGTCAAGCATTCACGCACACGAATCTGTGGGGCCAAACCTATTCAAACCACCACACAAGGAAAGGAAATTCACTTGTGCGGTCACCCTTGCGTGTGTAGACATTATCCCCAGGCAGAGGAAGACTCACTGTAGAGGCTCTGGGACAGAGGTGATTCAGACCATGAACACTGAAAGCTTTTACAGCATTCACCTATCCGGTTCTGAAAGCCAGCCTCACTGCCCAACCCCAAGATTGTCCGATACAGGGGCTTCAGGGTCCCAGGAGCACTCTCAACGGCAGCCACACCTTCCCCTCAGCATGTGGTCCCTTGCCTGGTGACTTTGAGGACTGGCTTTACCGGTCTGATCTTCCCAGACTAAAGCCCTCAGGACTCAGCATTAAAGCAGGCACAGGCCAGTTCACAGGATATCTGATTTCATAAATCAACTTCACTTCATATCAGAATCACCTCTCTACACTGTGGTCACATGCAATCCTGGGTGTCAACAGGCCCTAAGACAAAAACAGAACGAGAAAGAAAACCACAAAGGAGGTGCCCAGAAGATGTGACCTCAGCTCCCACAACAAACACCTGAAACACTGCACCGCGCTCTTTCAAATAGGGGTTCAGTTCTCCAGAAAGAAATGGGCAAAAGGGTGAATATGTAACTCAGAGAACAGATTGCTCTCTCGAATGGACTCAGAGCTAAGGATTTTTGTTTGTTGTACTGGGCGGGGGGATATTGTTTTGTTTTGCTTTGCTTTGTTTCTTGAGACAGGGTTTCTCTGTGTAGCCCTGGCTATCCTGGAACTCACTCTGTAGACCAGGCTGGCCTCAAAGTCAAAGATCTGTCTGCCTCTGCCTCACAAGTGCTGGGATTAAAGCCTGTGCCACCTGACTGTGCCTGAATGAGGTGAGGTTTGACACTTAGCACTGTATAACCTGGGCCTGGTGGTGCACGGCCATCATCCTTATTCAAAAAAAAAAATTATAACTAAAATCAGAATGGGATGTTAAGTACCCTGGCCAGGGACAGCACCGAGTCCAGAGGCAGGTGCCAATGTGCTGTCAGCAAGCACTGTCCGTGGCTTCCCCTTCCCCAGAGTCTGAGAAAGAAAACCTTGAAAGCTACCAGACAGGAAACTGGAAAATACATCTTCCTAAATAAAGTAGAAACCTTAAGGGAAATCTAAACAAAAGAAGTTCAGCAAACCACTTGTCTGCCTCCATCGGCTTTCTAAATAGTAAAACAACAACAAAAAAGTCTTCCCAGAGGCCCTCCAAACAGCACATGCTGCTGCCGCTGCTCCTAGTGTCCACCGCAGTTAGATGTTAAGACCCTACTGCTGAAAACATAACCCAGCGTGGGCAGTATGGTCACTAGAGGGATAGTTCTGGGTTGTACAGAAAGCAGGCTGAGCAAGCCTGTAAGCACTGTTCCCCTGTGATCTCTGTTCAGTTCCTGCCTCTGGGTTCTGTAAGCCACAAGTCTAACTAGGGCCTCAGCTAGGGATGCAGCGCGAGGGTAGACCAGTTGCCTGGCACAGGTGAGCGCCTGACCTCAGCCCCCAGCTCCCTGCCTCTACCTTTCATCTTTCAGCACTGAGTTCTCATGTGACGGCCTCTTGTTCTTCTGCCTCCACTTGAGACTGCTTGCTGTAACACACCCAGCAGAGCTGTGGGTGGCTTTAATCTCAAGCATTCAGGTGGCAGTGACAGGGAGATCCCTGGATTCAAGACTGGCCTGGTCTACAGAGTGAGTTCCATGACAGCCAGGACTACACAGAGAGGGGAGGGGAGGAGGAAGGAGAGGAGAGGAGAGGGAGGGAACGGGAGAGGAGGGGACCGCTGTGATGACACTGGGTCTACCTAAAGACACAAGGCAAGAGCCCCTTCTCTGGGACTAGGGTTTAGCAGCTCTGAGTCAACAGTGACTTTAACTGACCTTTTCCATCTAACATGGCAAGGTCCTCCCAGCTGGCACAGGCTTCAGCCTTTTCTTTTTTATCTCCCCCCCGCCCAGACAGGGTTTCTCTGTGTAGCCCTGGCTGTCCTGGAACTCACTCTGTAGACCAGGCTGGCCTCGAACTTAGAAATCCGCCTGCCTCTGCCTCCCAGAGTGCTGGGATTACAGGCGTGCGCCACCACCGCCCGGCTGCTTCAGCCTTTTCTTTCTCCCAGCATGGGATTCCTGGGGAAATTACAGTTTCTTGGGGAACCATTTTTGCAGTCATTTCCATAGCCAAAAGATATCTTCATTCCTACCAGGGCAGGAGAAAAAAATATTCGTACACGTAAAATAAACAGACCTTTTGAAGTAATTTTAAAATATTTTCAAAAACATATTTCTAACAAGAGATTAGTATCTGAAACAGTAGCTAAAATAGAGATGATTTAAACTTGAGCGAAACTCAAACATTTCTTCAGAGAAGAAATACAAATATCAGTAAGCCTATGGAGGGCTACGGTGAGGGGATTGGAAGGTCACTGTTTAGTAGATATGGAGTTGGGGGTCATAATGCTTGTTCATGTGTGTGTAAGAGAGAAAGAGGTAGGTCTCTCTGATTTGGCCAGGATGAGCTAAAACTCCTGGACTTAAATGACCTTCCCACTCAAGCTCCTGAGGACAGAGAACTACAGACAGACACACATGATCATGTCCGGCTTAGGAGTTCCAATTTTATAAGGGAAAGAAAATATGGGGCAGGTGAGATGGCTCAGCAGTTAAGAGCACTGACTGTTCTTCCAAAGGTCCTGAGTTCAATTCCCAGCAACCACATGGTGGCTCACAACCATCTGTAATGAGATCTGGTCTGTCTGAAGATAACTACAGTGTACTCACATATAATAAATAAATCTTTTAAAAAAAGAAAATATGAAGATGAAAGATGATGTGTTGTCATGGTTACGGCAAAATACTTGAGAAGATAACTTCAAAGGAGAAAGGAGTTGTTTTGGCTCACGTTCTTGGAAATGTCGACCTCTGACTGACAGGTGCCATGGCTTCTGGGCCTGTGGTGAAGCAGAACTTTATGGCCAAAGGGTGTGGCAGAGTCCTCTCACGTCACAGCAGCTAGAAAGCAGAGACACACGAGGGAGACAGAGAGAGGAAGGCGGGGCATGAGGGTAAGACACCCATTCAAAGGCTTGAGCCTAGTGAGCCACTGATTCTAACGCGGCCCCACTGCCTGTTCAGCCCTGAGGTCATCGGGGAGCGCTTCACAGACAGAGCCTGCTTACCTCCCAGGGCTCTGCGGCTCCGCCGTGAGCCCTGTGCTGCACACTTCATCTCTGTCTTGTTAGGGTTTCCACTGCTGTGAAGACACACCATGACCAGGGCAACTCTTATAAAGGAAAGCACTTCACTGGGGCTGGCTTACAGTTTAAGAGGTTCAGTCCATTATCATCATGAGGGGAAGCAAGGCAGCGTGCAGCAGACATGGTGCAGGGGGAGATCAGAGTTCTAGATCTTGATCCTAAGGCAGCCAGAAGGAGAGTACCATCCACCCTGGGCAGAGCCTGAGCTTAGAAGACCTCAAAGCCCACTGCCCCAGTGATGCACTTCCTCCAGTGAGGCCACACCTACCCCAACAAGGCCACACCCACTCCAATAAGGCCGCACCTCCTAATAGTGCCACTCCCTGGGCCAGGCAATCTAGCATATGAGTCTATGGGGCCCAAATCTACTCAAAGCATCACAATATCTAAAACATAACACTAGTGTTATCCCCAGGAGAGGCAGGCAGGCCCTGTCCCTGTTCTGAGCCCTGTGGAGGAAGACAGGCTTTGACCCTAGAGGTGGAAGAAGCATGAGTACAGACTTCATGGTCTGGCCAAGATGTTAAGCTCTCTGTATACTCAAAGTCCCCTTTTAGCAACTTTCTTTCTAAAGTTCCTCAGCACCAGGTCACATCAAGTCCTACCCCATGACATCTGCCTTAAGATTTACGACTAACGGTGAAGACGTTGGAGCCTGGGAAAGAGGAAGGAAATTCCTTGAGTTCTAAAGTTGTCGCGGTCTCTGATGGGCATGTGGTGGAGCATGGTTTCCTTTGAACATAGCACACTGTAGCTCCTAGCTTGAGTGGACCCTTGAAGAGCTGTAGTGGGGGCAGGGGAGAAGGAGGGTGGAAAAAATGAAGAGACAGGAAGCTGAAACATGAAATAGAGAGCAGATCTAACATCCCCCAGGTGCGACCACAGGGCTGTGACATTTCACCAACACGATGGAAACAACTGAGAAGACCCCAAATGAGACATGTCCTTGAGATAAGTCGGTGGGGGAAGCGTGGAGCGGCTCAACGGCCCATGCTTCTCCAGCGTAGCAACGCCAGCATCCTCAAATCGGAATTCCCAGAGGAGCATGAGGCTTAAAGAGGGCCCAGGTAGGAAGGAGCCCAGGGCCATGAAAAGAGATGGCTCCGGTACCAGTGAGCAAGACAGTCAGAAGCAAGAAGGAGGGATAAAAATGGGATTGGGTCAAGGAAGGTTGGCAAAAGTTCCCAGAGGCAGCTGGTCACATCTGTGTCACAGGCTGGCAGTAAGAAGAAAAGAAACCAGGCTGGAGTGATAGCTCACTCAGGAAAGTGCAAGGCCAAGGGCCTGAGTTTTGGGGTTGGTTTCTTTGTTTGGTTTGCTGAAGGATTCCAGGGTTTGCTGGTCATCCAGACTCCTCTACTAGGCAAGTTCTAGACCAGTGAGAAATAATATTTCATCTCCATCTTCTTTATCATCACCATCACCATCATCATCCTCATAGATGTGCCTGAGGAATGAAACCATGGCTGCCCCCTGACCTCCATACACATGAGCACCTGCACACACACACACACACACACACACACACACGGTTTAAAGGGAATTGTAGGTGATATCACAGAACAGAAAAGGGACACAGGAGACACAGAGCTAACTCTTGCCCTAAATTACATGCAATGCTGGAAGAGCGCGTATGGGCAGATGACCAGACCTCAGTTATGTAAGGCTGGTTGTTATGATGCCTCCTCTTTGTACATGCAATAGCTTTGCTGTGTGTGTTGTGTCCAAGCTGGGGTTACAGCTCAGACAGAAGTGTTTGCCCAGGATGCAAAGAGCCCTGGCTTCAGTCCCCAGTACCACACAAATGTAACACAGCACACTGCTATAGCATCAGCAGCAGTGGCATGGTGACAAAACCAGGAGCACTCAGGAGAGGGAGGCAGAAAGATCAGAAGTTTCAAGTCATCCTTGGCTACAAAGTAACCTTGAGGCTCCCTTGGGATATATAAGACCGTCTTCCCAACAGTTGGGCTTAGCCGTGTTACCCTACCTCTAATGGGGTGTTGTGTGGTGCTAGTTTTAGGCCGAATCTGAAAATGCCATGATTCTAAAACTAACCTGACTCTAAGAGCTTCAGAAACAGTGTGCGCTCTGCTCATTTCCGGTCATCTCTGACAGGGCTGGGCTGCGAGAGAGGACACACACCGGGGAGGGACGGATGAGGGCACCCAGCGTCCATCCTGTCCACAGCACGGGCAGCTGTGGGTATGCAGCAGCTGTGTAAAAGCAGCTGTGCAGATAGGTCAGACCCTGGCTTCATTACCAAGAGAGGTGCCCAAGGGGGGCACATGTCTGTGAAGAACAGCAGGGCTGGGTTTGCCCTTCATAGTCTCTCCAGAGTGCGGAAAAGAGAAGGGGGTGGAGGCTGAGAGAGAGACAAAAAAACCAAAACAGCCACAACCGCCTTCAGAGGTCGGTTTACCCCCCCAAGTGGAGTCGCAGTAGCTGCTGCCCAGAGCACACAGGAACCACCAGTGCCTCAGTACAAGCAGTTGGGGCTCAGAAAAGATCTCCCTGGGCAGGAGCCATGGCATGGCCACCTCCCTACTGGCTCTGCATGCTGGGGACCTTGGTAGGGCTCTCAGCTACCCTAGCCCCAAACAGCTGTCCAGACAAACACTACAGGACTGTGAGAGGACTCTGCTGCCAGATGTGTGAGCCAGGTAAGAGTGGCCTCAGCAGGGTTGGGGGGGATTGCTGTTTAAGATGAGGGGAGTGCTCGGAACAAGGCAGAGCTGAAGCAAAGGCAGGCAACCTGCAGAGCCCAGAGCCGTCGCCTTGCCTGGACTTTGATTGGGACCCTCTGCTCACAGGTACATTCTTTGTGAAGGACTGTGACCAGGACAGAACAGCCGCTCAGTGTGACCCGTGTATACCAGGCACCTCCTTCTCTCCAGACTACCACACCCGGCCCCACTGCGAGAGCTGCAGGCACTGTAACTCTGGTGAGAGCGGCGGTGCGCGGGCGTGGAAGGTGGCACTGAGAGAGTCCAGGGAGGCAAGGGCAGTGGGGCTGGCTGTGCCTCAGAGAGCCACAGCTGCTTCAAGGCTCGTGGGAAGTGGAGCCCACGCTGAGACACGGTGTACCCCGGGCTGGGCCTGTGGGAGGAGAGCTGGTGTTTCAGGGAAGATAGGCAGAATTTGAGGGATGGCTGAGGAGGACCCCATGGATAGGATTGGGACAACAGAGGAATGAGGGGGCCTGTGCAGTCACACACTACAGGGCAGGCTGGGGCAGGAAGATCACGGGATCGTGGGAGTCCACCGTCAGGCTGAACAACACAGCAAGACCCTGTCTCACCGAAGAACAGGCAAAGCCAAAGAGACGGTCACGTTGGCGACAGCACTGCCACCGCCAAGCCTGGCAACCGAGGTTCATGCTCTGGGCCACATGGTAGAAGGAAAGAATCAACTGGCAAGTTGTTCTCTGAGATCGTATGTGTCCATGAGTGCACACAAAAATGAAAAAAAATATAATTTAGAGTGCGGGGGTGGTGGAGGGGCCACGGTAGTTCCAGAAACCCAGGTTCCAGAAAAGCAACTCCCAGCCAATGAACAGCCTGCATCCCTAGAGTGTATGTCTGCGGGTCAGCTCTTCAGAACTGGGAGGGAGTAACCCCAGAAACCAGGGCATAGCGACCTTTGGGACAAAAGCCTTGGGGGGGGGGATGATTAGATCTGTCATTTCTCTTAATTTATACATTTCTACGTTTTGCAAAGGAAGAGGTAGGATATCTGCAGTCTCTTTCCAAACTCCCTGTCGCTTCCCCACCTATGCCAGGGGTCCGGGAGTCCTGCGTTACCACACACTAGAATAGCACAATTTAAAGAGGCCCTTTGAAATAATGGTTGCCGATGAGACACTTTGTGTATAGGGAAGGAAAAAAAAAAACCTCTTTAATTGCTGTTGCAAAAAAAAAAAATACACACACACACATATACACATATATGTATATATATGTATGAAGTAGAAACTGACTTTAATAGCATCAATAGAGAATGTGCTCTAGAATATGGAGGCAACTGGTTACTAAGTTCTAGCAACAAAACCATCCAAAAGGTTAGGCTGAGGCAAACACCTCACAACAAAAGCCTGGTTTTGTGGGACTTTCAGATAAGTCCTGCAGAAATATTATACTGTGCCTAGACCAAATTGAATTATTTTCCAAGTGTTGGAAATTTCATATATGGGGGTAGAGAGATGGCTCAGTAGTTAAGAGCACTGACTGCTCTTCCAGAGGTCCTGAGTTCAAATCCTAGCAACTACATGGCAGCTCACCACCCTCTGTAGTGGGATCTGACACCCTCTTCCGGTGTGTCTGACAGCTGCAATGTACTCACATACATAAAATAAATAAATCGTTTTTTAAAAAGCTTCATAAAAGTAAGGCCAGGTAATGGTGGCGCACACCTTTAATTCCAGCACTTGGGAGGCAGAGGCAGGCCTCTAAGTTCGAGGACAGCCTGGTCTACAGAGTGAGATCCAGGGCAGCCAGGACTGTTCCTCAGAGAAACCACGGGGGGGGGGGGTACTATATGATATGCCAATAAAGAGCTTTAAGGTGGCAGGGAATAGGAAAGAAAATCATACCATCGTCTTCTTTCAGTTTCTGTTTCTGTGCCTGGGAAAGGCAGCAGGTGGCAGCGGGGGAGGGGCAGGTGGCAGTGAGGGGGCAGGTGGCAGTGGGGGAGGGGCAGGTGGCAGTGAAGGGGCAGGTGGCAGCGGGGGAGGGGCAGAGAGGAACTAGGTAAGGGTCCAGGGATGGAAGGCATTCATACCCTGTGAGTGAGTCTCAGGGGCCTCAGGAGAGGGTCGGGGCAAGTGCACACCCAGTCTCTAAAGCCCTGTGGTGTCCTGCTTCTCCTCTTTCCCAAGGTTCTCTCATCCGCAACTGCACAGTCACTGCCAATGCTGAGTGCACCTGCTCCAAGGGCTGGCAGTGCAGGGACCAGGAATGTACAGACTGTGACCCTCCCCTAACCCCTTTACTGACCAGCCAGCCATCTGCGGCCCCAAGCCCACAGCCGCCACCCACCCACTTACCTTATGCCACAGGTACGTAGGAGGCTGCTCCCTATCTGGCCTCCGGTGGGGGCAGGGAGAAGGCTGCCTGCCCAGCACTGCCCAGTCTGCGTTTACCCCCAGCTAGGTTCTGGGACAGCTTGTCTTCCTTCTGTCTGACTCCTACAAAATGGCAGGCTTTCAGCCCAGGACATCCTGGGAGGTTCCCTGCTGTGACTTGTTCGGTTTCTTCCAGAGATGCCATCCCAGCCCCTACACAGGCAGCTTCCCGACTCAACTGTCTACAGCCACCACCGGTCACGTGAGTTGTCTTCCTAATCCCCACCCCAGAGAGAAAGCATAGAGGAAAGAGGCCAGAAGAACAGCCACTGGGAAACCCCTATGCACTGGGTGAGGGGTGGAGAGCTGGGGAGAAAGTTCAGGAGATGACTTGCTGTGCAAGTGTGACCCAATACCCAGGGCTAAAACAGTCAAGCTTCTAGATCAGAAAGGAACCCTGTCTCAAGGGACTAGGCTGAACTCTGCCTGTACTCACACATGCACTCACTAAGCATAAAAGGACAGACAGACAGACAGACAGACAGAGCTGGAGGCAAAGGAGGGGGAAGTGGATTTAGTTAGAGATTAGGAGAGAGGGGACTGGTCCAGCAGTGGAAGGGTGACTCTGGGAAAGGACAGACGGGCGGAGGGGTCCGGGGTCAGATGCTCCTCCCAAGCCTCTCCATGTGTTCTTCCCATCCCAGCCCACAGAGCCCTGTGCAGCTCTGACTGTATCCGGATCTTTGTGACCTTCTCCAGCTTGTTTCTTGTCTGCATCCTGGGCGGACTCTTGTTCTTCCATCGAAGAAGAAACCACAGGCCAAGTAAGACACAGGTCTTCCTTCCCTCCTGCCCTCTCAGCCCTGCCACCCACACCTAAAGCCCCCACCCCGGCCTCACCCACCGACCCTGGCTCCGCAAGTGTCCATCCCACAGGCTCCCCTAGCCCCCCACCTCCCAGCCCTCCCAGGAGGCCTTTCTCCTCTCTCCTCGCCTTCGCCCTTCTTCCCTCCCCTGCTGACCAACACTTGGCTACGTGTCTTTGTACAGATGGAGACAGTCGGACAGTGCCGGAAGAGCCTTGTCCTTATAGGTGTCCCAGGGAGGAGGAGGGCAGTGCCATCCCTGTCCAGGAAGACTACCGGAAACCTGAGCTTGTTTCCTACCCTTGATCCAGTGAGGGGTGGGGCCCTTTCTGCTGAGGCCCCACCCAGAGAGACCCGATGGTGGCCTGCTCCCCCACCATGGTCATCAGAACCCCTTCCTGTGAACACTCGACAAACTGCCCTTCTGAGACCGATGGGGACAGGAGCAGGACCCCAGGAGCAAGCCGGGGAGACTGGGGCTCTAGCTGTAAAACACACTTACTCTAGATGAAGCCTTCCAGTTGGCAAAGCTACACGCTGCGGGTGAAAATGGCCCCCCAAGGACACCAGAGATGGCTTGGCAGTGAGCAGCACATATTGTTCTTCCAAAGAACCAGAGTTTGATTCCCAGCACTGTCAGATGGATCAAAACCAGCTAGTTTCAGAGGATCTGACACCTTTGACCTCTTCTGGTACCTACAACAACAACAACAACAGCAACATACACACAATTCAAAATAAAATAAAATAAATGTGATAGGCCACCAGCCAGCGCCCTGGTTCCAGAAGGACTAATTGCCACGTAAGACAGACACACAGACACACAGACGTCCTGGCCTTGGCTCTGTCTTCCCTGTAAGTTGCGACAGTGCTGTGGGAAAGCTGAGACTGAGACTTTCTCTCAGTTGAGGTAAACTATAAATAAATTCATTTGCCTACTTCTATACACATTGTCTTCTCTCAATGTAGGCAAACACTGGAGCCCAGAGCCAGGCCTTGTGGCCCAGGGACTCTGGTGTCAAGCCAGCTATGGAAGCTCTCTGTGTGCCAGCTCCCTTCCTACAAAATTGGGGGCATGGGGTGGGGGTGGGGAACAAGAAGAGGAGGAAGAAAATAAAAGAAGGGTGAGAGAGAGCTGGGAAGGACGAAGTGTACAGCTAACTTCAAACGCCTGCATATGAAACAAACAAGCCCTCAGTGTGGCCCTGTTAAGGGGTGTGGCAAGGGCGGGGCTTGAAGTGGAGATGGCAGAAGATCACTGTACTTGTTGGCCCCCAAACAATTCCAGGTTCAGAGAGAGACCCTGTCTCTGACGAATAAGGTAGAGAATAGAGCAAGATACTCAGTGCCCTCACTGACTCTCTGCACACAGACACGGCTGGGTATACTCACCCCCCGACGTGTATACACCGCATACACACAAATGCAATTTAAAATGAGACTTCACGTTGTAGCTGTCCAGCCTCCTAAAAATTCCAAATCCCACAACCAGGTCACACCCCATCTCATCCGTGCAATCATGGATCTGAACACGGAGTTGTCACCAGGGTAGACCAAAAGATTTCACGTGGACTCAAAGGAAGAAAGGTCTAGATGACTGGGGAATCTGTCCTCTGGCTCCACCCCCTCTCCAGCCTTCGCACAGTTGGGGCTGATGGGAAAGCTGATGTGGTGATCAGGTTTTGAAACCACCTGGGGATTTCTTGGGTGCGGGGTGGACAGAAGGGAGAGCGGGGAGCAGGGTTCTGGAGGCTGCAGTTCCTGGCCTTGGGCCACAGAGGCAGTTGAAGTGAAAGTGAAAGAGAAACGGATAAGAGGACAACAGAGAGCACAGGTGCTAAGTGAGGGTGCTCAGAGAACCCCCTCTTCGGCCAGAGGTCCTTAGCCGGGGAGCTGTGGAGAAGCCGCCAGCCAGCGAGGAAGCCAGTGAGAGAAGCCTCCATGGGCTCGGAGCCCAGCTGGTGGCTGCTGCTCTGGTTGGCTGTCTCTGGGGCGGCAGGGACCGGTGAGTGAGAGGCCTGGCTGGGGCCTGGGGGGTGGGGAGGAAGCTCTGAGCGAAGGAGCCCCAGGAAGCCACCTACTCCGAACGAACAAACGAACGGCAGCCGCACCGGCTTGTCTGCTAAGCCCAGCAAATGAGTGTGGTACTCAAAATGGGCGTAACAAGTTTGGAGAGGGGTATGTATGGCAGAGAACTCACAGAAAAGAGAGGCTTCCTCTGTGGAAGGGCAGGGTGTTACCATTCTGAGGGAGAGCTCACTGCCTGGAGTTGAACCCTTAGAAGAGGAAGGGGCTCCCCTGGCTAAGAAATCGTTGGGAGGTGACTCCAGGTGGGCGTGGCTATGGCACAAAGCAGAGGCCTCTGGGAAGGTTGGGTGAAAAATGGTTGTCAATGGCCCCAGGAACAGCAAGTGCCTCCGCTTCTCTCCCCCCTTCTCCCCCTCCCCCCGCAGTATTTCTTATTCCTTTTTTTTTAACCCGAGAAATTCTTTCAAGAAACTCCCTTGCATCCCAGAGCTGAAATCCAGAAAGATGAAAGCATAAATCCCTCTGGCTTTGAGCAGGACAGATCTAGAACTTGAAATAACTCACAGAGTAGCTGTCTGTGAAGCAGGTGCCTCACCACAGGCTGGTTTATAGATGACTTAATGGCACCAAGAGACCCAGAAGGCACCTTTACCTGATGATCAGCCTGAGGTTTGGGGTGTGTGTGTGTGTGTGTGTGTGTGTGTGTGTGAAGCAAGTGTGGAAGAAGAGGGTGCTCATTTCACTTTCCTTGCAGACCCTCCCACAGCGCCCCCCACAGGAGAAAGACGGTGGCAGCCCACCGACATCGTCTTAGACTGCTTCTTGGTGACAGAAGACAGGCATCGAGGGGCTTTTGCCAGCAGTGGGGACAGGGAGAGGGCCCTGCTTGTGCTGAAGCAGGTACCCGTGCTAGATGACGGTTCCCTGGAAGGCATCACCGATTTCCAAGCGAGCACAGAGACCAAACATGATTCACCAGTTATCTTCGAGGCCTCAGGTAAAAGCTCCCCATCCTGGGCTTCCTCCACAGGGGCAGCCCTGTTCCCAGTCCTGTCTACCCGCACCTGCCTCCCATCTGCCTGGCGCCGTCCATCCATCCTCACTTCTGTGTGCTGCCCTTCTCCCCAGTGGACCTGGTACAGATTCCCCAGGCAGAGGCTTTGCTCCATGCGGACTGCAGTGGGAAGGCGGTGAGCTGTGAGATCTCCCAGTATTTCCTCCAGGCCAGACAAGAGGCCACTTTTGAGAAGGCACATTGGTTCATCAGCAATGTGCAGGTATCTAGAGGTGGGCCCAGTGTCTCCATGGTGATGAAGACTCTAAGAGATGCAGAAGCTGGAGCTGTCTGGCACCCTACGCTGAACCTACCCCTGAGCCCCCAGGGTACAGTGAAGACTGAAGGTGAGGAAACACAATGGGGTGGCACGAGGAGGATTTATTATTATAGTGTGTGCGTGCACATGTGTGTGCACTCAAGTGCATGTGTGCACATGCCACAGCACATAGGTAGCGATCAGAGGACAACTTGTAGAATCTCCCATGTGGGTTCCAGGGACTGAACTAGTTCACTAGGCTTGGCAGCCTTTACCCACTGTGCCATTTCCATAGCCCCAAGATGGTGTTTTGTTTTTGTTTTTGTTTTTTTTTGTTCGGTTGGTGTTTTGTTTTGTGGTGAGAGATGGGCTAGAAGGAAGAAAACGAGTATCACAAAGGTCCTCCCGAGGTCCCCATAGACCTTCAGCTCTTCTTTCTAAAAATATCCTGAGTCAAGAGGGGATGCTGGGAGATCCTTACTGGAGCAAGCGTCAAAACATAACAATCTTCAGGTATAGTCTCCCAAGTGGAGATGCCTTTTAGCTCACTGGGCTGTCCTGGGGAAGCAACGCATGAGGACACTGTGTCTACACATGGTACTGCTCTCTTATTTAGCCAAACTCCTGTTTCCTCCCAGGGAAAGCGAGTCTGGTCTGGTGCTTCACGGCAGTTACAGCAGAGCACAGGGAGATAGATGTGCTCAGCACCCCTTACCAGTGAGCCCCATTCCTCATCCTCTCCCACTCAGAACCTCCTACCAGGTTCAAAACCAAGCGGGACCATGTTGACAGGCACCTGGAGTGGACTCCAGCTTTTCCAAAAAGGAGAAAATCAAGTCCACAGAAGATGAGGATGAGGGGCTCCTCTCCTATCCCTGCAAACCCCTAAAACATTAGCCGTTAGTATTATTTTGTCCCATACTGCGAATTGGACCTAGAGCCTTGTGCTAAACACGAGCTCTACTACTGAACTACAGCTACAACTCCCTTTTCAGTTTTATTGTGAAACAGGGGTCTCACCCAGGGGCCCAGGCAGGCCTGGAACTTGTGGTCCTGTCACGCCTCCTCAGTAGCTGATGGTACAGGCATACACTGCCACCCTCTCCGGCTCTAAGGTCCTTCCTAAATGTGCAGTGCCACATCAGAAAAGATGTCCAGCCTCTCCTACCCTAGGCCATGGGTGACTTAGTGCTTCTCCTTTTGTGGGCTTATTCAGATCTGCAAATAAATGAAATAACACACACCCACACAGCCGTGACTTCCTTCTGACCTATTTCATCAACGGTCATAGTTCCCCTCTGCTTCTACTAGAATAGATAATTCTCCCCTGAACCGACAGGCTGTAGGTGCCCCCACTCTTCACCCCCAAACGCTCCCATGTGCAGTTACAGCTGGTAGGTGAACGTCAAGCCCATTCTTCTTCATTCACCAGTGGTCTCAAGCCTATCAAGGCTGGGGACTGCTCTCCTCGTGGCCACAGGGTCCAGTGCACACAGGACTTAGCAGTGGTTTATTCACGGGAAGAACTGACTAGTGAAGCTGGACATGGTTGGACACATCTGCAGCCCTAGCACCGCAGAGACTGAAGCACGAAGAGCATGGGTTCAGGCTTTCCTGTGTGCCAGGCTGTCCTTGTGAGGCAGCATTAATTTGTGGCTCCACTGGACGGAAATGAACTCAGTACCACTGCCCAGTGAAGGGAGCTGGAGCTGTCTGTCCGCAGATCAGAGGCCAGGTGACCTTAAGGAAGAAGTCTGTAAGTCACTCTTTTTTCTTTCTACAGTGGAGTTCCAGGTGACATCAGAGACCCAAACCCTGAATCACCTGCTGGGGTCCTCTGTCTCCCTGCACTGCAGTTTCTCCATGGCACCAGGCCTGGACCTCACGGCTGTGGAGTGGCGGCTGCAGCATCAAGGCAGTGGTCAGCTGATATATAGCTGGAAGACAGGGCAGGGGCTGGCTAAACGCAAAGGTGCTACACTGGAGCCTGAGGAGCTCCTCATGGCCGGAAATGCCTCTCTCACCTTACCCAACCTCACTCTAAAGGATGAGGGAAACTACATCTGCCAGGTCTCAACCTCTCTGTACCAAGCTCAACAGATCACGCCACTAAACGTCCTCGGTAAGGTCAGGCCTGGGTTCTTCTGGGATAAGGAGGAGGGAGATGCCTATGGGAAGGTCTCCCAGACTAGAATCCAAACACAGAGAGAATTCCCTGAGAGAAGGAATGCGTTCCCACAACCCAACACCACCTTCATTCTGGAGTCATGGGTGGTATCAAATAGGAGTCTCACTGAAGACCAAGAGAATTCCCCCAAGAAATAACTAGATCAGAATAAAGAACCTGGGCTGGCCATCTGTAATTTCAGTCCCCTGGACCATTTCCTTGAGAGGGACCCTGCAGGTATCCAGGCAGGGAAGTAAATCACAAGGAGAAAGAAACCTTGGTTCAGGTTGACTTCTTCAATTTGGATCAGACTTGATACAAGGCGATTTATCCCCAACAATTTTAAATACAGTATAATTGGGGGGAAAAGTTATCGCGGATTAATTAATACAATCCCCTGTAATTACATCAAAACTGGACTTAGAGTATATGTCATTTCTTCCACGAAAATGGGATCTAAAGACTTACAACCTGTCCTAGCTTAAGGACCTAGGGAAGGCTCTGAATGTCCTCAGTCATGCAGATAGTGTAGAGGTCATCTAGGCTATTCACCACTTCTAGTCCTGGTTATGGGAGCTTGGGGGAGCCCCCTGGTTATACAGATAATGTAAGGGTCCTTTAGATGACCAGCCACCTCCGGTCCTGGTTGGAGGAGCTTGGTATGGCCTGGCCCACTAGATAATGCAGATCACCAGGCTATCGATCACTTCCAATTCCCAACTTTGTGGATGGAAGAACAAGTTTTTTTGAACATCTGTCCCATTGTAAAGAAATGCTTCATTCCTAGGCACTCTAGAGATCTGTGGCCACAAAGACCTCTATGTTATGTTCCCAGCTCTTCCTGAGGGGGCAGCAGTCAATCAAGGACAGGCAGAAAGAGCAGTTACAAACCCAATGAGCAATCACTGGCTTGCAGAGGTGATAAAGAGAAAACCAAAGGGCAGGGTATGTGGCTCAGTGGTACAGCCCTTGCTAGTATTTGTAAGGCCCTAGGTTGAATTCCCAGCTCTATTGAGAGGGTGGGGTGGGGCGTGCTGGCAAGCTCCAGCGAATGCTTGCTTTTAAGATGTGTCCAGGCCTCACCCCAACATCTTACATCTTGAAACACTGAGAAGTTTGTCTCCACAATGTACCTTCACTATTAAGAGGCTCCAGGCTCCTCTGCAGGCTCTAGTCGGATACCTCTAAAATCTTCCTCCTCATTCTTTCTCCAGCTCCCCCCAAAGTACAACTGAACTTGGCAAACAAGGATCCACTGCCTTCCCTGGTCTGCAGCATTGCTGGCTACTATCCTCTGGATGTGGCAGTGACATGGATTCGAGAGGAGCTGGGTGGAATTCCAGCCCAAGTCTCTGGTGCTTCCTTCTCCAGCCTCAGGCAGAGCATGATGGGAACCTACAGCATTTCTTCCACAGTGATGGCCGAGCCAGGCCCCACAGGTGCCACTTACATCTGCCAAGTTGCCCACGTCTCCCTGGAGGAGCCCCTGACAGTCAGCATGAGGGTTTTGCCAATCACAGGTACCGGAGTGTGCATTCTCTTCCCCTGCATTCAGGCCGGGACTCCCCTGCCTACAGGTCATCGTTGGCTCTGTGCTGATGCTCATGCACTTCCGCAGTTCCACTTCTGCACACTTGACTTTATCTTTCCCAGAGTATCAGCCTCTACCACGATGACTCCCAGCCCCCAAATGACATGAATAAGCTTGAGCTGGGTACCATGGGTAAAGGAGTGCTGTTCCTTCCCACTAGGAGCAGGAGAGACGAGTTGAGGCAGGCAGGGAAGAGGACCCAAATCAGACCCTTGAGCCCAGCTCAAGTTCAGCAGGAAGGGGGCCCTCAAGACTGAAAGCACAGGCCAAGCGGCACAAGAGCCTACAAAGACCCTAGGGGACATGGCTGTAGCTGGGGGTGTGTGTGAAAGGGGTGAGAGGCAGTGATCCTTCAAGATAATTACACCTGCACACCAACGTGCCCAAGCATTGTAAACTCAACTTCTACACTGATTTTAGCACTTCATGTGTTTGAGTGGTTTGCCTGCTGTAAGGGCACCATGTGCATGCAGTACCCGTGGAGGCCTGAAGGGGGCATCAGCTCCCCTGGATGGGAGGTGCGGATGCTTGTCAGCCACCATGGGGGGGGGGGGGTTGCGTGAAGAATGGACCTTTGGAGAGCAAGAGCTTTTGGCTGCATAGCCAGCTCTCCACCCCAATAGGCTCAACTCTTAGGGATGACCTCACACATGACACCTCCAGTCTAGTTTTGGAAATGGGTCTTACTGAGTAGGCAAGTCCTCCTACCCAGCCAAATGGAGGTGTCCCACAGACACCGTCACCGTGTCCAGAAGTCGTCTTACAGAGGAGTAAGCTGGCATTTGCAGACACCAAGCAATTTGCCCAAGGTTCTCTGCTTACAGTAAAGGGGAAACTGGAACCAAAGGCTACCTGCGTGCCCTTAAGTGTTTACACACACTGCATCCCAAAGGCCGCGGAACTGTGGTTGTAGGCAGGAGAGGATGTGCACCTCACGATGACGCCTTTGGCCCACTCATTCTCCAGCTCTTTGCTGATGGTCTCTGGGATGACCTCATTCTCTTCTGCAAAACCCCTTCAAATATCCTGAGGTAGAATGGGGTAGAGTGGGGTGTGCCTATAACCACAGCACTAGAAGGCTGTGGCAGGACGCTAAGTTCAAAGCCAGCTTGGACATCATGAGACCCCGTCTCAGAACAACAGAACCCTGATGTAGTAAGAGGCAAAACAGCGACACATAAATGTGACAGTCTTGAACAAGTGTGGGTGCTGCTACGTGCATAGGCCTACATCCTTCTGCGGGGTTTCCCAGCACCCAGGACAGGGCTCCCCTCCTAAGTGGAGGGGTGCTGTGGGGTGAGGGCTCAGCATGTGGTCTTGTGCTCCTTCTCACCCGCAGAGCAGAGCGGAGCCTTCGGAGTCATCTTTGCCAGCATTATGTTCCTTTCTATGCTGCTGTTTCTAGGAATTCACAGACAGCAAGGTGAGTCTGTGCTCCCAGGGGTGAAGTCCAGTACACTGAGTTCCAGATGTTTCTCCACCCCCCACATCTGCTTTTGGAAATATCCCAATTGAAAACAATCTTGTCCTGTTTTCCTCTCAGCTTCTTCGCCAAGGTCCACCAAGACTATGAGGCACTCAGGGTAGCCTCTAGCCTGCCTGAGTACAAAGTAAAGGACCCCGTGTGGAGCTGTGGAGCTGAGACAGGCCTGAAGGCGGCAGCACATTGATAGTGAGGTACTGGCCCTGGTCTATTCAAGTCTCTGCTTGCAGTACTATTGAGAAGAGAACCCTGGACTGGTGAAAAGGGACGGACACCAGGAGGGCAGAATTATCAAAGCGGAGGCTAACGCCATCTATGTAAGGTGTTAAGAAATCAGGGTGGGGTGGAGTGACCACAGGGGAGGGTTACCTAGAAAGGGCTCTCCTTTCTTAAAGGAGAAGGGGAAAGAGGATCGGGGTGGAGTGGGTTCTTCATGAAGAGGTACTAGAAGGATAGAGGGAGCTGATATTGGAATGTAAAATGAATAAACTAAAAAAAAAAATCAAATATAAAACATTCTCTTGAAAAAGGATCAAAGAAGGGGCAAGTGAGGGGTGAGGAGCCTGTTACCACTCATGAACGCTAATGTCAAAATAAAAGCGTGTGGCTTCCACAGAGCACTGTCTTCTCTTTCTCCCTGTTGGTTCCAAAAGATTCCTAGCTGCTCCAGTGTGCAGTTTCGAAGTATGAAGCAGGAGCCCTGAGGCCTGCCAGGGCTACATCTGCACTGTTATATCCTCAGATAGCAGGGTTCTTACCCTTCAGACAGTTGCCAGGAGTTTTGGGCGACTCAGACAACACTCCCTGGGCTGCCGGAGTTTCCCTGTGCTCGATGCTCTGAGATGCCGTATGGATACAGTGCATCTGAGCCTAGAAAGACCATGGATTAGGAGGTCTGTTATCAAACGGTAAGATGGGGGTCTAGAGAGAGAGCAACCAGTGCTTAGGAGCACTGGTAGCTTTTCTACGCAACCTGGATTTGGTTCCCAGAACCACATGGTAGCTCATAACCATCTGTAACAAATTTCAGGAGATCTAACACCCCCTTCTGGCCTCCTTGGGCATCAGGCATGCATGTAATACACACGCATACATGCTAGAAAAACAGATATACACATAAAATAAAAACAAATACATCTTTAAAAATACTTGTGTGTGCATGTGCCTGTGGTGTGTGTGTGTGTGTGTACCGCATGCATGCAGACACCTGCAGAGGTCAGACGAGGCACTGGCTGCCCTGGAGCTGCAGCTACCCAGTTGTTAGTGGCCACGTGGCTGCTGCAAACTGGACCTGGGTCCTCTGAAAGTTCACTTTATATGTGTTTATCTTACCATTTTACATGTGCTGAGTGTTTTGTGTGCAAGTGTGTATGTACACCACCTGTGTGCCTGGTACCAGGAGAGAGTGTCGGCTCCCCTGGGACTGGAGTTACAGGTGGTTGTGAGCCTCCACATAGGTGCTATAAATTGGACCCAGGTCCTCTACAAGAGTAATAAGTGCTCTTAACTGCTGAGCCAACTCTCCAACCCTAAATAAAGATTTTAAAAATTAAGTTGAGAATGATGATTGCTCTGAGTGTGATGACAACCTGATCTATAGAGTACATTCCAAGGCAGTAGAGCAATAAAGAAAAACCATGTCTTGAGAAAAAAAAGTTTTTGTAAGTTTAGAATCTAGTTTTTGCAGACATTATTAGGAACAGATGTCTTAAATGTCTTAAAAGGAGTGGAAGTAAGGCTGGCGAGATGGCCCAGTGGTTGGCGCACTGGTTGCTCTTGCAGAGGATCTGGGTTTGCTTCCTAGCGCCTACAAGGCGGCTCACAATCACCTGTAACTCCAATCCTAGGGGAACTGGATGCCAGGCACACATGTGGTATAAATACATATATGCAAACACACGCATACAATAAATAGGAATAGATCTCAAAGTGAACTTGCTATTTCAGAAGAATTAGTACGGAAAACCCACTTTTGAGGCAAGCACACACTGGAAACCCTGTCTTGAAAAACCAAAGAAGGTTGGGAGGCAGAGGCAGGTGGATTTCTGAGTTCAAGGCCAGCCTGGTCTACAGAGTGAGTTCCAGGACAGCCAGGGCTACACGGAGAAACCCTGTCTCAAAAACCAAAACAAACAAACAAACAAACAAACAAAAAAGGAAAATAAAGAGAAGAAAAGAAAAAGAAAAACTAAAGAAAATAGACCTGAAACTGAGGAGCGGAAGCTGAAGAGGGAGCAGACTGAGTGCGGATCAAGGAGGTGCTGGCTGGAAGCCTCCTCCAGGTCCAACCCGTGACAAGTTTGCACGTGACAAGCAGGTGCAAACTGAGAGAGATGGAGAGAGAGAGGCCCAGAGGCCTGCAGCGGTCTGCCAGCATGCGGTGCCCACTCAGCTTCCTGTCAGCCTTCCTCTCCCCAGCACATCAGGGCTGGCTGCTTCAGGTGTGAGGGCTGAGAGCAGACCACTTCCGCTGCCACACAGAGGAGGATCAAAGAATCTGGCCTGGCCTCGAGCCAAAATCGACAACACCTTCTTCTCCCCTCCCCCACATCCCAAACAACAATCCAGTCGATGTTGTGGTAGGAATTTGTATTTTTCGCCTTTGTTGAGAATACATGAGATTGGTAAATATGTCACATGCCTTTGGTGGAAGTACAACTCTTACTACTATACATAAACTGTGAGACTGGTTAGGAAAGAGACAGAGGTAATGACAGACACGATGGAAACCCCACATCATCTCATGGCAAACAAAGAGGAGATGTGGGAAGCTTGGCTTCAGTTGGCTGCAAAGTCCCAGGGTTAGTTGCAGATTTGCTCATGCACATGGGTGGGAGGGAAAAAAGACTGCAGCGACACAGAGGGGTTCGGGGTGAGCTGAGATAGAAAGTAGAAGGACTAACACCCCAGAAGAACCAAGCCAACTACACCCAAGCCTTAGAGAGACAGAACCCAGGAGATCGCTCCTGTGCTGGCCAGTGGTAACTGCTCAGGCTGGGCCACAGCGAGGACAGTGGTGGTTCTTCTCCAGTGGTGAGCCCCTGCACCAGGCAAAGGGAGGCCCAGAGGACGGTGGAGACCGTCGGGGGACACGGGGAGGGTGCACTGACTGCTTTCCTCCAGCTCTTCAGTCCTGCCCTTCGGCAGCACGAAGGGATCATGGGAAATGGGCAAAGGGAAAGGGAGGATGTTCCACAGAATGAAATGCTGCTGCGCGCGCATGCGTGCGGGAAGTGGGCACCCAGCCCAGCACGGCCCCGCCTCTTCCTACTTGTGGGCCAGAGGAGCCCGTGCCTCCCCTCAGCACCTGCCTTCATCCCATGCAGCATCCTATCCTGAGGCCCAGCAGAAGCTCCCGAGACAGACTGAGCAGCTCTATCTCCAGTTCCAGCAAACACACAGAGCATGCATAGGGAATGAAAGACATGAGGCGATGCAGAACGGACGGGCACAGCGGCTGCAGAGAACTAACGGAAGAGTGGCAGGCAGCTACGGATGCGAGGCCCATGCCTCACAGCACAGCAGCGCGGTGCGACGGCACAGCCTGGAGCCTCCTGTCCAGAACTGAGCCGTGGGGGCTGTGGACTTCTCTAACTCTCTAGCCTCATCCACTTACACACAGGGCAGTGTGGAGGAAAGCAAGCGTTCTGTGGGAGCCTGGGGGTCTTACCATGTGACTCTCACTTCTCTCTCATAACCAACACCAAGGGCGGGACAGGACTCTCACTAGTGAGACGGCAAGAAGCACGGTCCTGAAAGCCTGTTATTTTCAAAGCCCCCGATTCCCTAAAATTATTTGGTACCTTCATGAGCAGCATCAAATGCTTTAAATGACATGAGGCGAAGCGTGTGGGACGGCTTCTGGGAGAAGGGAAGAGTGCCCTGGTGTTTTTAAAACCAGAAAGTACGTCTTTCCTAGGCCTACGGAGAACAAAGCGAAAGGTTGTAAAGTTCTCCAAAGACACAGAAAATCCCGTACTGACAGATAGACAGTAGCTACAAAATACAAGGTTGACTTTTCCTAAAAGGGATTTGAAGTTGGTCTTTAAACAGACCTCTGGGACCCAAGACAGGCCTGGTATGGGAGGAAAGTTCCAAATGAGGACAGCAGGCAGTAGTTCCCAACTAACATACATATACATACACATACACACTGGCAGCAAGCTACTACTTCCCGATCATTCTTGCTCCCCTCCTGCCAAAGGCCAGCCTTTCTCAGAGACTCCATGGACAAAAATACCCTTCTCCTCCCCTCAGCCACGCTAACTGCTCAGACGCTTCCCCTGTGCCATCCCCGCCCCTCCTTCCCTTGGCCACAACTTGTTTAAGCTCCGGGCACACGATACATGGGTGAGGAGGAGGTGCCAGCTGTTCCCCGTAGTGACTTCAAGACTGTGCCGCGAGCAGCATTTCTAGTTTTGAGGAAGAGTGCAAATGAATGCAACACAAAGGGAAGGAGCGAGGAGAAGCCTGGGCCAGGACGGAGAAGGGAAGATGGAGGAGTTGGTCGAAAGAACAAACAGAGGGGAAAGGACATGAGCTTGGATGGCAATGGAGAACAGGGAAGGGACGGCACACTCTCAAGTAAAAAAGTAGACTGGACACAGGAACCAGCAAGTCCCAGACGGAGAAGGAGAAAAGAGACAGGAGAGAACAAGAGGGCGAGTTACAGCACATCGCTAGACAGTCAGGTCTCTCAGCAACAGGCACCCCAGCCCCAAGGGTCTCCCCTGGACCCAAGCTAGTGACAGACAGCACGGCCCCACCTCCTCAGCAGAAGGGGCGACCTCCCCACAACTCTTTGCAGGGGAAGCCTGGCCATCAAGGAATGTCCTCGTTTTCCCCCTTCCTCCCTCCCAAACCAGGCGACGATCGCTCCCCAGCAGCCGTCTCCATACCTCTGCAGAGCAGCCCCACTCCCCAGGCAGCCAGGCAGCCAGGCAGGCAGGCAGGCAGGCTGGGAGAAGACTCCAGGACCTGCCCACCTCTTCACCCCATCAGCGACCTCAGCGATACTTACTTACAATGACTACCACGATGATGGCACAGATAGCTCCCAGCATGATCATCATCTGAGGACACAGGGACAGAGCATGAGCCCTTTGTACTCAGGAAGGAGGAAGACAATCAGAAGCAGAGATGGGACCACCCGCAGGCCTCTGCCTCCCGTAGGGGCATGACCTCAGGAGCAGAGGACTGCAACCTCAGCTTGTTTACTACCTGATGCCTGTTATTATTTTTTTTCTTCTTGGAATTCCAATGGATAGGCAAACTTTTTGAAGTATCTGCTGGGCTACAGAAGTTGTGGATGTTTAAATACATATACCGAGCCAGTGTATGGCTACTGGGGGTCTGAGGAAAGAGCCAGGTGAGAATTTCTGCAGAAGGCACTAAGGGGAAAAAGCCATTTGGCTAGCCTAAATTCTAAGTTCCTCTACAAAGGGCTTTCTCAGTGGTTCTGAACACTCTAGCCTACCCTGGTGGCCAGTACAGGTAATGCGTATCAAGGAGGCTTCCAGATTTCAGAAGAAAGAAAATGAGAAGTTGTAGGGCGGTGGTGGCGCATGACTTTAATCCCAGCACTTGGGAGGCAGAGGCAGGCAGATTTCTGAGTTCAAGGCCAGCCTGGTCTACAGAGTGTGTTCCAGGACAGCCAGCGCTATACAGAGAAACCCTGTCTCAAAAAAACCAAATCCAAAAACAAACAAACAAACAAAAAAAAAAAAGGGAGGGAAGGAAGGAAGGGAGGGAGAAGTTAACTGTCCTCTTGCCTCTGAGGGAGCAAGGCGGGAACCAGCTGGGGAGGGCAGGGAGTCTTACCTTGCAGTTCTTCCACCAGTACTTCCTTTTTAGCTTGGCAGCACTGCTTTCAAATTGTGATGCCCCAGCCTGCAAGGCATCAGCTCGGTCATCCAGCTCTGACAACTTCTGGTCCCTCTCCAGGACCTTGTCCACATTCACACGCATGATGTCGACCACCTGAGGAGAATGCAGAGAGAAAGATGCTGAGATCTCCTCCCTAGAGACAAAGAGAATGAATAATGCCTGGGAGATCACAAGCCAAGGCCTTTGCCCCAGAGCCTTTCCCTGTAAGAAAGAAGAAGGCAGGTAAACGGAGCCGAGACTCAGTCACTCAGTCAGGAGGAGGAGTGTGCCGGGGGCCTACCTCCTCCACTTGGGCCTGGGTTTGCTGTAATCGTCTGTTACTGGTCGTATTGGGAGGAGGACCAGGAGGACCCCCGCCTGGGGCAGCCCCTTCTGTCCCTTCAGCAGGTGGCTGAGCTGGAGCAGACCTGCGGAGAGAAGTAAACAGTGCACAAAGTAACGGAGACAAGAAGAGGCCCGTGTGTCCTCACCCCACACCACCAAAGCAAATGCTGAACGAAAACGGAAGGCTCCTCCGCCATCCCAGGGACCGAGAGGCAAACTCAAACACATCCTCTGGCACGATGGCCATGGGGACAGATATGCCAGCCTTGACCTAAATGGAATTTGCCTGGCCATTAGAAGCTCTTCCCATGAAATAAAATGGGACAGCCCAATCTAGGGGAAGAGGAATTTGTAGAAAACACTAGGGTGAGCTGATGAAGGTCCTGCCTCAGGGCGGGGTCTGACTGATTGTCCCGCCTGGAGGCAGGGTCTGGCTGATGGTCCTGCCTGGTGGCGGGGTCTGGCTCCCAGTTATGCTTCTGACGGTGATTGGTACATTACAGGTGCTGCAAAAGCAGTTTGGAGAACCACCAAAAGCAGTCTGCATAGGTGCCGTGAATCAGAGCTGGTTGTGTTGTTCTTGACAGAAAAGACAGGAGTTTCATTTAAAATGAATCTCAGGCCTAAAACAATTATACCAGTTGTTCGGAAAAGCACAGACCAGAAATTAAAGTTCTAGAAGCAGCCCTCAGTGTACACGCGGCACTGACACTCTGTCCATTCTTCCTCAGACTGGGCGATGTCTCAGGAGAGTCTCCTAGTCCCTGCGTCAGAAAAGGAACCCTGAACTGCACTACTGTGACGTGAGGACCAGCCCTTCCCCAGCACTGCTGAGCGCTGAGGGCAGAGCTCTCCCGGCCTTAGAAGGGAATAATCCAGGGTTTGGTTTGGTTTGTGTTTTGGTTGGTTGGTTCTTTTGTTTTGTTTTGAGATGAGGTCTCAGGAAGCCCTGGGTGTCCTGGGACTCTCTCTGTAGACCAGGAGAGCCTGAAATGCAGATCCATCTGCCTCTGCCTCCCATCTGCTGGGGTTAAAGCAACTGTGGGACCTTGTAGATAAACTTCTCACTGACACTTGCCAGCTAATGAGTTCCCAGAATTAAACCTACACAAGATTTCTTTTCCTGTCATGGCGAGAGCCACATCAGCAAGGCAAAGAGAGTAATATAAATGGAGAATACGAATTTCTTAAATGCTAAAATAAATAAATAAATAAATAAATAAATAATCTTTGCTAGAAAGCCCAAGAATAAGTAGAGTAAAGGTTAAGCCACCAGAAAGCTGCTGAAAAAGTAAACTCCTTGGTTAATTACAAAAGAATCAAGATATAGACTCTCCTTCTCCATAACTAAGTGAAATGTTCTAGACAAGATGTAACAGGCCCTCAGAGAAACTCTATTAGCAGATGACACTGGTTTCTTCCACTTAAACAGTCGCTTTCCCATTTCCTTCCTAGACTAGAGCTTCAAAGCCACAGGAGCCGCAGGATCTCCACTGCTACTGAGCTAGCTAAGCAATCTAGTTCTAGACCAGAGGCAGGGATTTCAATGAGTTGGTAGCAGCTAGTGTTGGAAGGAGTCCAGGATGGTGGCACCAATGACAAGATTAAGGTCAGAGACCTCGTGATTCCCCGCTAGCCACCGTGCTTTCTCAACCTCCTTCCAAACATCACACAGGAAACTACCTGCAGCCAGTCAGCTAAGAAGGACCCCTCCCCCTCCCCTAAACATCTAGATCTGTGGGCTTGTAAAAACTGCACAGTATGTTAAAACCATAGAAGAGAAAGGATAAAATAACTGTAAAACTTCAGAGGACTCACTTTACTTACTGTGTGTTGGGAGGTAGTAACACTCCACCCTAACCTATCCTGGGAGTTAAAATCCTTATGTAATACAAAATCCTGCTCCCCTTTTGTCAATAGAAGCAACACAAGTGTGGTAGTGCACACCTTTAATCCCAGCACTTGGAAGGCACTCAGGTAGATCTCTGAGTTCAAGCCTTGTCTATAGAGGGAATTCTGAGACAGCCAGGGCTACACAGAGAAACCCTATGTAGAAAAGCCAAACAAAGGAGAGAGGGAGGGAGGGAGGGAGGGAGGGAGGGAGGGAGGGAGGGAGAGGGAAAGAGAGGGAGAGAGAGGAGAGAGGGAGAGAGGGGGGAAGAGGGGAGGGAGGGAAGGAGGGAGGGAGGAGGAGGGAGGGAGGGGGGAAGATGGTGAGGGAACAAACACAAATATATCTAGCACCAGGGAAGAGATCCAGATAATAAATGAAAATAAAGAAAATCCTTCTTTGTGTGTATGTGATCCTAAAAGGAAGTTCTTAATTTATCTAGCCACAGATCTTCAGAAGGGGAAGATGCCGAAAACAGCTAAAGACTAAACTATGTGTTTTGGATAAAATAATGAATTCACTGTTCTCCCAATTTCTCCTCCAATATTTTGGCTAGGACCTGATCACTGGAAATCACCTTAGCATAAACCCGCTGCATTAGGATCTCCTACCACTGTCCCCTGAGACTTTCTGAGCTGCTCACAAGGCGCCACCGAACTAGCAAGTAAGTTTCTGCAGCTTTTCTCACAGCCATGAGGCAGGTACATCACACTTTGGGTGAGGGGCATGCACACATCCAGAGACTGCGGGCAAGCCCAGTCAAGAATGGACAGGTGCACCTACAGTCTTCCCAGAGGCTGTCAAACAAGAAAGGGTCTCCGAGTTCCCTGTCTGAATCTATACATCCCCCCTTTTCCCCCTTGGGGGTTCCGCGATACAAAGGCAAGAGGGGAGGGTGCAATGAACGTGGGACCCCCGCGCCCTCGCCCTGCCGTAGAGTGCCAGCTGCAGCTGGTGCGGGATGGGGCGCTGCCCGCAATCCGGGGTGGCCCGGTCTGGGGGCGGCGCGAGCTGGTGGTTCCCGGCGTCGCCGCAGCTGCTGCAATGCGCCATTTTCCGTCCCGCAGAGTCGGACACTGCGGGGGAGAGTCGGTAAAGAGGTGTCGAGGACCCAAGACCAGAGTCAACTCACATTTTTCTGAAAGAGGAAGTGGAGGTCCGTCCCCTCTCTGGAGAACGCAACGAGACAGGCAGGGAGACGCTGCGGCTGAAGCAGACGGAACTGTCGAGCTCCGCCTCACGCGAACCACCCGGAACTGTAACTGCGGTGGAACTTACTGCGGGTGCGGCGACGGCTCTCGGCTTTATTAGACATGACCACGCCTTTCGGATGATGTCAAAACCTCCAGGTCCAATCCACGTAGGGCATGTCCTGCTAGTCCCGCCCCCACAACTACAACGATTGCCGTTGTCCTCTTATTTCTATTGCTTCACTGACCAATACAAAAGTGGTTTGCTTAATGTCCAGCTCAAACTCTGACGACTGCCTCCGCAGTTGAGTTAGACCTTTTTTATGGTGCCTACCAAACAATCGCTGAGCTGGAGGCTGCTGTCACTCTTACCGCTCCCGCCCACAGCACCTGGGAAGGAAACCCAGGTGACTCAGACGCTGGAATCCAACTGGCCGCGGAGGTTCAGCAGTGAATGCATATTCATGAATCCCTTGGCCACAGGACCACCCCGTCACCATGCCCGCCTGGGACCGTAAAACCCACAAAGGCTTCGTTCTTCTCTTCCCATATAGCTTGCCCTATGTCGAACTTCTTCCCTAAACCTGTTCTTTCTAGGTTACCACAGCGACTTAGTTAACTCAGCCCAGAAACCTGAACTAAACTAGACTTCTCTATTTTCTATTTTTGCTTTGTTTTGTTTTTTGAGACTTTTTTCTTTTTTTCCTTTCTGGTGCCCTTGGAGGCCAGAAGAGGGCGTATTCCCTGGAACTTCAATTATAGATGGTTTTGAGTGCATGTGAGTGCTGGGAACCAAACCCTCTGCAAAAGCAATATGCTCTCTCTACCGCTGAGGACCGAACCCCAGGGCCTTGCGCTTGCCCACTCTACCACTGAGCTAAATCCCCAACCCCGTTTTTTCCTTCTCAGTGCTTAGACTTTTCTTCTTTCTTCCAATAGTATCCCTTTCCTAGACATCAATTGTAAAACTCAACATTATTTTATACCTCACATCTTTAAAAGAATCAATAACTGCGATTGCATTTTCTTAGCCTTAGAATTTTTATTTTACATTTAGTGGAAGCTTAGGCTTGTATGCAGTGTAAATTTTTATATCTCATTCTTGGGCATTCATGCAAAGGGAAAGGGAAAATGCTAACATTAATAGAACAGTTACAACTTGACATTGAGAGAGACTCTTTTTCCACCAGAAACAGAGACTTGTGTGGTCCAGGCTGGCTTCAAATAATGAAATGTAGTCAGGAATGACCTTGAAATTCTGATCCTCCTCTTTCTGCTTCCTGGATGCTGGGCTTGCAGAAGTATACCACCATGCTGTCTCTGCGGTGCTGGTTATCATCCTCCGTTCCATTTGCATGCTAGGCATTCACTCGTGCCAACCGAGCCCCTCCCCATCCCCCAGACTCTCTCAGGGATTCATGGTCTTTACTCACGCGTTCACGTGTTATAGTGTTATAGTCCTATGTGAAAGTCATTAAGTCTTCGGGAATGCAGCATTTTCGTTACTAGACAAAAGATACGCCTTTGCTCCCTCTGCAACTTCCTTTCAAGGGCCTGGCATGCACTCTGCAAGTTTTGACATTTTGATGCTCATGAGCAGATGTGACAAATACAGTGTGGGTCGTGCCTGACTAAGAGTTACAGCAAAATTTCTGCCAAATGGCAAAAGAAAGACAGAAAGGAAAGGGGGGGGGGATGATGCTAGATTCAAGCCTGTGTCCCATCTTGTTACCAGGTACCTATCTAAATGGCATTTATTTTTCTTTTCTAAACTTGTTACTTTAGATGCCCCCCCCCCTTTTTTTTTATTCTGCTGTGTTTTACAATTGATGATTTTTGGTTTGGGTTTTGGTTTTGGATTTCAAGACACGGTTCCTCCATGTAGCCCTGGGTGTTCTGGAACTCGCTCTGTAGACCAGGCTGGCTTCACACTCAGAGATCCGCCTGCCTCTGCCTCTGCCTCCTGAGTGCTGCCACTCAATGAGTACCACTGCCAGCTTTTAGGTCATTTTGCCTCATGGCGAGTATGGCTTGGTTTGGTTTTCTGCAATGGATCAAGCGGTCTTCCCACCTCAGCTCCCTGCCCCCCGGGTGCTGGGATGACACTGAGTGGACATTTTTAAAGTATGTTCATGAGCTGATGAGAAAGTCAAGATGGACTAAAGACAAAACAAGTGAAGGCTGACACCCAGAGAGGCACTGAGCATTGCATTTGAGCACGGTGGCCTCAGGGGGCACCGGTGCAGCAGAGGAAACAGCATGGCGGTCTTACTCAAAGCTCAAAGCTAACAGAAAGGCCCTACATAAAGCTGGAGTTCCCATATTGGCAACAAAAGGAGTTTTTAAGGTACCCGCACCCATGTGCTCCACAACTGAAATTATTTGCGAACTAGGTGCCTGCTGAAGCTCTCTTTGTCCTTTTAAATATTTGAATCCATAACCTCGAACTGCATTTTTAAACTTTGCCTGAAATCCTTCTTTTATTCACTTCTGAGAGTATTAGCATCTCTTCTTCCTAAAATCATCATGTCAAGAATTTCCCAGTGGTCTGGCCTTGAGGATCGATCGCTCCCAGCCGCAGCAGGAGCAGCACAGACCTCCCTCGTGAGTTCCTCTTTAGCGGAGGCCTTGGGGAATTTCCACCGAGACAGTTCCAAGAGAAATAAATTGTGGTCGTATGCTGAAAACAAATCAGGGAAGAAATGCCAAGAACCAGAGAGACAGAAGCACGAATTAAGGAAATTAAAAAGTCATGCCAAGTAGTCCAACGTCTGAGTGATGAAGAATATGAAAGGGAAAAACTGGGATGTATAGGACAAGGAAATGTGTGGGCGGGGAGTTAATTATAAAACAGAGGCAGCAAAACTTTCCAGAGCTAACTGAGCTTGAGCTAAATGTGTTCTAGCTACCGCGATGAAAGAAAAAGAATCGCATTAAAGGCACACCTCTCTGTAATCTCAGAACAGAAGAGAAAAACAGAAGGTTTAAAATCTTTCAACAAGGGAGTCAATGTGGAA